>NC_138240.1:28829885-29262071 GCF_964197995.2 Scardinius erythrophthalmus
GACTTCAAGATTCAAATGCTTTGTGGCAAAAGGAGTTGCTGAAATTTTATAGGTGTCTGAAGTCACACAATGGAGGAATGCAAATTCATCTATTAAATCAGCTGATTTAGTATCCAGAGGTTTAAAGATGGATTCATTTTTGAAAAGCCTAAAATGGATTTCTAGTTCTTCATTTCTTGTTCGACCACAAGAGGAATGGCCAATGGATACTTATATTGGAGTATCCTTGTGACCCAGAGATAAAAGGGAGTTTGAGTTCATCAAGAGTTTGATGGTTTGTTAATCACTACTCTTCTTTGATGCAATTGAGGAAAGCTGTAGCTTGGATCATTCGACTGAGAAAGATTCTAACTGACCTCTGAGAAAAAACTGATCTGACTGTTCTGATATGAATAAGTCACAAAAAGAGATGACGTTAACAAGAAAATGCATAAGTTCAGATCCAGTGTGCCTTCAAATGAGTTGTCTTTGGAGGAAATGACAAAGGCTAAATTGGAAATCATTCTTTTTTGCCTCCCAAAAATATGGCTAGTTTATGAAAAGAATAAGTACAGAGTAGTCCCCTCTATAGACTCAACCCAGCACTCCACTCAGGTGTCATCAGAGTTGGTGGACATTTTGACAAAGAGTGTAGTATGCAGGTGTCTCCATAGAACTACAGGTCATTAGCAGATGGCAGATTTGCCACAAGACAGAGTTACTTCTGACCACCGTTCACACATGTGGGAGTGGATTGCTTTGGTCCCTTTGAGATAAAGTTGGGAATAAGCATTATTAAACATTATGGAGTAATCTTCACATGTTTGACGATTAGGGGTGTTCACCTTGAAATATCAGCATCTCTCATTAATTCGTGCATTAAGCCGCTTTATCACACGTCGAAGAAAAAAATATGAGATTCGTTCGGGTAATGGAACTGACTTTGTTGAGGCTCAGAGTGAACAACAGGATGCAATGAGAAATTGGAACCACGATCAGATCAACACATTTCTGCTTAAGAAAGGGATCCTGCATGGTTCGCACTTTGGAGGAATATGGGACAGATTTATAAGATCAGTAAGTAAGATTTTGAGTTGTATTCTTGGCAGAGAAAGTTTGGATGCAGATGGTCTCTATACACTCTTTTGTGAAGTTGAGTTAATTTCTAGTAATCGTCCTATATCCGGAGCATCTATGGATATAAATGATTAGGAAGCGCTTACTAAACGATTTGTATTCTTGTATTCATGGATTATGGGAAGGATTATTCACACCATACAAGATAAAAGAGGGTTAACATGACAAGTGAGACTCAAGACCAAGAATACATACTTGAACAGGCCCATCTCTAAAATTTGCCTTCTTGAAGCGGAGGACTCTAAAAACAGATTCATGACTGACTTATGAGAGCTCTCAAATGACTTACTGACATTTTGACAGATTTGCTTGACTAAAGATTTTGACTAGAGACAGTTTATTTGACATATTGACTTTCTTCTGTTGATTATGGACATTGCTCACACATTGAAGAATTGGACATTTGCACACATACACATTTGTGTATACATACAGTATGTATTTGTGAAAATAAGATGCAATATATGCATCTATGAATGTAAACGTGATTTATTTGGATTGTTTTGGTGTGATTGTGTTGTGATGGTGATTATTACAGTTTTGAATGTAATAATTAGGGGCTGGAATGTAAGTGCATGAAAGGTTTAATGTCTCTTATTTTGAAAATGTGTCACTTCTGGTTAGTTGACATGATACATGGGCATAGGTGAGTATTTTCTTGACAGTTTCCTGTGTAGAGGCACATAGGTAGGGAGTGAGTAGTTATTTTTTTCAAATTGTGTTTTTTTTTTTTTTCTTCTAATTTTGATTAGATAAAATAATCATTAATCATCCAATCCAGTGTAGGTCATAAAGCTGCAGGTGGCAAACATTTAACTTAGGACAATATTATTCACGTGATATTCAATAATTATTATAATTATATAATTACAATTTTTTACATTTTATTCAAAGTCAGAGTACTTGTTGTTGATTATTATAGAGCCTATTTGATTTACTTTACCCCTAAATGTTAATTAATGCATTAACTATCATTTAATGAAGGTTGCATTTATACACGCATGAATCCATATGACTCCAGACGTAGTTGAGGTTAGCTTATTCATTCTTTTTTTAATACTTTATTTATTGGCATTCATAACAAATATACAGAAAATCCACTATGTAACAAGAAAAAGGGAAAAGGAAGGAACATTCTTAACCCACTCCCACAATATTTCCCCCTTCCCCTTATAGCCCTTTACTCATTCTTGATTAGCTCATGCATTCACTACTTATTAGTTCATGTTGAAGTATTAGTTCAAGTAATTAGCACATAATTATGATTATGTACACTTATTGTACCCATAACTTTTATAAATAAAAATATATTTCACAATTATTTCATAATTATATTTCTAATGTTGATTAATGGCAGAAATATCCATATGATAAAGTTGATAAATGAGACTACACCATTTAAAGTATACGCTACTGAAAGTACACTACTTTCTATAGTGCCTTTAAACTGCAATCATGTTATTTCCTTTATTTCCAAATCATATGTTGTCAATGATTTCTCATTTCTCAACTCACCCATCCTCATTCCCAAATTTTCAAACCCAACAGTGAATGAAACAGCTTTTGATTTATACATCAGGTAAGGTATTTCTCCAGTTATTTCCTAAAATAAATTCAAGAAATGTATTTACTCACTGAGGACAAGTCTGGGATTTCCATTATGTTGAAAAAGTGTTGTTCCTGTAAATCTCTTGATCCTTTTTGTTTGCTCCTCTCTTCTGCGCTCCTCAAATGTTTCATGCAGCTCTTCCGTGTTAAATTATATGACGTGGTGTAATAATGCAGTGCTTATCCTCTCTCTGCACTTTACACTCAACCTCAAACAACAAGTTATGTAAGTTCAGACAGCCTTTCCTCTATTAACTTTTCCACAATGATTATCACAGAAATCTGAGTCTCTCTCTCTCTCTCTCTCTCTCTCTCTCTCTCTCTCTCTCTCTCTCTCTCTCTCTCTCTCTCTCTCTCTCTCTCTCTCTCTCTCTCTCTCTCTCTCTCTCTCTCTCTCACCCCACCCCCATCCCACACACACACTTACACATAGGGGGTGTGGCCTGAAGTCTGGATATCCACCACAATATAAGAACTTTGGTCTTCATAGGATACCCAATTTAGTTGTGGTCAAACACAAACACACACACACACACACACACACACACACACACACACACACACACACACACACACACACACACACACACACACACACACACACTTTTTTTGAACTTTCCATGCACTTGTATTGTTCTTATTTCCTCATGGAGATTGTTGGCTGGCCCCCAGAATGTAGGTGAATATTCTTTTGTTACATAATATCCTACTTTATCCACAAATTCTTTCTCCTTAAAAGCTTTTTAAGTAGAGCACTGCTATACCTTTTAGAAAACAAACAAACACACAAACAAACAAACAAACAAACACTTTGTTAAAAGAAATTTGATTTAATTTATTTATGATGTTATGACAATAAGACTCTTCCCAGGGCCAGTGGAGCCCCTCAAATACTAGTTTTTGGTTGGTACAGGAGATTAGTGTTTTTCTTGGAGACTTGAAGCACCCCCCCACACCCCCCTTCCCCCTTCCCCCAGTGGTTCCAGATTAGTTCCTGTTAGGCTGTGTTTTCTTTCTGAAATCCTGGAACTCTGTGCAGAAAAATCTTAGGAATGTATTTCAACCTCTCTTTCAGCTCCTGTAATTATCATTGGCTGCCTGTCAAGTGTCAAGTGACTGACAGTTTCAGAAGACTGACTGATAGCATAGCAGCTAAAAAGCTGGAGCGAAACTGCAGGGGCAAGCTCATCAATGACATTACAATTCAATCAGCTTGATCTAAAGAAAAGGAAAAGGAAGAATGATTTAAAGGGTCACAACATGTATTTTTTTTTCTATTTGAAAATTCCTTTAGGTTAATTTATAATGTTAATTAAGGGTTTTCCACAGAAAGAAAGTACCCATATATTTACTAAAATTGTTATTTTCAACCATCAGTCTGACCATCTGTTTGAAATGATCAGTTTTAAGGGGGATTCTCCTATAAGGATTGCCAGTAAATGGCCATATATGGTTGGCTAACATCATTAGATATAAAGAAAATATCAACATCCCCTTGTTATTGCACTTGACTAGTGTCTGAAAACATTATCCATATAAAACCACCATTAAGACAAAGCATTGTGAAATTGTTTACTTACGGTTTGTGAAGTGAACATGCCAGGGCCTTTCACATGGAACACAAGTGTTTAGTTCATTTTCAATGGGAGACATGCGGAAATCGGCAAAACACAGCTGGTTTCACTGGCAAGTGTGGGGGCGGTGCGAAAGCGATGCGAAAGCGATGCTTGTGCATCCAAAATCTTGCCACTTCCACAAGCACGTTGTCACAGAGTCAGCCACACCGTCACAGCCCCAATCATCACTCAATCACCAGGACCCGCCCACTCGTTCACAATCACCAAAGTACTGACTCGATGCACCTGCACTCCCTCATCAACACACCCTTTATATGCCCCGTTCACCTTTCACTCCTTGTCTGGTCTCGTTGCAGTATACACTGCTTTATGTCAGACTCCTTACCTACTCAACTGAGATCGTCTCGTCCTGCAGTCTCCTGTCCGTCTTCCGTCCGTCATTCTGATCCAGATTTCCTGTCTTCGTGTTCACTGCACAGAGAATCCACTTCAGTCATCGCCAGCTAAGTCACCATCATCATTCAACAAGTCACCATCCTCTCACCATCATCTGGTTCCCGTTGTTCCACCACCACTCTGCTTTTAATAAACACTGTGTGCACCAAAACCTGTCTGTCTCCTCCTGTGTTTGTGACACACGGCTTTAACCAATTATTGAACAGATTATTATTGTTTACTTACGGTTTGTGAAAAGAACATGCCAGGGCCTTTCACCCGGAACAGGGCAGTCACGAGTGTTTAGTTCATTTTCAATGGTAGACATGCGTAAATCAGCAAAACACAGCTGGTTTCACTGGCGGAATGGTGGCGGTGTGAAAGCCGTGCTTGTGCATCGAAAATCTTGCCGCTTCCACAAGCACGGCTTTAACCAATTATTGAACAGATTATTAAAAAACAATAAAACATTTCACTGAGCTCATATCAGAGTGTTGAAAACATGGAGAAGATTGTTTTAAATGTAATGGACCCTTTCTGGGGTTCTCAAAAGTGGAAGTCATCATAGTTGGGTTAACGTCTATAGTGATGAAAGGAAGACGACGGCAATATTTTTGTATTCCACATTGCTCCAATAGCAAAAGATAAAAATCATGATAGCGTTTCCCAAAAAAGGAAAAAATATACAGAGATTAATTACGTTGGTCAAAAGAGAGAAAGATGTCAAATATGCCATCACTCCTTCAGCCGTTGTTTTAGAAACACACCCAGTAACACACACAGTGTTATAAATGTGTATTAAAATTGTTAAAAAACTTTGGTAAAAGTTTAGGGTCCAATTCTCACTATTAGCTAGGTGCTTATTAGCATGCATATTACTAGGATATTGGCTGTGTATTGGTACTTATAAAGCACATATTAATGCCTTATTCTGCATGACCTTATTCTACATCATTAATCCCAATTCCTACCCAGTACCTAAACTTAACTATCTTACTAACTATTAATAAGCAGCAAAAAATCATAGTTAATAGTTAGTTAATAGTGGTTATTTGACCCTAATCTTGTCACGGGAAGTCAAAAGGTGAGACGAGGATTCAAGTGCAAAAAGGAATTTTAATGAATAAACAACAAAACAGACCAAAAACCAAAACTCCCTCGTGGGGGAAAAACAAGACAGGCAAATACTCAACAAGACAGGCAAATACTCAAAACATAACACGGGGGGAAACAGAGACAACGATCCACACAGACTGCAAACAAGAGGGAACTAATAAAGGGAAACTAATCAGGGGGAACAGGTGGGAGAACTCAAACAATAATCAGATAACAAGTAGGGCGGGGCTAACAATGACACAAGCACAAGGCACAACATAACAAACACCCAAGTGCAGAACAAGACAAGACAGACATGTGACATAACCCCCTCCTAAAGGAGTGGCTTCCAGACACTCCACTAGAACGGGGGGGACAGACCAGGGCGGGACGGAGGGACAGGCCAGGGCGGGACGGGAGGGACAGAACAGGGCAGGACTGGAGGAACCGACCAGGGCGGGACGGGAGGAACAGACCAGGGCGGGACGGGAGGGACAGAACAGGGCGGGACGGAAGACACAAACAGTCCATCAGGCGGCCAGGGCGGAGATTTCCCCTCGGGTGGCCAGTGCGGAGACTTTCCCTCGGGCGGCCAGGGTGGAGAAGACCCCTCGGGCGGCCACGGTGGTGAAGAGCCCTCGGGCGGCCACGGCGGTGAAGACCCCTCGGGCGGCCAGGACGGTGAAGACCCCTCGGGCGGCCACGGTGGTGAAGACCCCTCGGGCGGCCAGGGCGGTGAAGACCCCTCGGGCGGCCACGGCGGTGAAGACCCCTCGGGCGGCCACGGCGGTGAAGACCCCTCGGGCGGCCACGGCGGTGAAGACCCCTCGGGCGGCCACGGCGGTGAAGACCCCTCGGGCGGCCACGGCGGTGAAGACCCCTCGGGCGGCCACGGCGGTGAAGACCCCTCGGGCGGCCAGGGCGGTGAAGACCCCTCGGGCGGCCAGGGCGGAGAAGACCCCTCGGGCGACCAGGGCGCAGGAACTGGAACAAACACCACCGGCTCAGGCACTGGGACTGGCACCACCGGCTCAGGCCCTGGAACTGGCACCACCGGCTCAGGCACTGGAATAGGCACCACCGGCTCAGACACTGGAATAGGCCCCACCGACTCAGGAACAGACACTGGAACAGACACTGGAACAGACACTGGAACAGACACTGGAACAGACACTGGAACAGACACTGAAACAGACACTGGAACAGACACTGGAACAGACACTGGAACAAACACTGGAACAAACACTGAAACAAACACTGGAACAAACACTGGAACAGACACTGGAACAGACACTGGAACAGACACTGGAACAGACACTGGAACAGACACTGGAACAGACACTGGCTCCTGTTCAGGAACAGACACTGGCTCCGGCTCGGGGACCGACACGGGCTCCGGCTCAGGGACAGACACGGGCTCCGGCTCAGGGACAGACACGGGCTCCGGCTCAGGGACAGACACGGGCTCCGGCTCAGGGACAGACACGGGCTCCGGCTCAGGGACAGACACGGGCTCCGGCTCAGGGACAGACACGGGCTCCGGCTCAGGGACAGACACGGGCTCCGGCTCAGGGACAGACACTGGCTCTGGCTCAGGAACAGACACGGGCTCCGACTCAGGGACTGACACGGGCTCCGGGACATACACTGGCTCTGGCTCAGGAACAGACACTGGCTCCGACTCAGGAACAGGAACAGACATCACCGGCTCAGGAACAGACACCACCGGCTCAGGAACAGACACCACCGGCTCAAGTGTGTGTGTAGCCCACACACACCACATGGCTGTGGCCATAATGGCCAGTGTCGCGGTCACTGAGGGCTCAGGCTCAGGAACAGACACGGGCTCCGACTCAGGGACAGACACGGGCTCCGGGACATACACTGGCTCTGGCTCAGGAACAGACACTGGCTCCGACTCAGGAACAGGAACAGACATCACCGGCTCAGGAACAGACACCACCGGCTCAGACACAGGCTCGACGGCGGCCATCTTGTCCGAAGACCCAGTCTTGGTAGTGACCTTCTTGTCCGAAGACACAGGCTCGACAGGCGTAACGTGAACAGGTTCAGTGGTGGCCATCTTGTCCGAAGACATAGGCTTGGCAGACGTGACGGGAACACTCTCGGCGGCGGCCATCTTGTCCGAAGACACAGGCTCGACAGGCGCAACGTGAACAGGTTCAGCGGTGGCCATCTTGTCCGAAGACACAGGCTCAGCAGATGTGACGGGAACACCCTCGGTGGCGGCCATCCTGTCCGAAGACACCGGCTCGGCAGACTTGACATGAATAGTCTCTGACTGGGCAGACGTGACTGGAACAGTCTCTGACTGGGCAGACGTGACGTGAACAGTCTCTGACTGGGCAGACGTGACTTGAACAGTCTCTGGCTGGGCAGACGTGACGTGAACAGTCTCTGGCTCCTCCGCAACGGAATCCTCCGGGACATTGAGGAGGCCGGAGGTCTTCCTCCTCCTCCGCCGTCTTCGATGGTGAGGTGCAGGTTCAGGTCTGGACGGAGTTAATGGTGGATGGAACTCTGGGCTGGGCAGCAGCGATGCGTTCTCTGGGCTGAGCAGCGGCGATGCATTCTCTGGGCTGGGCAGCGGCGATGCATTCTCTGGGCTGGGCAGCGACGATGCATTCTCTGGGCTGGGCAGCGGCGATGCATTCTCTGGGCTGGGCAGCGGCGATGCATTCTCTGGGCTGGGCAGCGGCGATGCATTCTCTGGGCTGGGCAGCGGCGATGCATTCTCTGGGCTGGGCAGCGGCGATGCATTCTCTGAGCTGGGCAGCGGCGATGCATTCTCTGGGCTGTGCAGCGGCGATGCATTCTCTGGGCTGGGCAGCGGCGATGCATTCTCTGGGCTGGGCAGCGGCGATGCATTCTCTGGGCTGGGCAGCGGCGATGCATTCTCTGGGCTGGGCAGCGGCGATGCATTCTCTGGGCTGGGCAGCGGGGATGCAGGCGGGTCCGATGTATCCCACCGAGCACGATGGTGGAGATACATAGCGAAACCCGGGAAGTCTAAAATTTCCAACCCCTTCATCTCCCACTGAGGCAAGGGAACATCCAAACAAAGATTAAATACCTCTTTGAGGACTATATCCCCAAGCCCGAGTCCCTCTGCAGCCGAGCTGAATTTCCGGGCGAAATCCTTCACCCTGGTCCCCTGCTGTCGGAGGGAGACCAACCCGTTAAGTTTCAGGATTCGCTCCAGGTGAGGGCAGGAATCCTTTTGCTGAATCCTCATTGTTGGTGGATCGTTCTGTCACGGGAAGTCAAAAGGTGAGACGAGGATTCAAGTGCAAAAAGGAATTTTAATGAATAAACAACAAAACAGACCAAAAACCAAAACTCCCTCGTGGGGGAAAAACAAGACAGGCAAATACTCAACAAGACAGGCAAATACTCAAAACATAACACGGGGGGAAACAGAGACAACGATCCACACAGACTGCAAACAAGAGGGAACTAATAAAGGGAAACTAATCAGGGGGAACAGGTGGGAGAACTCAAACAATAATCAGATAACAAGTAGGGCGGGGCTAACAATGACACAAGCACAAGGCACAACATAACAAACACCCAAGTGCAGAACAAGACAAGACAGACATGTGACAAATCTAAAGTGTGACCAAAATGCTACTAGATTTGTGATGTTGATATCTGTGGAAAAAGTGTCATCATGTTCTGTGAAAAGGGTCCATGGAATTCCCAGAGTTGTATGACCCATCATAATCTCATACAGTGATGTAAATAAATAAAAATCCAGAGTGTGAGCACACAAGTTGCTTTGCCAGGTAAAAATACAAATACATGCAAAATGTCATAGTTAATTGTGTCTGAAATGAAAACTACGCTAGTCATATTATCATGAAATTATAAACAACGAATAACAAAAACACACATTTTCAATTATGTTTTATTTATTTAGTTGTTTGTAAATACAACTGTGGCCTTGTTGATTGTAACAAAGGTTGCATTGTGTAATTTTTGGGCCACTACTGGCACCATAATGACATGTTTCTGACATTTCCCCCCAAACAGACTGGCAATAAGACTAAAAAGAAACATCACTGGTTTTTCACAGAAATCAACTTATGAATGGCTTACTTAGATAATGTATTTAATAACTGGACACATTTCTATAATTGGAATATAATTCTGTCAGACACTTGATCATTTATTGATCATTTGATCACTTGATCATTTACCCTGGGACCAGTTGCATAAACCACTAAGACTAGTCTTAAAAGTTAGACATCTTATTTTGTCTTTAAGACTGTTCATAACTTTTTTTTACAGTTTGTGACATAAACAGACAACAGTTACATAAAAAACATAGATTGGCCTAATTTGACACTGAAAAGTTAATTTGATTAAAAAAAAGTTACCTTGATTAACTGCTAGTGGGTCATACTAGATTTTAAGACACTGTCTTAACATAATGGTAAAGTTTATGCTACTGGCCCCTGGAGAAAGACTGAGAACTCAAGTCTAAAGTTTAATCTCAGTGCGGAACTTGACAGTGGTATTCTTCATCTTCTGTTTGTAGACTTCATCAAACTGTTCATTTTGTGCCACAGTGAAGTGATTTTTCCAGTCTCCAACTTTGCCTTTTGGAAAGAAAAGATTAAAGCAAGTTAAAGGACGGAATTCAGAGGGACTAAATTAGATGATTGAGTAGTTTATTAACCTTTCCGCATGAAGGGTGAGATCTTGAAGTCCATGACTGGGATTGTGGAATAGTTGGTCATCTTGTTCTGTTTCATGGTATCAAATTGAACCCCCTTTGTTATGTTCTCTCTCTCTTCTACTGAGGTGGACAAACCCAAGAAGGAACACAAACGTTCCACCTCACGTCCTGTGTCCTGAAAAATACCGAAAAATATACACCTTAGACACATTTAAGATACTGATTTTACGCTTGATAAAAAAGAAAAGAAAAAAGAACTTACTTCAACCAAATCCTCATAGAACAAGTATAGTAGGTTAGAATAAGTCTGTTTCTTCTCCCACCATCCACTGACATGGTCGTACCAAGGACCAAACACATCTAAGAGGACATGGCTGGTGTTAAATCATGTTTCTCAGTGACAGATTTATTAATGTTTTTGTAGTTTATAATATTATATTTATATTTATATTTGTTTTATTTATTTATTTCCCCCAGATATTAAAATGGTTCTTTAAAAAGTTTCAAATCGTAACTGACAAAAAATAAATAAATATATTATTAGACTTAAACAAGAATTGTCCTTACTCTTTCCTTCCATAAATTTCTGTAAGAAGGTGTTCCAGTCTCCTGGTTCAGGCTGTACCATGTTCATTCGATCAAAATGAAAATATGAAACTGCATTGTCTTTTGCATTCCGAGCTACATACACAATCTAGAATGAGTGAACAAAAATTATAACATGAAATTAAGTAACTTTATTTAAAGATTATTTATATAGAGTGCTGTAACAGGTATATTTTTGCATGAGAAAAAAATAATAATAATGATGAAGAAATGGTTGTGTCACAGCTAAAAAGTAAAACCACACCTAAAAGTAAAAAATAATTTTGCTGTTTAAATTTTTGAATTACTTGAAATAATCAGTACCTAATTATTCTAAGTAAAAGCAACATTTTAGACACGACAATGTCCTAATATTACCACCATTTTTTGTAGGTTAAATAGTTCCAGTTGTATTTTTTTTTTTTTTTTTTTTTTTTTTTACAAACAGTTTTAATAGCAATTAGCACAAATGCTAAACATTTCATTTCAATAAAACTGCAATTCAATGATGCAGTTTCTAGGTCATTCAAATGAGTCTTTAAATTAGTCTTTAAAATGAGTCTTTAAAACACAAATACACAGTACAGACCCTTTCCAAAAAATTTGAATATCATGGAAAAGTTTATTTATTTCCATAATTCCAGGTGCAGGTGCAAATCCTGCTGGAAAATGAAGGAAGCATGAAGTGCTCTGAAAATGTCCTGCTAGACGGCTGCGTTGACTCTGGATTTAATAAAGCACAGTGGACCAAAGTCCTCTTTTCTGATGAGAGCAGATTTTGCATCTCATTTGGAAACCAAGGTCCCAGAGTCACACAATCCAAGATGCTTGAAGTCCAGTGTGAAGTTTCCACAGTCTGTGTTGGTTTGGGGAGCCATGTCATCGGCTGGTGTTGGTCCACTGTGCTGTCCACTCAACGCAGCCGTCTACCAGGACATTTTCAGAGCACTTCATGCTTCCTTCAGCAGACAAGCTTTATGGAGATGCTGACTTCATTTTCCAGCAGGATTTGCACCTGCCCACACTGCCAAAAGAACCAAAACCTGGTTCAATGACCATGGTATCACTGTGTAATTACTGTGTGATTTCATGTAATATTCAAAAAAATTTAAATCCTGTTTTCGTGGGTTTTATGAGCTGGAAGCCCAAATTATGTACAAATAAACAACTAAATACTTGAAATCGTTTAAGTTGTGGGCCCTGAATCTATAATCTATGGAAGTTTAACGTTTTGAATGGAATTATGGAAATAAATAAACTTTTCCATGATATTCTAATTTTTTGGAAAGGGTCTGTATATAAATATCATAAAATTATAAATATCATAAAATTAAATAAAATCAAGATAGAACATAATTTTACTCAAATCACTTTATAAGATTATCATAAAATGAGTTTCACATCATCATCATCATCATGACTTATGGCAGATTAATGACATGTTGTCACATTCAGGTATGTTTATTATATTTTTATTGTTTGTCATGTCATAGAGTGAAAAAAACAAAACAAAAAAACAAATCCCCTACCTTTGAGTTCTGCTCCCAGAAGGACTTGGGCACAAGCTGAACAGGTAAGTGAGTTTTGATGAGACGAGGCGACGTGATCAGATTATCAGCCAGTTCCGTTCCTGAAAAAGTTAGTGAACAATGTGGTTCTAAATTTAATCCCAGTCTCACTCAGCCAAGACATGATCTACTTAAGATAGACTGTGACACTATTTTCTTCTGGAAACAAACTTTGCTGCATTATTTTCCTGTTATCTCTGTAAAGCTGCTTTGAAACAATCTGTATTGTAAAAAGCTCTATATAAATAAATGTGACTTGACTACAAAATAAGAGCTATACTGTATGTGAATACATACATTGAACAGGGAAAGATTAGAAATGTGTGTAAAAAATAAAATAAAAAACACATTCCCTTGGTTCTTAATGTAGGCTCTTGAAGAGATGGGCAACTCTTATAATGATGAGGGCCAGGGTAATTGATATGCCAATGGAGATGATGACCTCCCCAGATCCCTTGGGCTGGACAGCCATCTAAGACCGCTTCCAAGCCCATTTCTAAGCCCGTACGGAAAGCGTCTGTCGTTAGCATCTTGCGATGAAAACACACGCCTAGCGTGGGAACCAAGGTGAGGAACCGGGGCGTGTAAGCCTGTGGCACGTAACCCTTATTTGTCTTTAGGGTTTGGCCCTTGGATGAAAACCCCTGGCTTTGAGACACAACTGAAATGGTCTCATGTGCAGAAGGCCCATAGGTATCACCATGGACTCAGCTGCCATAAGACCTAGACTTATTTGAAAGTGGTGAAAAGTAATTTCCTGACCAAACATGATATTGCTCAGGGTGTGATGGTCTCGATATGTGCGGGAGACAGTTGTGCCCGCATGATGACTGAGTGCCATACAACCCCTAAGTAAGTTATCCTCTGGGCAGGCAAGGGAACGCTTTTCTTGGCGCTGAGTCTTAACCCCAGAGATACAAGATGAGCGAGGACAACATCCTGATGCTGGAGCGCAAGCTCTTGAGACTGGGCCAGGATCAGCCAGTTGTCTATGTAATTCAAAATGCAGATGCTCTAGAGTCACAGCGGAGACAGAGCTACATCCATGCATTGTGTGCGGGGTGACAAGGCTAGGAAGAATGGAAGAACCCGATATTTTTAAGCTTTGCCCCAGAAAGCGAACCTCAGGAACTTCCCGTGTTGTGGCAAAATTTCTATATGAAAATATGCATCCTTGAGGTCGACTGTGACAAACCAATTTTTGTGTTGAATTTGAGACACAATCATCTTGTATGTTCTGAGAGAACGGTTCAGACCGAGAAGATCTAAAATTGGACGCAACCCCCCATATTTTTTGGGAACCAGAAAGTACCGACTGTAGTAGCCCGACTCTCTCTCTGGGAGGGGAACATGTTCTATGGCCCCTTTGCCCAGAAGAGAATGCAGCTCTTGTGACAGCAAATGTTTTATGGTAGTGGAGACCACGCTGTTGAAACATGGAGGGCAGTGCGCAAATTGTATTCTGTAACCTTTTTCTACTGTCTTTAGGACCCAAGGAGAGATACTTGGCAGTAGTTTGCATGCTGCCAACTTCTCTGAAAGGGGTTATTGTCCTGGGAGACAGCAGGAAGCAACAGAACATTCAACATTTCGCGGTAAACACATTTTAAACACATAAAAACATTTTGCGGTTGCCCCCGAAACACAGAAGGTGGCGAGGATGGAACAGTGGTGTCATAAGGGAGTAGAGAAGGAGCTGCTTGATGTATTTTTACGCACCCCGTCCTGGGGGCCACAGGATGTTTCTGAGAATTTCCAGAAATTCAGGATTGTTCAGTCTTTCCATGGCTTTTCAACCCCTGGTTTCACAGAGAAGGCTTCAGCCTAGTCCTAGACTAAAATGCATGTTTGAGCTGTTTTAACTGAAAGCAACTTGCACTGACACTTTAAGGCTTGTTTATAAAAGCTACTTAAATGCCCTAATTGAACTAAGGCCTAATTCTGGCTCAGTCTAAGCCCTGTCTGTGAAACCAGGCCCAAATGTTTTAAAATGTATAATCATAGTATAAAAAAATAATATACAGCGGGGGAAATAAGTATTGAACACGTCATCATTTTTCTCAGTAGATATATTTCCAAAGGTGCTATTGACATGAAATTTTCACCAGATGTTGGTAACAACCCAAGTAAGCCATACATACAAAGAAACAAACAAAAATAAGTTCAGAAATTAAGTTATGTGTAATAATGTGAAATGACACAGGGAAAAATTTGAACACATGAAGAAAGGGAGGCGCAAAAAGGCATGGAAAGCCAAGACAACTGCTGAAACCTTACAGTAATTAAAAAGCAATCCAGCCCCCTGTCAGTGGAAATTAATAACAGCTGGTTCAGTCCCAAATCATGGCCTACAAAAAGGTCTCATTGCCAAGGTGTCACACAAGACACATCTCATGATGGGTAAAAGCAAAGAGCTGTCTCAAGACCTTCGCAACCTAATTGTTGCAAAACATAATGATGGCATTGGATAGGCGCCATTCTAAGCTTCTGAATGGTCCAGTGAGCACTTTTGGGGCCATAATACGGAAGTGGAAAGACAATAATTTCACCATAAATTTGCCTCGACCAGTGCTCCTCGCAAGACTTCTGATAGAGGAGTGAAAAGAATAATCAGAAGAGTTGTCCAAGAGCCAACACCAAGTTGTATGGTGTTTTTAGGGTAATGTGCACTGCCATTTCTCCTCCAAATAGACCCCTTCACGGTTGACGTCACAGGAAAATTCGAAGTTCGCAGTGCGCATGTCGGGGTCAGAAAGTTCATTCCATCCCATTGAATTGTGTGTTAACCAGAGAATTTCTCGTCAAGAAAAAAAATGCCTACTTGTTGCGTCGTGGACTGAAAATCACACCAGTTGTGGAGTCGGATCTCATCCGTTAAAAAAAAAAAAAGACGACATCTGTTCAGATCTATTTTTTTACAGTCTATGGTTCAGATAGATACTGCTATCTGCTAAGTAGGCTAGCATGACACAGGTCACAAAAATGCCAGATATCGAACTTCACCTATTAAACCAGTCTACAGTTTACAGAAAACATTTGTTTACTTACCAGGGCTTAACTCTACCGTTGTTGTCACAATAATTGTCATATAACACAATAACACTACAAACACGAGCATTGATCATAGCATTGTCCCAGTCTGCCCGTTTATAAAAAAAAAAATAAAAAAAACACATACTTAACACTGTTAAATTTGAAAAAAATACTGTTCGATAGAACTGTTTGGTTTGTTACCACAGTTATCTGTGCTTCCTCAGCGATGAAGATCCACATTTGCGGCTATCCATTCACGAAAATGCATGCAGCAAATAAGCCGTTCACATTATTTTCTTCAGATAACTCCAAATTTCTCCCACACACTGGACTTGATTTTTGATGACTGTCGACAACTTTACAATCTCCACTAGCTTTTCTTTTCTTCAACTCCTTAGCATCCATCTCGACGACTGCAAGCAGATAGGCTAGTAAGCCTATAGGTAACGTTATAGATCCTGGGAGGGCGTGGCGCGTGGGCAAAAATAAACTGATGTGGATTTTAAATTATTTTATCAACTTGAAATACAGGCATATTATGTGTTCCTAAAAATATGCATATATTTTTACGTTTGCATGTGATTGTTTTAAACCCGTTTAGACCCGTGTTTCTGACCCGACCCGCACCGCACCCGACACAGTTGGATATTTTTCACCCGTTTGAGCAAAATTTGCAGGTCACCCGTCCGACCCCGTGCAGGACTCTAATCAGACAATACCATTAGCTAAAACAAGTTTATTATGGTTCTGTTCCCGTTCCTGTGATGACAAAAACAGTGCATACCCTTGACACAATATGCCGGTCTATTAGCCGCACCATTTTTCTGACCCCATGCTGCGCACCCAACCTAGGCGTTCGATGTTTACAAACATTGAAGGGGTCTATATGGTGTGTATTATGGCATCCAAACAGTTCAATTTTGCTCTCATGTGACCACACTATATTCTCCCAGTATTTCACTGGCTTTTCCAAATGTTGTGCAGCAAACTTTAAATGAGCTTCAACATGCTTTTTTTTTAGTAATGGAGTCTTGCGTGGTGAGCGTGCATACAGGCCATGGCGGTGGAGTGTGGTCCACAAGTGATCCTTGGCTCTTGGACAACTCTTCTGATTATTCTTTTCACTCCTCTATCAGAAATCTTGCGAGGAGCACTGGTCGAGGCAAATTTATGGTGAAATTATTGTCTTTCCACTTCCGTATTATGGCCCCAAAAGTGCTCACTGGACCATTCAGAAGCTTAGAATGGCGCCTATAACCAATGCCATCATTATGTTTTGCAACAATTAGGTTGCGAAGGTCTTGAGACAGCTCTTCGCTTTTACCCATCATGAGATGTGTCTTGTGTGACACCTTGGCAATGAAACCTTTTTGTAGGCCATCATTTGGGACTGAACCAGCTGTTATTAATTTCCACTGACTGGATTGCTTTTTAATTACTGTAAGTTTTCAGCAGTTGTCTTGGCTTTCCATGCCTTTTTGCGCCTCCCTTTCTTCATGTGTTCAAAACTTTTTCCCTGTGTCATTTCACATTATTACACATAACTTAATTTCTGAACTTATTTTTATTTTTTGCTTTTTTATTGTTTGTTTCTTTGTATGTATGGCTTACTTGGGTTGTTACCAACATCTGGTGAAAATTTCATGTCAATAGCACCTTTGGAAATATATTTACTGAGAAAAATGATGACGTGTTCAATACTTATTTCCCCCGCTGTAAAAAAAATAAATAAATAAAATAAAATACATACAAGTTAGAAAACAGAATACATGCAGGACTTTAAAATAGTGTGGAATAGCAACACTAAATCTGTTAATAACTTGTGATCTTGGTTCAGTTCATAATTCAAAAGTATATAATGGACTTGTAAGACATTGTAATATTTTTTTACGGTGAAAATGTTAAACAAAGTTTAATAGTAAACATGAAACACTAACAAATTCAGTGGACATCCATTATACTGTGATCTCTGACCTGATGGTATAATTTGAAAACTTGACTCCAGGAATGGCACTCTCATATGGATAGGCTGGGAAGTCTGGCGCTCTGGATCATCCTTACCAAAATACAGAAGGTCTAGAATATAAGAAACCCATGTGGTACCTAGAAGAAGAATGGCGATAGAATTCTGCATGATTAAAATCCTCTATTAGAGGGTTATTTTTAAATCACTTTATGTGTCTGAAATCGGTAATGTGTACATCTCAGGTGACATCTAGAGCAATTGCGGGTTTGGAATCAAACTTTGAATTTGAATTATAAGAAATGTTTTAAATAGCAGTTTATACTGCTACAATGTAATATAGGCCTAAACACTTTCAGAACTCAAACAAGACCAAAGAGAAGTCCTAAAAGAGCATTTATTGAAAATTATCAGGGAGAGATTAGCAATGAGCATTGAGGCACATGCCTGGGGCACTACATCTAGGGAGGATCATATGAATATTTTCAAAGGTTATACTCTCATGCTTGCATAATGATCACTCAGAATGAGTCCACTAAACTAGTGCTTCTCAAACCACTGCATATTTTGTATGTCTCCCTTCAACTTGCAATTTCTACTAATGAGCTGATGTGTTGAATCAGGTGTGTTAAAAGGGGGAAGACATCCAAAAATGTGGTCCCCAGGACTGGTTTGAGAAGCACTGCACTAAACCAAAAACTACACACTCTCCTGCCCCCCCTCCTGATGACTGATTTTACTAAATCAACCCTCCTTCTCTCCCTCCCTCCCTCCCTCTCACCCTCCCACCCTCCCTCCCTCCCTCCCTCCCTCTCTCTCTCCCTCCCTCTCTCTCTCCCTCCCTCCTTCTCTCCCTCCCTCAGTCAGAGGGCAGGGTGGCCTGCATACCTAGTGACCCTGAAACAAAACTTCTAAAATTTTGAGATGTCAGATGAAAACATCTACATGTAGGCAACGCTTATTCAGTATTCAGAAACTTGTCAGTCCAGATAAGCCGGGACACACTTAACGACTGCAAGGCAGATTATGAATGTGATTTGATACTTACAACTGATCATGCTCAAACATGCAGAGTCAGAGACAGTTGCGTTCAGTCAGTGTTTAAAATCTGCTCCAGACATTGGAAAGTGTGTAAGTGTGTTCAGTCTTAGAATGTTTCGGCTAGTTGTTAAGTGCATTACCGTGAAGAGAGCAGTATAAATACTAGTATTTCGAAACATGAAATATGCTGATTTGCTGCTCAAGGATTTCTTATCCAAATAGAAAACAGCTTTTTTAAATGATATTTATTATTATTATTATTATATACAATATTATGATATTTTACAATATTACTGTTTTTACTGTAATTTTGATCCAATAAATGAAGCCAGGGTGAGCATAAGAGAAGTCTTTCAAAAACATAAAAAATATTACTGACCCAAAACTTTTAAACGTATGGCATGTATGTATACTGTATATAGATCTGTGGTCACATCACATGCTGGCTAAATTTATTAATCATGCAGTACCCTCACCTGCTTTGGGGTAAGTGGCGATCAGAATGTCATCAGGTCTTGCTTGAAAGTTTTTCACCTTTTCCCAGTTGTCAGTGAAGTAGTGGATCATAGAAACACCCTCAAAATCAAACAGTTCAGGCCGACCAGGTAGTTTCATCTAAAGTATAAAAAGTCTCAAGTTATTGCTGTGGTTTCACTGCATTAATCCCTGCGTAGGAATAATCAGGTTTTTCAGGTTTGAGAGGAAGAAAGGAAAAATGCAAAACATACACAAAGAAATAGATTTTTAAATACAGCATTTACAAACCTTTTAAGACAGACCTTTTATGAGCTCTGATGATAAGAGACTTAACTTCGATAAGATACCTTGAAAAGTATCAATATTCTATACCATTTTCGATACCACGGGGAATAACCACTATATACTATCATTTATTTTTAATATTATCACATTTTTTGTCCATCCATTGAAAGTATAGGGCTTCGCAATCAATAATTTCCTCTGAATTAACAAAAATATTAACACAAATATATGGGAATATACTGCAAAATATAATGTGATATATTAAATAATCCATTTCCATATATGGGAAACTAGTGCTTATATTTTTCAATATACATATGCATTGATCATGTATGTGTTAGGTTTCTGGTGTGTTCTAGTCACACTACACACAAAGAAGTGCTGATACAAAGTCGGTTGATCTGTTAGTGTTTAATGTTCTATTATTTTGGAATGTAAAAGGTTTTATGGTATGTGTGAGTTTTTAGGGTTACCATTGTGCTGAAGATTAGAGCCTGTGGTGAGGTTGACTATATTTTAAAAGTAATGGCTGTGTACTCCTCAGCAGTGATAGTCTCTTGGCTAAATACTTTAGTGCATGCAGATGTGCTTGTGTGTTTGTTAACTAGCTTGAAAATACAAAATATTTATAATGTAGTAATTAAGAAATATATTACATTTATGTTGCATGAGTAAATATATCTCCAATATATTACACATGCAGCAGAATATCTGATCACATATACATATGAAGTGTATTATAAAATTACATACATTATGATATATTAGTAAACATGTTGTCACATATTTTCTCAATATATGAAAAGCGGCAATTCCTTTGTGAAAAATGTATTATTCGATATATTGTAATATATTAATACAATATATTATTCTGTATATTTTCAAATATACTGTTAAACCTAATATATTGATCATTCATATAGGGAAATCTATTTTCTTTTCATAAGAACATTGTTTCCAGGAAACATGTCGTTCAACCCGGAAACCGTAGCAAAACGTTGTGCACCGGTTTGAGCTTGAACATGCTCCTGAGCATGACACAAAAACCAAAACAACCTGTGAAATATATACATTGCTCAATTGCCATTATAACTATCTTATCTAAATATTTGCTCACTCAATGTATTTGTGTTTTTATAATGGGGTAATTTTGTTGCAGTAGCACAAGATAGCTTGATTTCAAACTTTGAATTGAATTTAAAAAAAGACAAGTCAACAGTCAGTAATAAAATAAGAACAAATTTTAAAAAAAAATCACTAACAATAGCACAAATAAACAAACTGGAACAAAGACACAAATGACATAAATTGCTTCTAGGAAAAGTTTTTCAGGTAGGTCTAACAGTAGTAGGGCTATTCGGGTAAGAAATACTACAGAACTGAACAACTTAATTAAATGTAAAATGATCTTGTATCATTTTCATTGTAAAAATTATAAACAGATGAATCAAATAAAGTTACAAAAGTTATTCAGTGAGTGATTTTCTCTTTGCCTGTTGTTATTTGATTAACAACTTGATTAAGAGCAACAAGCCGCGAAAAAGAAATCTATTTGGCCCTTGCAAGCTGTTTGAGAGGCAGCGTGTGTGCACACTTTGGATGTGAGCACAGGAATAAAAATTATGTACAATCCCAAGCCGAAATTCAGACCAACCCTTCTTATGATGTGCATTTTTATTAGGAATGTGTGTGTTATTTGTTGTTTTTTTGATACATCAGAGATTGATGGCATATAATAATTTTTATTTATTTATTTACATTTTTTACAATTTTTACCAATTAAAAAAATTTGTAAGGATTTTTTACACATCACCGCTGCTCTTGCCAGACGGCACACACGGTTGGGAAACACTATAAAGTATATTGCACTTTAGTTATTTTCACACTGATATCATGTGATTTTCTTATTTATTTTCATACTTTCTGAACTGTGTATTTCCATTTCAATTCCATTACTGTCACAGGTTGCTGCAAGGAGGCTCGCAACACATAACATTTGGTGAAATAAATGGAATTTAAAAATATTATCATGGAGAAAACTGTCACGATCACCAGCTGGAGTGCCCTTGATAACCGCGCACTCCACCCCAGACTATTGCCACTCAATCAGCAACTACACTTTCCATAACCCATTGCCTGGATTCATTATTGTTTGATCACTTCCACCTGTGTGTCATTACCCTTGATAACTGACTAAATATACCTGGTTTATTCAATCATCTCTGTGAAGTCTTGTCTAGTGTCTTACTGCAATTCTGAGCATTGTCCTGGTTTCTTGTAACTTTTGCCTGTGTCCCTTTGACCCTGTTATTGTTTGGATGGTTTACCCTGTGTTTTGATCTATTCCCTGTCTTTGGATTACATTTTTGGACAGCAGACTTCGCCACTCATGGATCTGACATCGCTAGCTTTTATCTAAATCGTTATCGCTAGCACAACACGCTAGTATCTCGCTAGCCTGTTAACCTGCCATCCGTGCTTGCCGGCTCGCGTCTTTTATGAGTCCATCAAACAACTGTGGTGAGTAGGATCAGTCAACAAACATTGTGAGTAATGTCTTCTCTTGTTATTGTCACTTGCATTTCGTGTCGCATGTATAGCCTTCTCTGGTAGCGGTGAGGACTTTAAATAATGTGATGAATGTGCAGTGATAAATGCAGGGAGATAGTCAGGCTGAAGGAGAAGATTTCAGAACTAGAGACACGCATCCAAACTTTAATCGAGGATAGTAAGAAGGGCTTTAGATACTGCTTTGGATGCGACTAGCTTAGTGAATTCTGTACATTGTTCGGTTCTGGCTGTAGAGCCCGTGCAGCAGGGCAACAGGGTGATCGTGAGACGCTGTAGTCGCAGGACAAAACACTCTTCCGTTCTGATTACAACATTAAACAGGTTCTCCCCACTCAGTGTAACACCCACTGAGAATCCTGCTGAATCTGTCCTAGTTATTGGTGATTCTATTACATGGAACCTGAAAATAGAGACACCCGCCACCATAGTCACATGTTTGCCGGGAGCCAGAGCACCTGACATCAAAGCAAATTTAAAAATGCTGCTAATGCTAATCATTTATTATAAAGATTATTATTCACATCGGCACTAATGATGTTCGACTTCGCCAGTTTGAGATCACTAAAATTAATGTTAAAGAGGTGTGTGAGCTCGCAAGTATGATGTCAGGAACTGTAATTTGCTCTGTCCCCCTTCCTGTTCGTCGGGGTGATGAGATACTTATTAGACTGTCCTCACTCAATGGCTGGATGTCTAAGTGGTGTCCGCAAAATAATATAGAATTCATAGACAATTGGAAAAGTTTTTGGGGCAGACCTGACCTGTTGAAAAGAGATGGTATTCATCCCTCCTGGGATGGTGCCACTCTTCTCTCTAGTAATATGGGACATAGTCTTAGAGTTCAAACATGAATTGGGGCTCAGGTCAGGAATCAGACAGACTGGCTAAACTGACCGTCTGCTAGCTGTCTCAAGTCACTGAGGTCAGATAAATCCCATCACATAGAGACTCTTTCACCTATATATCATCATTCCCCGAATTAGGAAATGCAAAAAACTCAAATCCAAACCCATTTAAGGGTAAAAATGTAATCGATGTTCAACAAATAAAAAATAGATATAATACAGATGAACAAATGATAAAGCTCGGGCTGCTGAATATTCGATCCCTAATTACTTCAAAAGAACTTATTGTTAATGATATGATTAAAGATTATAACCTAGACGTGTTGTGTCTGACAGAAACCTGGCTAAAACCAGACAATTACATTACTTTAAATGAGTCCACCCCCCAAGATTACTGTTATAAAAACGAGCCACGTATGAAAGGAAAAGGGGGTGGTGTTGCTGTAATCTATAGTAATATCTTCAGAATTACTGAGAAGTCTAGTTTCAAATATAATTATTTTGAAGTGTTGGTGCTTAATGTAACACTATCTAGTGTAAATGATAAATTGCGCTTTACATTTGTGCTAGCTACTGAATACAGGCCACCAGGGAACTATACAGACTTTATCAAAGAATTTGTTGATTTTTTTTTATCAGAGTTAGTACTGGCTGCAGATAAAGTCCTAATTGTGATTTTAATATACATGTAGAGAACGAAAAAGACGCATTGGGATTGGCATTTAGAGACATTCTGAACTCTTTTGGAGTTAGACAACACGTGTCAGGACCCACTCATTGTCATTATCATACTTTAAATCTAATATTGTCACATGGAATCAATGTTAATGCCGTTGAAATTCTGCAGCAGAGCGATGGCATCTCAGATCATTATCTAGTCTCGTGTATACTCCATTTAGCTAAGGTTGCAAAGCCGACTCCGTGTTACAAATATGTTAGAACTATCACTTCTGCCACTAAACATTGCTTTATTAATAATATTCATGATCAGTTTCATCTCCTCAGCATCCCAGATAACTTAGAAGAACTCAATATTGTGACAGAAACTTTTGGCTCTCTCTTTTCCAGCACTTTAGACACAGTTGCTCCTTTGCGCTTAAAGAAATAGTCCAACGCCGTGGTACAATAAGCACACTTGGGCCCTCAAGAGAGCAGACAGAAAAATGGAGCGCAACTGGAAGAAAACAAAACTAGACGTTTTTCGAATTTCGTGGAGAGAGAGGACAATTGCATACAGAAAAGAATCATAAGAAGAATGGCATCTACGCTAATGTTAGTCTTTCTGCTTATTCCGAGGTTTACTGTAATTAGCTGGATCCAGGCTGGATCCTGGCCGTATACAGATCAGATGGTGGACCTGCACCTAGACACGACCACAACACATGATGTAGTCAGCCAGGTTTGGGCCGTATCCAGATCAGATGGTGGACCTGCGCCTAGACACGGCCACAACGCATGATGTAGTCAGCTGGATCCGGGCTGTATCCAGACCAGATGGAGGACCTGCACCTAGACATGACCACAACGCATCCCTGAAGTGTCAGCAGAGATTGTGTCAACTAGACTATCCCCTGTGAAGGCCTCATCGACACGACAGCCATTGGCACTGATCCTCATCAAACCCATCTCCATACCGGTGTGACTCCGATCTTCAACCAGTTGGAACTGGATAATATTCTGATTGTTCCAAACCAATCTGATTTCTGACCTGTAATATTGCCTGAATCATAATCATACACTGTTCATTCATTGGCTAGAGGAGAACTGGCCCACCGACTGAGCCTGGGTTCTCCCAAGGTTTTTTTCTCCATACTGCCACCTGATGGAGTTTTGGTTCCTTGCCACTGTCCTTGCCTTTTTCCACCTTTGTTGCCACTGGCTTGGCTTGCTTAGTTGGGGACATTAAATTTAATATTTAATTTAATATTCAACAATAATATAATATAATTGACACTATTATACAAGAACTGAACTGAGCTGGACGATGACATCACGGTTTACTCCAGAGCGGCTATATATATATATAAATGAACTAAATGAATAACTTTTTTTTTAAACAAAAATGAAACATCACTGAACTTACTTAAGCTGGACTGTGACGCTATTTTCTTCTGGAAACAAACTTTTTTGCATTATTTTCCTGTTATCTCTGTAAAGCTGCTTTAAAACAATCTGTATTGTAAAAATCGCTATATAAATGTGACTTGACTGTCAGGGAAGTAGAAGAGGATGCTTCTCCTATAAATTTTTTTAGGGGAGGAGAGTATGCATCAAGCTCCGGTGGCCACGGAGCTTGGCCCATCACCGTCCCCAGCACTTCTAGCTCTGATGGTGGCAAGTCCAGTGCTCTCAGCTCTTTCCAGTCCGGGGTTCCCAAGACCAGAGCCTCTTAACAAGATGACGAGAGCCTCTTCACAAGATAGCCACCGCACCAGAACCTCCAGGCATCATGGTTGTTTCGCCAGAGCCTTCAGCTGTCATGGACAGTGTTACCGGTCGACATGAATGTTACACATGAAGCCATTAAGGCAACCCCTAGGCATTTGAGACTGGCTTCAAGTCTACGAGACACAACTCTGATGTCGATTTCTGCAGTGGCATCAAGTCTGGGTGTCTCAGAAGTGGTCCCACTGACAATTGCACTCCCTGTTACAGCGATGGCCATTTAGTGTGTTTGGGCCGTGCACTTCGCTTCAGTTCAAGAGCCCGCTCCAAAGTCTACTCCAGCCCATCCGCTCCAGAGTTCGCTCCTGTCCCAGAGCCCAGCCTCATGAACTATGAACTTCCTGTTAGCCCCATCACAACCGCAGAGGTCATACCTAAACTTCCTGTCTACCTCAACACGACCACAGAGGTTGTATTTTAACTTTCTTCCTGTCTGCCTCGACCGCAGAGGTCATATCTGAACTTCCTGTCTGCCTTGGTGGGGCCGCAGATGTTGTATCTGAACTTTTTGTCTGCCTCGACGTGACTGCAAAGGTCGTATCTGAACTTCCTGTCCAGCCTACTCTGCTCTGGGCGCCTGCCCGGCCTGCTCCACCCTGATCTAAAAATGTCCTTGTGTGGTCTTCGAGGCTTTGTTCTTCCTGCTCAAGGCAGAGCAGTTGGACAACTGGTAAGTCCATAGTGAAGGGGGAAAAAGAAAAAATAATCTATTCTATGTTCCGGATTCTGTCACAGGTTGCTGCAAGGAGGCGAACAACTCAGGAGATTTGTTGAAATAAACTGATTTTATAATATAATCACTGAGAATACTCAGAAGAACACAAACAATTAAACATTGATGATACGGAACAATGAACAGACAGAACTCAGGGTTTAAATACACAGAGAATGTAATCAAATAGAAACAGAACAGGTGTGTGGAAATTAGGGACTGTGGAAACTAATTAACAAACAGGGAAACTAGGACCTCAGGAAAGCAGGAACAGAGTGAAAACGAAACTAAAATAGAACATACACATTACAATTACATTGCAGTTGTTTTTTTCATTTATACCTTGCTAATTCCCATTCCCAATTTTTTCACCTCCAAGGGTGAATGAAACAGCTTTTGATTTATTTAATGCGATTTTCTTCAACATACTTAAAATATTTATTTACTCACTGAGGACGATTCATGGATTTCCATTATGGTGAAAAGGTGTTCCTTTATAACCGTTTTCTCAATCTTTTATTTTCCCTTTTTCTTTTGTTCTTCTCTTTTGCTCTCCTCAAATGTTTCTTGAAGCTCTTCTGTGTTCAATTACATTATGTGCTGTCAGTCTTGTACTCCCTCACTCCCTCCCTCCCTCCCTCCCTCACTGACGTTCAAGTTCAAGTTCACGTTCAACTCTCTCTCTCTCTCTCTGCACTTTGCACTCAACATGAAACAACAGGTTTTGCAAGTTCAGAAAGTCCACACTCAATAAACTTTTCCACAATCATAATGACAGATGTAGTCAGTCTCTCTCTCTCTCTCTCTCTCTCTCTCTCTCTCTCTTAATATATTTTTTTTATTGTTTTGTTGGTGATTTAAATTTAGGTTTTGCTTTATTAATTTAGTTGGGAGGGTAAGGAGGTGTATAATATTCTAGGGTGTCTGCTCCCAGTTTTGTTCTGGGGGTGCCCCAGGTAGCGGGAGTTTAGATTTTTTTTGACGCGCCATCAAGGTGTAAAAATAGACTCTGCGGTCAGTATAGAAGAGTGTAGCCTGGCTGTAGGAGAAGTGATTGGGCCTAAGAACATTCTGTCTGTGTCTCACATGAACAGCATCTTGCTTGTGTTTGTGAAGACAAACTGGTTCTTCAAGACAAACTGGGCGAATTAGATCTGTCTTTAAAATTTCCTCATGACGAGTTTTATAATGTCATTTTTATCTGCGCTTGTCCAGGCAAATTGAATAAGACTGATAAAAATCATCCACTGATGATGGTGAGAAAAATGATGATGAGGAAATGCAGAATGTTACTGCTGCATTACCTACTGTTGCTGAGGTCACTGAAACAAGTATGGCTCAAAAATTGGTACCAATAGCAGACGCTGAAAGAGTAACAGAAGTTCTGCTGGCAGATAAGCTTTGCCAGATCCTACTGAAGTGAAGAGTGGGTGCCACTGAGGCGGAGAAAAATAAAGTATCCGCGGTGAGTGATCAGTTTGCAGGTCAGGTGAACGAGTTGCAAAGTAGCAAGCCGTAGCAGTTGAGAAACTTTCAGCCGGTTTAGATGGGAATCAGTGTTCTGTGATTGATTCAGAAGATTGTGCCTTTAAAACACCTCAAAAGAGAAGACTAAAGCAACGTCATATTGGTAAACAGGGCGAAAAGAATGGGTGATTGTGACTTTAGTCCGACTGATACAGAGAGTGAAAGCGATTCCTCTGAATGTAGCGTTTCATGTAATTTACCTCAGAGTGGATTTTCCAGCCGGTCTTACAGTGTGGAGGATATAAAGTCCTTTCTCAAAAATGCAAGAAAAGTTTGTGAAGTTGAAGAATATTTCCCCTATGTGTTACAGTTTATTGAAAAAGCAAAGGCTTTTAGGAACCAGGAAGTGAATTGTCTAAAGAAAATTCTTGCAAAACTTAATGCACAACCTAGACTGTATATGTTAGTAATGATAATTGTGGAAGAAATTGTATCTTTAAGATGTGTGTGACCATCATATGACAGTAAAAGAGCACACACAAACCTTATTCTAATATGGAATTGTATTGGAATAGTAAAGAGTGTGGGTACGTGACAGGAGGACCTCCACTCAAGGATACAATATGATGAACAAGTCTAAGAATGTTGCACGTATGGTTGAAAATACCATTATTGGCCTTGAAAAACAACATTCTGGGAGTCAAAACTATAAAGGAGGAAGGATGCCCTCTCTTCACTGTCACACTCTACAGCCACTCTGTGTGACTGTATGACTGCTGTCCTTTTCTTGCAAGAAAATAAACCTCAAAGACAACTGGAAATGTTTGTCTCTTATTCAGTGATAGAATTTTGTTTGCCTCCACAATTTGGCGTAGTCGACAGGATTCCTTGGATGTGCCTCTTGGACCCAAGAACGGACGGTGTTTGGCCACCTGGACTGAGCAGTTCTCAAGAGAGACACCACTGGAATCATAAAAAGAACTGAAGTAGCATCTCAACAGTATCTTTTGGCTGCTGTTGAGTTGGTTTGCGTCTGTAAGCTTTGTATATCTTTATGTTTTGTATCATTATTTACTATCATTCCTTGTTGGAATCCCTTGTACTGTTAAATATAACTTACTCAACATCACACATTAACCTGACATCGCTAGCTTCAATCTAAATCGTTATTGCTAGCACAACACGCTAGTAATTTGCTTGCCTGTTAGCATGCCATCCATGCGCACTTTATTTAAAAAATTTTCTCTCTCGTGCCTTTTACACGTTCATCAAACAAACTGTGGTGAGTAGGATCAGTCAACAAACATGGTGGGTCATGTCATCTTCTCCTCTTATTGTCACTTGCACTTCATGTAACAAGTCTAGCATAGCCTTCTCTGTCAGCACAGGATTTACATGTGATAAATGCAGGGAGATAGTCAGGCTGACGGAGAAGATTTCAGAACTAGAGACACGCATACAAACTTTAATTCAAGGTTAAATTGCAAGAGTGCAAGGGCTTTAGATACTGCTTTGGATGCGACTAGCTTATTGAACTACATTGTTCGGTTCTGGCTGTAGAGCCTGTGCAGCAGGGCAGTTGGGTGACGGTGAGACGCTGTAGTCACGGGACAAAACACCACTCTTCCGTTCCGATTACAACATCAAACAGATTCTCCCCACTCAGTGAAACACCCACTGTGAATCCTGTTGAATGTGCCCTAGTTATTAGTGATTCTATTATACGGAACGTGAAAATAGAAACACCAGCCACCATAGTCACATGTTTGTCGGGAGCCAGAGCACCTGACATCAAAGCAAATTTAAAAGTGCTGGTTAATGCCAATCGTAAATTCTCTAAGATTATTATTCACGTTGGCACTTATGATGTTTGACTCCGCCAGTCGGAGATCACTAAAATTAACGTTAAAGAGGTGTGTGAACTCGCAAGTATGATGTCAGGAACTGTAATTTACTCTAGCCCCCTTCCTGTTCGCCGGGGTGATGAGATACTTAGTAGACTGTCCTTACTCAATGGCTGGCTGTCTAAGTGGTGTCCGCAAAATAATATAGAATTCATAGACAATTGGAAAAGTTTTTGGGGCAGACCGTTGAAAAGAGATGATATTCATCCCTCCTGGGATGGTGCTGCTCTTCTCTCTTCCCCCATATTACTATATAGGACATAGTCTTAGAGCTCAAACATGAATTGGGGCTCAGGTCAGGAAGCAGACAGACTGGCTAAACCGACCGTCTGCTAGCTGTCTCACGTCACTGAGGTCAGATAAATCCCATCACATAGAGACTCTTTCAACTAGATATCATTATATAGAGACTGTGTCTGTTCCCTGAATTAGGAAGTACAAAAAACTTCCAAACCCATCTAAAGGTAAAAATTGTATTGATGTTCAACAAATAAAAATGAGCAAATGATAAAGCTTGGGTTGCTGAATATTCAATCCCTTACTTCAAAAGCACTTATTGTTAATGATATGATTACAGATTATAACCTATGTGCTGTGTTTGACAGAAACCTGGCTAAAACCAAATGATTACATTACTTTAAATGAGTCCACCCCCCAGGATTACGGTTATAAACATGAACCTCGTCTGAAAGGCAAAGGGGGAGGTGTTGCTGTAATTTATAGTCATATTTTCAGAATTACTAAGAAGTCTGGTAACACTTTATAATAACTGCACACTATTAATAATTAATTAAGCATTAGTAAACAATTCATAATTTATAAAGCATTCATAGACATTAATAAGTAGTTTAGAAATACAGTTATAAATGCTTTACTCTTGATTTAAAAGCATATCTATAATGTGTTTAATAATTGTATTTTCATACTTTATTAATGATCAATTTATCATTTCTAAATGAAGTATTGCATTATTTACAACCCAGTTATTTAAGAGTTGTCAGTGGTTCATAAGATCACTTAGAAAGTGTAAGTAAATAATTAATAAACTTTTTAAATGTACATTCATACATCTTATTATTCAGACATATAGTAATAGTTACTTAGTGTGTTAATAAATGCTTTATTAACATGTATTTCTACTGTAATTCAGGGTTAATTCAGTTAGTTAACTATTTTTGTGAGCTCATCTAAATGAGGACTATTTATGCCTTGTAAAGCATTTACAAAGGAGCTTTATAACTACCTGAATTTACTGCATTTACTTACACTTTCTAAGTGATCTTATGAATCAATGACAACACCTAAATAACTGGTTTGTAAATAGTCAAGTCAAGTCAAGTCATCTTCATTTATATAGCGCTTTTAACAATGTAGATTGTTTCAAAGCAGCTTTACAGAGATAAATGTATAATTTAAGGTAATAGAGTTTGTTTTGGCTTTATAGTGGTTCTTTAATAAAGTTATTTTCCAGCTAAAGTTAGTTTTGATTGATTCGCTTCCGTCGCAACGATCATTTGTTATTAAATTAGGGGCCGCTAAGACGACACCATTCTCTCTACACAGACTTTAAACGCGAACCTGTGATAAACGCTGATGGCGTTCACATACGCATTAAGAATTGGTTCTATAGTTATGTGCCTTTGAATATATGTGCGAAGTTTTTAATTCCCTACAAACCAAGCCTAAACAAAGTACTGGTCTTATCTTATAAATTTTGATACAGAATTTAATTTAATTTTGTCACTTCGGGGTAGGTACGCGAAACGGATTTTCCCGACAACGCTTTATCTGTATAGTGGTAAAAGGATCCTCCATAGGGAGAGACTAGTTGGCACTTCAGCACTGCGTTGTCAACGGGTCCAGGCGAAGGTCCTTCGTCAGATCTGGATACGGCCTGGATCCGGCAGGCTGCGGGAAAACCTCGGGATAAACAAAGACACTAAAATTAGCGTAGATGCCATTCTTCTTATGATGTAACGAGTACATCAGGATTTATGGGAAGTGTTCCCGGTTCCGGCTGACCTAATCTATGCAGCCTAACATTGAATTATACACTCACCTAAAGGATTATTAGGAACACCATACTAATACTGTTTTTGACCCCCTTTCGCCTTCAGAACTGCCTTAATTCTACGTGGCATTGATTCAACAAGGTGCTGAAAGCATTCTTTAGAAATGTTGGCCCATATTGATAGGATAGCATCTTGCAGTTGATGGAGATTTGTGGGATGCACATCCAGGGCACGAAGCTCCCGTTCCACCACATCCCAAAGATGCTCTATTGGGTTGAGATCTGGTGACTGTGGGGGCCATTTTAGTACAGTGAACTCATTGTCATGTTCAAGAAACCAATTTGAAATTATTCGAGCTTTGTGACATGGTGCATTATCCTGCTGGAAGTAGCCATCAGAGGTACATGGTGGTCATAAAGGGATGGACATGGTCAGAAACAATGCTCAGGTAGCCTGCACAGTGGCAACAAGCCATGATGGATCCATGTTCTCATTCTGTTTACGCCAAATTCTGACTCTACCATCTGAATGTCTCAACAGAAATTGAGAGTCGAGGTTGTGCGTGTTGTGGCTTCACAAATGCTTTGCTGCATACCTCGGTTGTAACGAGTGGTTATTTCAGTCAGAGTTGCTCTTCTATCAGCTTGAATCAGTCGGCCCATTCTCCTCTGACCTCTAGCATCAACAAGGCATTTTCGCCCACAGGACTGCCGCATACTGGATGTTTTTCCCTTTTCACACCATTCTTTGTAAACCCTAGAAATGGTTGTGCGTGAAAATCCCAGTAACTGAGCAGATTGTGAAATACTCAGACCGGCCCGTCTGGCACCAACAACCATGCCACGCTCAAAATTGCTTAAATCACCTTTCTTTCCCATTCTGACATTCAGTTTGGAGTTCAGGAGTTTGTCTTGACCAGGACCACACCCCTAAATGCATTGAAGCAACTGCCATGTGATTGGTTGATTAGATAATTGCATTAATGAGAAATTGAACAGGTGTTCCTAATAATCCTTTAGGTGAGTGTAGAAGTCTATAATGTATTATGTGAATGCTAGGTCAAAGAGATGTGTCTTTAATCTATCTTTGAACTGACAGAGTGTGTCTGCTTCCCGGACAATGTTAGGAAGACTGTTCCAAAGTTTTGGTGCTAAATAGGAAAAGGATCTACCGCCAGCAGTCGATTTTGATATTCTAGGTATTATTAACTGGCCGGAATTTTGAGATCGCAATAGACGTGAAAGACTATAATGCGTTAAGAGCTCGCTTAAGTACTGCAGAACTAAACCATTTAGTGCTTTCTAAGTAATGTAAGGGTAAATGCCTCTGGGTTAATGCGAATTAGCTCAAGGATATAGGGAATTTTAGAGATATCAAATATTATAACTCATGGTCATAATTCATAAATCGCAAATGCATTTACTTTATCAATTATAGGAAATGCCTCGTTCTGTAACTGGTTTCGTCATCAGTTATTCGTCCCGCGAATAAATGTAAGACTATCACAGTTAAGAAGAAGTATTCCTGTTTACAAAACTCCAAGAAAGTTTATCTTCTGGCCACGAAGATAAAACCTCTTTGGGTTTATAAATTAAAACTACTCAAAGTAGTTTTATAATATAGAGCCTGTAGCTTTATAGATCTTTTGTTTCATTGACTTTATAAAAAGTGGGTTTTCAAACACAGAGACAGTTAAAAGTATAAATGGGTTTATTAATAAAATGGCACACGCTAGAGATTATAAGCTACAAATATAAACGTACGTAAAATGCAAACAATAAAACAAACAAACATTTAAACAAACATGACGTGATCGGAATGAATGAAAGAAAGAAAGAAAGAAAGAAAGAAAGAAAGAAAGAAAGAAAGAAAGAAAGAAAGAAAGAAAGAGTTAAGAGATAGAAGGTAACTTAATTCACAGACCTACAAGCTAAACACCAGGAATCAGCTGTTAGAGAGAAAGATACTTGCGAGATGTGGTACTCTTTCAGTGTGATGCTGAAAAGGGGATGCGCGCGTGCGCGTGTCCGGCTGGTTTGCGTCTAGCTTCGTCTTCTGGGTCGTTTCGCAAAACGATGTAAAGGCTCACTTGAATTTAACGTTACCGAGAAAGTTCAGTCGTTTCCCTTGTCGAGGGGAAAGGTGATAGGAACTTAGTTGCAAAGAACGGCAGCTACGACTCGAACATGTGTTGGTCCGAGGAGAAGGCCTGAGCCTTTCAGATGTTTCTTGAAGCCGGGGAGAAGAGGAGGAGTTCAGGGATGAGAGAGGCCGGAGAAGAGAAGAGAGAGAGAAGTGGGGGTCTCTTCCTTTTAACAGACATCTGTTTACACCCTGTTTTGTGACAGAGCGAATCAGCTCTCCTGATATGAAGCGGGAAAAAGTTCTTTGTGTGAAGAAGAAGACGCCTACTTTGACTTTGTCATGTGAGAGATAGAATTCGTATTTCCTCTTTCAGACAAGATACTACCCGTAAGAATACATTTCATTGTAATCTCATACATATATGTAATTCCGTGAGATCACTACGATTAGAATGATACCAGACATGGTGTACAGAACATGGGAATACAGATATGCATTTCTAATGTAGGATTCTGAGCATTTTAAGAGTCAATTGATTTCTTATGATAGAACATAGAAAATCTCAATCTACCATGGAAATTATACACACATAAAAATACATATCAAAAACATGGTTCTTGGATTGCCTGTGTGGAAGTGTATGGAATGTGGGCTTGCAGGAAAAGGATGAGCTGCAGCTTTGGAGCCATAAAAGTTTATGACCAGGTCGAGGTCGTGTTACAAGACACTATTGAGTGATTTTCTTTCAATGAACCTTCAGAATTAAAGATTTTACTCTTAGCAACCCACACCTCTATTATAAATTTGTAATGAATGGTAAAATGAAATTTTACTATGTGGAAGTCCATATATGGCAATGTGCCTCAGTTGCATCTCGTGGTGGGTTTCTGGTTGGAAGTCCATGAGTGTGTGTGTGTGTGTGTGTGTGTGTGTGTGTGTGTGTGTGTAATGTCACGAGGTCGTAAAGTTGGGGAGAAGGTCACATGGGTGCTGGTAAATTGGTCCTCGTGGGGCAATTATTAACCAGCGCTGTCTTCCTGAGGACAAAGACGATGTGTTCGCCATCACATGATTCACTTAATCTGAAAAGTAGATGCCATTGTTGTTACATATTCCCCCTTTTTGTTAGATGAAGTCCGGGATGGACTTTATCGAACAACAAATAGGCACAATGAATGGCAGGTGGATTATGATGGTCAAAGAGCAGGTGGTTGCTAGGCTGATGACTCAGCTCAAATGAGGTTGAGGTGGTCGATGGTGTGGGACCCCCTTTTTTTTTTCAGGGTTCGTAGGAAATCGCCAGACACGGCTTTGTGAGCTTGGCTGTGGATGCTCACGTCTCGTTGAGTCTGGTACAGGATGAAAGCCAAGACGAGTGTCAGGGCGTGGTCGGTGACCGTGGAGATGCCCATCACCGTGTTAGACTTTCTGAGTGTGAGTCCTGCCTTGGTGATCAGGAGTCGGGGGTGTTCTTCTCTTAATGCGATGCCGGATGCCGGACCTGGTGATTTCCGATTGTGGCTGCTTTCTCGCGAACCACCACAGCATCCTGTTAGAGGCAAAAGAGAGAGAGAGAGGAAGGGAGGAACATTTTCAGCGAAGGTTGTCCTTGGTTGTCAGGACGGTCCTTTTGCTTCGCTGAGGTTGGTATAGGAAAGGTCTGTTCATCAGAGGCCCGCATGACCTTTCTTTGTACACAGCGGAGGTGGCGTAAGCGGCTCTGAGGCGTGCAGTGTAGTTGGTAAAGTTTGTTTGTGCTGTGTAGTCACTGCAATCGTGATGGTGGTATGTATGTGGCGCAGACATTGGTCTGGTTACTCCAGGTCAGGTCAGTGATGACCTTGAAGCAGTAGGTGTCAGTGTTCGTTTTCTGTGTTGGTGTCAGACGCGGCTGCACTGTCTTCATCTGTTGTGTAAGAAGATTCGGGCTCACCAGTGTTCTGGAGAGAGTGGTTGCTGGTTCGACGGTCTGGGCTTGGAGTTCTGGACGGCAGGTGATGCTGGTTCCAGAATCTTTCTGAGCGCTCGGTCCGACGCTTTGGATGAGCACCGTCACAGTCGTGCTGCCACCTGCTGTCTGGCTCTGAGCAGTGCTCAGAGACGGAGTAAATTGTGTGTGTTCTGACAGTCTTTTCATCCATAGCCCTTTGCTTGGTGTAAGCCTTGTGGGCTAAGTCTCTGAGTTTTCGAGTAGACATGGTTCGTGGGCAGACGAGCACATCAAGATGTTTACTCACGGTGCTATGTAGATTTCGCAGAAACAAAGTTCTAAAGGTTACATCTTCTTCCATATGTGGGGTGTTGGTTGCTCCGAAGTACGTTTGTCGGAGTCGGCCATAGTAGGAGTGTGGGTGTTCAAGTCGGGCCTGTTTGACGTCAAAGGCCGTGATAAACCCTTGGTCTGATTCTGGATCAGAGAATTCACGGATCAAAGCTTGTCGCAGTTGCTTGTAATCTGCTTTGACCGCCTCTGGTTGGCGATCCAGGAAGCTACGCACTTCTCTATTTGCGGTGATTCGTAACAAGTACAACTTGTCCCAAGCTGTCACGTTAGCGACAGTTTGCAGGTGAAAGTCAATGTCTTGAAGGTACGCATGAACACTACAACCTCCTGCAGAATCTGGATCGAACATAGGAATGTTTCGAGCTAGCTTGTCAAGTTCTCGGGGAGGAGAGCTGTTGCTGGGGGTCCAATCCGTCTGGAGAGGATTCTGACCCTTTACAGCTCCGCCCCCTTCAGCTTTTGTTGTTTGGCTGACAGGCGTGGACTCGCTGGAAGGGGGAAATGGTGTGAGATGTTCTTCCCCTTCCCGGTCACTGTTAAGTCTGTAAGAATGTCTCAAGTCTCTGCGAACAATGTTGAGTTCATCTCTGAGATCGTGTTTCTGCTGAGCGAGCAGATGGATCTCAGTCTTTGCTCTCTCAAGGAGAGCTTCAGCCCGTTGGAGCCTTTCGTTGAGTTCCTTCCGGGTGAGTTCCTCCGACTGCTGTCTTTGGTCTGTGTGCCGATGAAGATCATCTAGGGCATTTTGAAGTCTTTCACCTTCCTGTTGTTGCGTTGTGTCCGTCTCGTCCTCTTCCTCGGTCAGGAAAAGCAGCTGTTCTAGACGGCTCTGTGTGTGTGCTCTGTCCTTCAGGGCCTCTGTGGCTTGGAGCTGTAGTGCGGCTGCCTTCTGCTCCAGGTCGAGGTTGGTCCTTTCGCTTGTCCGGGCCTTGGTGACGAGGCTGAGTGCGAGTTTTCCGTAGATTTTGGCCAGCTGCTCATGGTCGTACTTCTGGGTTGGATCATAGATCTCAAACTGGTCCAGGTACTGTGGGTCAGCGGCGTCCTGGGGAACAGCTGTGGTCATTTCTCGCAGCCATGTCTCGAGGTCGTGCCAGCGGACTGCGGGACTGGGTGAGCTCGACATCTTGGCTTACTGGGGTGAGAGAAGCACAACACACACAAAAAGAGACACAATGCAAGTTTGTTTTAGGGTTAATGAGCTATACTCATACGGGCTATGCCGTTTATGAGAATTTAGGGGCTAACTGATGCCGACAGTTAGCGGAGCCAATTTCGTGGGTATGGGAAAAACCCACGCTAAAGATTTTGACAGGCAGCCTGGTGGTCGTCTATCGACGCCGGCTTTGATCGTTACTCTGTTATTCAGCTTTCCAGGGGTCTCTCTTAGGTTCTGTCTCAAAGTGAAATGAGAGAAACAAATCACAACGGAATGGAGAAAAAGACAAAGTTGAAGATAGGGAAGATCAAAGGAAAACACAACACAAGGAAGTGAATTGGTCTGCAATGAAATGTCACAAACAATAACACGGGGAGCGTTATTTAAAATAAAGGGGCCTAAGCCTATTAAAACTGCTAGAGTTCCTGATAGGACCAGGAGATGCGTGGATTATCGGGACAGGACCTCAGAAGAAGGTGTGTCTTAGAGAGAAAAAAGGTGGGCCAAACACCTAAAATATACCTGGGGGAATATCTAGTATTCTGTGGTTCATAATAAGTGGATGGGTTCTATCACATTTTAGTTTACCTGGGGTGAATAGAGGTCATCCAGGTGTAAACCAGCGGGCGCGGTCAGACCCTCCAACACCCGACGGAGCGCAGTGTCAGTAACGCCGGATAGATGATCCCCGCCCACTGGAAACCACCAGTGATGACGTCTCAATCACCACAGTGCACTGACTGAGTCCTGCCAATAGATACACAATAAGGGATTAAGAGGTTAGACTTAAAGTAGATTAAGGCTTTCTGGTTTCATCAAATTGAGTAAATATGTATGCAGGAGTCAGAGGCAAAGGCTTTACTAAAATAATGATACAACGGAAGGGAATTATGATAATTGATGGTAATTATCGGAATAACCTACCCCCCCCCCCCCCCTTGGAGAGACTGGAGAAAGAGGGAAGAGAAAAAAAAATGTATCAATGAAATAAAATTTGAATAAACAACACAGGTTTGAGACGCAGGCAGAGGAAAAATGCCCCGGCAGTGGGTTTGTGCCAAAGGTGAGGGGCGTGTTTCCTCTGAGTGGTCCACCTGGTTGAGTAGACACAATTTGAATTAAAATGCAACTTGTTTAAATTAAAATTCAAACAAGCATGCAAGGAGAGGTCCAAAATAAGTATAATAAGGAAGGAAAGAAAATTAGAATGATAACAGGGGAGTATCAATACTAAAAATAATCAAAACTGAAATTCAGAATGACTTCCTGTAATCCTTACAATAACACTGAAGTTATTAGTATTGATTATAAAATAATCAAACGAGAAGGGTAGCAATGTTGAGACACTTCAATGAGACTTGGGGGTGAAACAGATATTGATGAGTCGACCCACGATGGCCACACGGTGGCGTGCTTCTTCCTGGGGGACTATCAATGAACTGAGTGAATAAAATCTAAGCTTTAATTCGAAAAAGTTTTTTTTTTGAACTTCACTTAAAGTGTGACAGTCAAAAATAGAAAAGAGAATTGTCTAACTCCAAATAATATCAGCATAAGCTAAGCTTTGGATGCAGGTAATTATTTGAGAGCTAGAGCATTTATTCTATAATCGGGGAAAAAGAAGAGAGAATTAATGCAGGAGAGACAAAACTGAAAGCAGGTATTATCTGAAACGCCCACCAGATGGCGTAATTGCGCTCGTGCAGGCTGACGTCAGTGGGAGGCGGCGCTCACGCAGGGTGACGTCAGTGGGGGCGCGTAATTTGAGAACTGCCACACACACCTAAAGGCTGTTGGTCAGTGTTTGTTGCATGCGGAAAATTACACAAGTTTCATAACATGTGACTAATAGGAATTACACATCTATTTAATTACACATTATATATGAAACGGTTTAAATAAAACAGGAATTAGCATCTGTTTATTACATTATACACAAAATGGTTTACATAAACACAGGTATTAAAACTTCTTGTTTTAATTAATAGAAACTGTGAGCAAACCGATATTAGACTTCGGTTTACTTAAGCTGTGAGCACACAGGCATTATACTTCTGTGAACAGGTATTATCTTCTGTTTTATTAGGCTACTACAGCTATGAACAGGTATTATCTTCTGTTCATTACAGGAACAGGAATTATTCTTCTGTTCACCTCCCATAAACATTACTCAAAATAGCACTTTATGATAATGCGTAGGTTTGCAAAATTGGTTCGCGAGGCAAATTTCTGACCAGGAGTTTTTATCGTTAACGTATTGTATATAATAAGGCCTATTACGACTGAAAACTGAAGCACTGTTCAGATCAGATTTACGTCTTCGTACTAAAAGAGATTCCTTCGTCTTTATTTAGTCGGTTTAAATCATATTACATGTACTAACTGTAAAGAGTTTTGCTTCGTCTTTACAGAGACAAATGTAATGTCATGAACTGCAGTTTTAGCACTTAACAGTGGTAACAAAATGCTTAGACATTTTTGAAACTGTTAATTGAAGAGCTGAGCTGGCTTTGTGCCTAACGTCAGCTGAGTGAGTTCGCTTTAGCGACTTACCTCACAATTCAAAACGCGCGTATAGCCTACAATTATTAATACCAATAATACACATTCAACTGAAACTGAATTTGTTCCACCACAATAATGAAGTTTGAAACTGCCCGCATTCTCCACCAAAAATGTAAGGGTAAATGCCTCTGGGTTAATGCGAATTAGCTCAAGGATATAGGGAATTTTAGAGATATCAAATATTATAACTCATGGTCATAATTCATAAATCGCATATGCATTTACTTTATCAATTATAGGAAATGCCTCGTTCTGTAACTGGTTTCGTCATCAGTTATTCGTCCCGCGAATAAATGTAAGACTATCACAGTTAAGAAGAAGTATTCCTGTTTACAAAACTCCAAGAAAGTTTATCTTCTGGCAACGAAGATAAAACCTCTTTGGGTTTATAAATTAAAACTACTCAAAGTAGTTTTATAATATAGAGCCTGTAGCTTTATAGATCTTTTGTTTCATTGACTTTATAAAAAGTGGGTTTTCAAACACAGAGACAGTTAAAAGTATAAATGGGTTTATTAATAAAATGGCACACGCTACAGATTATAAGCTACAAATATAAACGTACGTAAAATGCAAACAATAAAACAAACAAACATTTAAACAAACATGACGTGATCGGAATGAATGACATGAAAGAAAGAAAGAAAGAAAGAAAGAAAGAAAGAAAGAAAGAAAGAAAGAAAGAAAGAAAGAAAGAAAGAGTTAAGAGATAGAGGGTAACTTAATTCACAGACCTACAAGCTAAACACCAGGAATCAGCTGTTAGAGAGAAAGATACTTGCGAGATGTGGTACTCTTTCAGTGTGATGCTGAAAAGGGGACGCGCGCGTGCGCGTGTCCGGCTGGTTTGCGTCTAGCTTCGTCTTCTGGGTCGTTTCGCAAAACGATGTAAAGGCTCACTTGAATTTAACGTTACCGAGAAAGTTCAGTCGTTTCCCTTGTCGAGGGGAAAGGCGATAGGAACTTAGTTGCAAAGAACGGCAGCTACGACTCGAACATGTGTTGGTCCGAGGAGAAGGCCTGAGCCTTTCAGATGTTTCTTGAAGCCGGGGAGAAGAGGAGGAGTTCAGGGATGAGAGAGGCCGGAGAAGAGAAGAGAGAGAGAAGTGGGGGTCTCTTCCTTTTAACAGACATCTGTTTACGCCCTGTTTTGTGACAGAGCGAATCAGCTCTCCTGATATGAAGCGGGAAAAAGTTATTTGTGTGAAGAAGAAGACGCCTACTTTGACTTTGTCATGTGAGAGATAGAATTCGTATTTCCTCTTTCAGACAAGATACTACCCGTAAGAATACATTTCATTGTAATCTCATACATATATGTAATTCCGTGAGATCACTACGATTAGAATGATACCAGACATGGTGTACAGAACATGGGAATACAGATATGCATTTCTAATGTAGGATTCTGAGCATTTTAAGAGTCAATTGATTTCTTATGATAGAACATAGAAAATCTCAATCTACCATGGAAATTATACACACATAAAAATACATATCAAAAACATGGTTCTTGGATTGCCTGTGTGGAAGTGTATGGAATGTGGGCTTGCAGGAAAAGGATGAGCTGCAGCTTTGGAGCCATAAAAGTTTATGACCAGGTCGAGGTCGTGTTACAAGACACTATTGAGTGATTTTCTTTCAATGAACCTTCAGAATTAAAGATTTTACTCTTAGCAACCCACACCTCTATTATAAATTTGTAATGAATGGTAAAATGAAATTTTACTATGTGGAAGTCCATATATGGCAATGTGCCTCAGTTGCATCTCGTGGTGGGTTTCTGGTTGGAAGTCCACGAGTGTGTGTGTGTGTGTGTGTGTGTGTGTGTGTAATGTCACGAGGTCGTAAAGTTGGGGAGAAGGTCACATGGGTGCTGGTAAATTGGTCCTCGTGGGGCAATTATTAACCAGCGCTGTCTTCCTGAGGACAAAGACGATGTGTTCGCCATCACATGATTCACTTAATCTTAAAAAAAGCAGATGCCATTGTTGTTACAGTAATCAGCAATATTTAAAAATGTATGCAATATTTAATAGGCAGCCAATGTAGTGTTGACAGACCGGGCTGATATGGTCATACTTCTTGGTTCTGGTAAGAACTCGAGCTGCTGCGTTTTGAACTAGCTGTAGTTTGTTTATTAAGCATGCAGGGCAACCACCCAGTAGATCTAGCCTTGAGATCATGAATGCATGAACTAACCGTTCCGCATTTGTCAATGAGAGCATATGGCATAATTTCGATATATTTTTAAGATGGAAAAATGCGGTTTTACAGATACTAGACACGTGACTTTCAAATGAAAGATTGGTATCAAAGAGCACACCCAGGTTCCTAACCGACGACGAAGACTTGACAGAGCAGCCATCAAGTGTTAGACAGTATTCTAGATTATTACGTGTGGAAGTTTTTTGTCCAATAATTAGAATCTCAGTTTTTTTTCAGAATTTAGAAGTAGGAAATTACTAGTCATCCAATTTTTTATATCAGCTATGCATTCCGTTAATTTTGTGAATTTGTAAGTTTCGTTACGTTTTGAAGAAATATACAGCTGAGTATCGTCAGCATAACAGTGAAAACTAATGCCATGCTTCCTAATAATATTTCCTAAGGGTAGCATGTACAGAGTGAACAGCAACGGTCCTGAGCCTTGTGGTACGCCATACTGAACTTGTGATTGATAAGACATCTCTTCATTTACTGCTACAAACTGATAACGGTCAGATAAGTATGATTTAAACCATGCTAGTGCAATTCCACTAATGCCAACATAGTTTTCTAGTCTATTTAAAAGAATGTTGTGGTCAATGGTGTCAAATGCAGCACTAAGATCAAGTAACACTAATAGAGAGATACAACCACGATTGGATGATAAGAGCAAATCATTTGTGACTCTAACGAGAGCTGTCTCGGTACTATGGTACGGTCTATATCCGGACCGAAAATCCTTGCAGATATAATTTCTTTCAAGAAAGGAACACAGTTGTGAGGATACCGCCTTTTCTAGAATCTTTGACAGAAAGGGTAGATTCGAGATCGGCCTGTAATTGACTAATTCTGTAGGATCAAGTTGCGTTTTTTTTAACAAGCGGTTTAATCATAGCCAGCTTAAAGGTTTTTGGTACGTATCCTAGAGACAAAGATGAATTAATGATATTAAGAAGAGGATCTATGACCTCTGGGAGCATCCCTTTCAGTAGCTTAGTCGGTATAGGGTCTAACATACATGTCGATTTAGATGAATTAACGAGTTTGCAAAATTCTTCCTCTCCTATAGCAATAAATGAATCAAATTTTTCCTCAGGGAGACTAAAATGCACTGCCTGATGCGATACTGTAGTAGACGGTTGCATAGATAATTTTGTCCCTGATATTATCAATCTTATAAGTGATGAAGTTCATAAAGTCATTACTGCTGTGCTGCTTGGAAACTTCTGGGTTTGAAGTGTGATAGAAATTTTACATTTAGATGTGTTTTTTTACTTTTAGATGTGTTTTTTTACTTTCAGATGTGTGCAACTTGTGTTAACGTTGATCATTTATTTTTACTCATAAGCATTTAAAGAAATATATTCATATAAGCTAAAGCACGTTATTAAAGATATGTAATCAAGTGTTTAGAAAAGCATAAGTTAAGACAAGCTTGCAAGAAACAAAATGTTTTGGGTAGCAAAGAGACTATGTGTATTCAAAGTGACCTAATGTTGGACTTCGAGTGTGAAAAGTATGTGTGCAGCGTTGATCGAAAATAGAGATAGACAAAAGGTGTGAATTTTGAGCAGCAGCTGAAAACAGGAACTTGTATGTAGGCATGGTATTGTTCTGTCTAGATAGAATTTATGCCAGACAAGAGATGTTTCCTTTTAAGGTAAACGAATGATGAAGCCTAACCAGGATGTGTTTTGTGTATATAAGCTGGGCAAAAAGCAGAAGTCGGGGCCTTCTCATATCAGATGCGCTCTGTATGTGAATGTCTATTTCTTGCAAGAAATAAAGCTGATCTTTGTTAACCTTTGAGATATCCTACTGTCTTACAATTATTGATTTGAAGTTGAGAAAAGAATTTCCACGACAAATGGCGACGAGGATGGATTCGCAAAGCTGATGACCTCCGTGGACGAAGCAATTGATTGAACATCCCAAAGACAAGAAGTCTCTGGCTCCGATACCCCAACGCTAAACTGCAAGGGATGGGAGAATTGTAGACACCACGGCAGGCCTAGGTGGACGCGATCCCGAATAAAAGAACCAAGCTGCAAAAAGCACGGTGAGAGAAAATTATTTACGTGGTAAATAAGAAAATTATTTGCGTATTGAATATTTTTCCTAAAAGGGTCAGGATTTTTGGAATAAGCCTGAAAGTAATTTCCAAAAGGATTTTGAGAATAAGCCTGAAAGTAACTTCTTAAAAAGCCAGTGTTAATCGTTTTCCCAGAAGGGCCAGAATTTTGAGAATAAGCCTGAAAGTAACCTTCTCAAAAGTCTAGACAAGGTGCGGTTGGGAATAAGCCTGAAAGTAACTTCCAAACATTTAACAAGGCACTTGTCTGGGAAAAAGACCTAGCATCGACGGATGTGGGCATTTTTGAAAGTCCTAGATCGACGGATTTAGGCAGGCGTGGTGGCCACGCTGGGGGAAAGAATTAACACAGTAAATATAGTGCGTGGTGACCACGCGGGGAAAAAATTTAAATACGCAAATATAAATACTGAAGAATTTAAATACGCAAATATAAATACTGTTGAGTAAAATTAGTGCAAAAATGGGTAATGTTAATGATAAAGAGTTGGAGACAGTGGATTTCTCAAAAGGGAATTATTGTTCCATGACCAAGAAAAATGGAACGGGGTGGCATCATAGGATACCACAGTTAATTAATGTGTGTTTAATGTAAGCATAAGTGTTTAATGTCTGAGTGTAAGCCATCTGCAAAAGACAAAGGAAAATTGGACAAAAACAAGTCCAAAAAGAAAGGAAGAAAAATATAATTATGACTTTGATGGTCGAATTATAGATGTATGGTTAAATGAGGCAATTACCAGACAAAGAAGACAGATAAATGCAGCATTAGCACCATTAGAGAGTGCAAATAGTAGAGAGACAAAGGCAGAGGAAGCCAGGAAAAAAAATCTTTACTAAACTCTGTTTCTAATTCTTCCGAGGAAATGAGATGCATGAAAACCCGCCTGGGTGAGGACGACCGCTGTCGGGCTCCCTACTCCCCCTACCAACCACCACCAGCAGTGGCCCTCCACGAACCACAAAGACAACCAGGAGCAATGGGAGGTCAAGATCTAGAGGAAGACAAAGAAGAAGAGGGAACGAGTCTGCAAGCAAGACCACCAAGACACCCTGAACATCGAAGCTTGCTAGGTTCGACTACCCTGCCCTCTGCTCCTCCAGACTACACTCCTCCATCTCCAAAATTCGTAAATGTTCACCAACCCAAAGAAAAGCACAGGCCAGACAATCAAAGATAAGTACGTATGAAAAATATCTGAAAACTGTTTTTTTTCTGGACGGTCTGGACCCTGAAATAGGGAAAAAGGTCAAAACGTCTTGTGTGGGGCACCACCAAGCGCGGCTGGAAGAAATCCGGCGACACGCAACGCATCAACAACAGCTGCTGAGAGACCAAGCCAAGAACAACAGAAAAAGACTGACAAAGACACTCAACTGGCTCTGCTGAAGATGGGGTGGAAGAGGACGTGGAATGGGTGACCAACCCGCAATGGACCCTGAAGCTTGTTATAATTGTGGGCGAAAAGGACACTGGAGAAATGACTGTCCGGATCCTCCAAAGAAGAAAGGATTCCAACAGCCACCAGAGCCACAAGGAAATTGAAAGAGGGAGGGGGAGGGGAGCGACGGTGAAGGGTCTGACTCCCAGGTGGTAAATATGTCTAATCTTATCTCTTTTTCTGCTCCTTGCAATGAAGAAAATATGCTTGCTGTTTCTTGCAATGAAGAAAATTCGCTTGCTGACACTGAACTTTTGGTATAAAGCATTTGCAAAATTACCAATGATTGACATTAGTGTCGAGGGAAAGAAAGTTAAGTTCTAAATTAACAGTGGAGTGAAGAACTCAGTAATTAAAAATGAACAATTGCCTGATTTAACTGTATTATCTGGAAAATGGACAACCTCCAGAAGTGCCACAGGGCATCTGGTAAAGGAACCATATACAGCAGATTTGTCTTGTCAGATTGGTGATCACTCATTTTCTCATGCTTTTCTTGTGACTAATACCTGTCCTTGTAATCTTCTGGGAAGATATTTGATGTGTAAACTGAAGCTGAACTTGTATTGTGATGACAGTGGCCTCACTGCTGATATGAGCATGGTGGCGAATGCCATGTTTGTTTTTGAATGGAGCACTCCTCGGTGTGGTCTGCAAAACAAAGCCACAGATAGGATGTCTCCTGACCATGATTTCATGGAAGAAAGTGATTTGCATTGCACATGTCATGTTAGCAGTGAGCAAGATGAAATTTTTGCTGAAAAATGGTCTGAACTAGAGATTGAGGAACTGAAAACCTCAGAGTTAATTTGGTCAGATAAATGGTGTGCTGTGAAGGTTGAATTGACTGATAGCCAAGCATCACTGTATGATGTTGAGGGGGAAGTCCCTCACATCTTTTTAGCTAAACCACAGACTGCAGAGTGGAGAGAAGTGGGGCTTTTTGTGAAACAATGTGACTCACTAAAAGATTGGTGGCTGACAAAATGTGTGGCCATCTGAGAGCACAGGGTTTTACAAACAGTCACTAAGAGAAAATATTAAGGGAATCAGAACTGTTAAAGTGATGAATAAATAGTACTATATGAATTGCACGTGTTTTAAATATTATACTTTTTATATGAAGGCGTCTAGAATTTGTATCCCGTTATCCCTGGGAGACAGTGAGGAAAAATGGTTTTGATTTATGAGATTCTAAGAGTCAATGGTTTACTGTATGTTTATACTAAGATACTTTTTTGTGCATTGTGCATATGGGAATGAGATTGGGTGACCAACTTTAAATATAAATTGTGGGTTGACAAAAATATTGGTCACTCCATTTCATTTAAAAGGTCATTTTCTAGATTCAATAGAAACAATGTTTTCTAATTATAAACATTTGAAATCACATGCTGTCATCATCAGCGAGATAGAAATGTTTTTTATTTTTGTCCATGGATCAAAGATTGTGTGAAGATTTTCAAATCTTCTTTTAAATAGCTTATGAGCAACAACAAAAAGTTGGAAAATTGAAATTGTGCGAAGAATGACAAATTGCATTTGGGAAATTAAAACGGATTCTCTCAACTGCAATTGTATGTCTATACGATTTCTATTTAAAGTGTTTAATCTATTTGATTTTGAAAAGTTAGGTTTACGTTCACGGTGTTAAACTCAAACACATGACGACTGCATCGGACAACTGAGAATTGATATCGTAACGTTCAGACACTGTCGCAAGGGGAATGCCACAGTGTGTCTACGTTCAGTAGTTTGTCGTCGTCGAACTTTGTTACCGTTCATATTTGGTGGTATTCCACTCCTAATATATGTTCCTCATTCAGTTCATAAACTGCTAAGGCAGACAAAAATTAATGAATGAATGAATGAATGAATGAATCTCTGGCCAGAGAGGTGTGTGTGGAGTGTGTGAAAGTGAGTGTGTGAATTATGGTGTTCAGAGACATAAATGATGTCAATCAAAACAGCTGTATCTAAACAGGGAAGAAAATATTCCCAATAAAATAACGACCATGAATGATTTTGGCTAACTATCGTGGTATGGGTTATTGTTGTGGCAGAAATAAACAATGCCACACGCACAGAGTATAACTTTGGGAAGGCAGAGAGCAAGCAAGCTTGCCCTGTCCACCCCATACTTAACTTTTTACTTTTTACAGGATGTCATGATGGATCTCATCGAACAGAACTGATTCTGTTTCAAATGTATAAAAGATTGTCTTGTTACTGTTTAACATGAAATTTCACAGGTCTCATCAAAAAAGGACGACCGGCCAGACAAGCAGATGAGTCTGGCGACATGATACATGTTGTCACTAACAAAAATACTTAAGGTCTCCATTCACAGGTTGTTCTTGTGGTTCACTCCACAAACAAGGTCCAGTGGACTGCGGTTGTGTTCTGAGGAAAAATCTTGCAACTATCAGCAAGGTTGCAGTGTGTGACACCTCCGTCCAAGCATATCGACTTAAACTACACCAACCAGCCTGAGCCAAACGCCAATCAGCCCTCAGCAACCCCAAACGCAGACACCAACGACAACGCACAGCGTAAAGTGAGGGACAAAGGAAGTGCTAGTAACTTTTCCTCCCTTGCCAGCGCGGGAAAGCCCATTTGCAATGATTCGCAAAGAATCACCCTGGTGAAGATGGAACGTCCATGGGGCAACGAGATGATCAACACATCTGGAGGAAGATGTGGACCAACTAATGGTTTAAGCTTAGCATAATAATTAATTGTGTGCAGAGGTGGAAGTAACGAATTACAACTACTCACGTTACTGTAATTAAGTAGTTTTTTTGGGTACTTGTACTTTTTTGAGTATATTTTTAAATCTGTAATTTTACTTGTACTCAAGTACATATTAAGCTAAGTAATCTCCTTCGCTACTTGTAAAATCACATTTCGTTACTGAGTACAATTTGAATTGATATTCAAATCTTTGAATGGCATTTCGGTAGCCAATAAAAATATTCGATCGTAAACGGACCAATAAAACCCCTGATATTTGGACTGAATGAAAGCCGCCGCAGTCGCAGCAGGTTTTGAAGAGCTGATCATGAAGGAGGCGAGGAGTGATTAATGGCTGGACTGAAAGTTTGGAACAACAAACTACATAGTAGTATTGTCAAAATATCTATATTTTACCAGCTGCGCGTTCTCATTCTCTCATCTCAACGACAGCGAGTTTGACACACCCGCCTCCTCTAAGCGCGGGATTGCAGGTAGGCCTATTACGCATAATTTTATTAATACCTGCAAGTTTCTATGGCATATTTTAATGGCAAATGTCACGAACAATATTATAACGCGAGGGCACATTCATGTAATCGCAGAAAACTGGACGCGAGCTCTCAAATATACGAATGAACTGGACTCGGATATTGAGTGTGCGCTCTCGGACTGTGTGTCATATCATGTGTAATCGCGAAAAAAGTGGTTCTCACTGCAGACTCAAATGACGTCCAGCTCCAATCTCTCCATGCTCTTGAATTAAACGCTGTCAAAAGTTATGAAAAATCTAGTCTTTTTGCAAATTAAATTCAGTTTGAATTGAAATCAAGCTTCCTTGTGCTGTGTGTGAGCTATTGCAACAGTTCACGTTACCCTATTGTAAAGACAAATACACTGAGTGAGTAAATATTAGATTATTGTAATGGTTATTGATCAATGTTTAAATATGTAAACAAAAGCCTAAATTAAAATCTCACCTTATAAAGTGGACGTGTCTCTTCAGAAGACTTGAATTAAACTTTTCCATTCAAATAGATTACTGTTACAATGAGTGTTGTGCTTTTCAATGCTTGAAAATAATGATTGCCTTGACAAAATGGATGGACAAAAATGTATATTAAAATATTTAGTATGTAGTAGTTTTCCCGATGGTATTAAAAATTATAGGCTAGGCCTACTGAATATTGACATATTTCAAGGTGTCATATTGAAGTTAGAAATTCCAGTATCCACTAATTAATGTCCTTCGACAATAAGGTAAAAATGTGTTATTTGTAGCTATTTTCTACGTGTTATTAGTAGCTATTTTCTACATAAATCTATGATTTTGTTGAATATTTTTATTGGTAATGCATTAACTATCGCCAGCTAAAAAGTAATTAGTAACTAGTACTCTGAGTAGTTTTTGAGAAGAGTAATTTGTACTTTTACTTAATTACTTTTTTGACACCAGTACTTTTACTTGTAATTGAGTATTATTTCAGCAATGTAACGGTACTTGTACTTGAGTACAAATTTTCAGTACTCTTTCCACCTCTGATTGTGTGTTATGTCAATTGATGTTTTTATTCAGTTCAATCAAACTGTGCGACTGAGAATTGATATAGATCTCATGATTTGAACAATTACTAATGAATAGGTACATTCAGGTACTCGTAAATGAAGAAGAGGAAAATGTCTTAATTCTGTAGAGTATAAGGACTCTAAATAGGTACATTACTATAAAAAAAAAAATCTAGGGACTATTTTTGAAGAAACTTTAAGGGTTTTAGAACCCTAATTCAGATATCATAGATGCTAAAAAAAAGGAAAAAAAAATGTATAGTTGTTCTCTAATAAGAGAGGATAAGTTACTATGCTGGACTAGGTCCGAGTAGATAATTGGGTAAACTTCTATAGCGATTAATTAATGACTACATTAAATATTTTTTAGGTGTTTCCATTTGTTAAAATAGCAAAAGAAGAACTTTCAAAAGGAGATTGATTTTGGGAAACATATTTAATTTCTGGATTATTATTGGTTAAGGAAGTTACCAGTGTGATTATGGAAATGTTCCTTTCATGTATTGTCTAATGTCTGTATTTGATATCTGAGAGGTGACTGCAGGTCTAGTCTATCTAGGAATACAGTAACAGTGCTTGCTAATTTAGCCAGGTTTCCATAAATGAAATATGGACTTGTTTTGTTGAGAAAGGTCTTCAACGAATTAAAAATAATTATGTAGGGGGCACAAAGTTAAAACCTAGACCAAGAACAATGTAACTCAAACATGTTAAATTTAAACTGAAATGAATCTAAACAGTTAAGACATTTCAGTGAAATAGAATATTTGCTCTTAATTCAAAATGAAGTTACAGATTTAATGATCTGGATCAATGGATCCATTATGAACTATTCCGCATTACAAACAAATAGAGGCAGGACATGTTATGTCCATCGGTTAATTCTGGAAAAATAGGATTTTAGGATAGGTGATTAATGATTAAATGGCACATGAGCAGCTAAAGCTATTCTCATGGCAACAGCTGGGTGAGATAATTTTAAAATTAATGACATTGTTTGAAACAAGATAATACAATTATTGATATTTGTGTTAAGGATAAAAATGAAAGTATTTTAGAACTTTTTGGTTAGATTTTATTACACAGATCCTTAAATAGATCTGACTAAGTAAAACAATCGCCTACTTGAAATAAAAGCTAGCAAAATAAGGTTAAGAAAAATGGTTAATCAGCAGTATCAGCCTGTTAAAGGCCTAATAGATCAATATGATTCAAAATTTAGCTTGATTCAAAGTTAAAAGGCAATGTACTATGGTATGATTAGTTTTTTTTTAAAATAGAATTAGATTGCTAGAATTAGAATGTTGGGAAGAAGATGAAGTTGAGGTTACAGTGCCTGAAGATGAGGTATACGAGAACAAGAGCGAACATGAGTTTGACTAAGAAGCTAAGAAAATTTACCTGTTGTAAATTACTATGATTATGGAGAAGTAAATGTCAAATTGTGTGTATGTTCTTTGAATGAACAAATGGGGGAATGTGATAGAAATTTTACATTTAGATGTGTTTTTTTACTTTTAGATGTGTTTTTTTACTTTCAGATGTGTGCAACTTGTGTTAACGTTGAACATTTATTTTTACTCATAAGCATTTAAAGAAATATATTCATATAAGCTAAAGCACGTTATTAAAGATATGTAATCAAGTGTTTAGAAAAGCATAAGTTAAGACAAGCTTGCAGGAACAAAATGTTTTGGGTAGCAAAGAGACTATGTGTATTCAAAGTGACCTATTGTTGGACTTCAAGTGTGAAAAGTATGTGTGCAGCGTTGATCGAAAATAGAGATAGACAAAAGGTGTGAATTTTGAGCAGCAGCTGAAAACAGGAACTTGTATGTAGGCATGGTATTGTTCTGTCTAGATAGAATTTATGCCAGACAAGAGATGTTTCCTTTTAAGGTAAACGAATGATGAAGCCTAACCAGGATGTGTTTTGTGTATATAAGCTGGGCAAAAAGCAGAACTCGGGGCCTTCTCATATCAGATGTATGTGAATGTCTATTTCTTGCAAGAAATAAAGCTGATCTTTGTTAACCTTTGAGATATCCTACTGTCTTACAATTATTGATTTGAAGTTGAGAAAAGAATTTCCACGACAGAAGCTTTCTTTTTTCGTTAGTTTAGCCACTGTTTCAAATAAATACCTAGGATTATGTTTATTTTCTTCTAATAGGGTTGAAAAATAAGCAGATCTAGCAGCTTTTAAAGCCTCTCTGTACGTAATCGAGCTCTCTTTCCATGAAATCTGAAATACCTCTAGTTTTGTTTCCTTCCAGTTGCGCTCCATTTTTCTGGCTGCTCTCTTAAGGGCCCGAGTGTGCTCGTTGTACCACGGCGTTGGACTATTTTCTTTAATCTTCTTCAAGCGCAACGGAGCGACTGTGTCTAAAGTGCTGGAAAAGAGAGAGTTAAAAGTTTCTGTTGCAATATCGAGTTCTTCTAAGATATCCGGGATGCTGAGATGATGAAACTGATTAGGAAGATTATTGATAAAGCAATCTTTAGTGGCAGAAGTGATAGGTCTAACATATTTATAACACGGAGTCGGCTTTGCAGCCTTGGCTAAATATAATTTACATGAGACTAGATAATGATCTGAGATGTCATCGCTCTGCTGCAGAATTTCAACGGCATCAACATCTATTCCATGTGATAATATTAGATCTAGAGTATGATTACGACAATGAGTAGGTCCTGACACGTGTTGTCTAACTCCAATAGAGTTTAAAATGTCTTTAAATGCCAATCCCAATTTTTCATTATCTATGTGTAAATTAAAATCACCAACAATTAGTACTTTATCTGCAGTCAATATTAATTCTGATAGAAAGTCCGCAAATTCTTTGATAAAATCTTTATGGTGCCCTGGTGGCCTGTATACAGTAGCCAGCACAAATCTCAAACGTGATTTATCGTTTACACTATATATTTTTACATTAAGCAACAACACTTCAAAAGAAGTATATTTAAAACTTGATTTCTTAGTGGTTTTGAAAATATTACTATAAATTACAGCAACACCTCCCCCTTTGCGTTTCAGACGAGGTTCATGTTTATAACAGTAATCTTGCGGGGTGGACTCATTTAAAGTAATGTAATCGTTTGGTTTTAGCCAGGTTTCTGTCAAACACAGCACATCTAGGTTATTATCTGAAATCATATCATTAACAATGAATGCTTTTGGAGTAAGTGATCGAATATTCAGCAACCCAAGCTTTAGCATTTGCTCATCTGTATTATATCTGTTTTTTATTTGTTGAACATCAATTAAATTTTTAACCTTAGATGGGTTTGGACGTTTTTTGGATTTCCAAATTTGGGGAACAGACACAGTCTCTATATGATGATATCTAGGTGAAAGAGGCTCTATGTGATGGGATTTATCTGACCTTGGTGACTACTAGAGAGAAGAGCAGCACCATCTCAGGACGGATGAATACCATCTCTTTTCAACAGGTCAGGTTTGCCCCAAAAACTTTTCCAATTGTCTATGAATTCTATATTATTAAGCGGACACCACCTCGACAGCCAGCCATTGAGTGAACACAATCTACTAACTATCTCATCACTCCTGCGAATAGGATAATGCAATACTTCATTTAAAAATTATAAAGTGATCATTAATAAATTATGAAAATACAATTATTAAACACATTATAGATATGCTTAAAAATCAAGATTAAAGCATTTATAGCCATATTTATAAACTGCTTATTAATGTCTATTAATGCTTTATAAATGATAAATTAACTGTTTCTAATGCTTAACTAATGATTAATAGTGTGCAGTTATTATAAAGTGTTACCAGGGGGGGTACACTTTTCTCTATTCCTTAGTAACATTTGTTCTCAGCAGCTTTGTGATTACGTTTTAAGAAGGAATTCTTACTGCTATTTAAGAGAAATCTTAGTGGTAAGATAAATTGTTTCGTGAATACGGCCCCTGATGTGCAGAAAAAGACTGTAGAGCTTCACAAAATAGAAAGAGTTTTTTTTTTTTTATTATTATTATTTATCCCATTTCCACCATTAGAGCAATAATTAAGAAGTTCCAATCAACAGGAAATGTTACAAATCTGCCTGGTGATATGTGTCTATCAACACGGTCTCACCCCTATTCGTCACATACTGCCGTTTGGTCATTTCCCCCTCACGTCCAAAAGCCGACGTTGAGGGTACCCCCTATTCGTCGCTTGACAACGGAGAGGGTCGTCCGATAGATTTGAGTGCAAATCCCTCATCTTTGAATTCTGACGAAATGGGGTTACACATCCAGTGGTTTGCCTGCGCTGGAAAGAATGGTTTTAGGCGACTGATTTTATGCTGCAAATGTGTATTTTGCAGTAGCGTGCAGCGCATATTGTTACAATCATTCATTGGTGCGGTGAGCATACATTTTCGTGAGGCAGAAACCCTTGTCTGAATGGGTATCACGACCTTTTCCTTTCTCTTTTTTTATATCATTTTGGGCTACATTAAAATTACATATTTACAGGACTTTATATTTGCTGTATGCTTAACACATGCCTTAATTTAGATGGGATATTTTATAATTTTAGATCACATAGTTTGATCATTTCCCCCTCACGTCCAAATGCCGACGTTGAGGGTACCCCCTATTCGTCGCTTGACAACGGAGAGGGTCGTCCGATATTTGAATGCAAATCCCTCATCTTTGGATTTTGACGAAATGGGGGTTATCCATCCAGCTGGAAAGTATGGTTTCAGGTGATTAATTATGCTGAAAATGTGTATTTCACAGTAGCGTGTGGCGCATAGGCTACTGTACAATAATTGGCGCGGTGACCATACATTTTCGTGGGGCAGAAATCCTTGACTAAATCGGTATCACGACTTTTTCTATCTCTCTATCCTTTTTATTTATTTATTTTTTTAAATATAATTTTAGGCTACATTAAAACGACATAATTGCAGGACTGCATATTTGCTGTAGGCTTAAAACATGCCTTAATTTAGGTGGGATTTTGCCGATGGTATTTCAATTTGCAATTGCTTATACTATAGTGATCCTATAGCCTACAACTTTGCTTTTTATGCGACAAAAAAAAAAAAAAAAAAAAAAAAAACCTTAGCCTACTTTTATAGAACTTTCTTCTCATTACTGATTATGATGTTGTAATAAATTAAACAGCCTACTGCAGAAATGTTTTTATTGCTTAATATGGACATATCCTTTGGCAAAGTGATGGATGCATTCTGGGAAGTTGTGTGTTTAAATGTAATATACCCGTGTTTCCTTCACTTAGACATTTATGCTGACCCCTTTAAAATTATATAAAAAAATATTATAAAAAAATATTAAGACTGTGCTTTTTAATTATGCTTGATATTTTGGCGCAATTTTGTGCAACACGTCACTGTGTGCGACCATCGCAGAAACCATTGCCCAGCGCGATTCCACCACGGTAAGTCGCTTACAATAGTCTCATAAGAAAGAGAAATAAATACAACAGTCTCATAAGAAAGAGAAATGAGTAAGCATTTACACGGCCAAAATTAATAAAATTACGAGTTTATAGGCTAGCCTATATGCCTACAACATGTTTTTTTTATAAACTCGTAATTGTATTAATATTACATATAATATATAATATGACGAGTTCAGATGCAAAAGCCTTTAAGTGCCATCTGAAATTTTCTTCTAGAATTCTAGAATTTTCTTATTTTTTATAAACTCGTAATTTTATTATATATATATATATATATATATATATATATATATATATATATATATATATGACGAGTTCAGATGCAAAAGCCTTTAAGTGCCATCTGAAATTTTCTTCTAGAATGGTCATTTTTATCATGCTTGTATATTTAAGTTTAATAATTTCACTTAAATGCAATGCAAATTACCTATTAATTGTCATTTAAGTGAAATTACTCAACTTAAAAATACAAGCTTTATATACTGTAAATGATCATTCTAGAAGAAAATTTCAGTTGGCACTTAGAGGCTTTTGCATCTGAACTCTTCATATATACAATGTGTGTATATATACACACACATATATATATATATATACCGGTAGGCTATACATATACACAACATTTTTTTTGTGTGGAAATAAACTCAATTTTATTTTGGACGTGTAAATGATTATTGGGGGAAAGGTTATTGGGGATATATAGAATTAAAGCAGAACAAGGATGTGTTCAAAATACTTCTGAATAATGAATAGCCATTCATTTTTTATGATATTGTGATTGCATGAATGAACAAGAGCAGGATTTGCTTAACTTCTTAGTCTAGTAGTTATTCATATTGTAATATGTAGTTTGGTGATCTATTCTTTTTTGATTTGTTCTTCTCTTTCTCTACAGGTTCCTTAACCATCTGAGTGGTGGTAGCTTTTTAGAGGGACGGAGGACCTGGGTTGCTGCCTCTTCTTCACTCACTGTAATCAACTGAAAGTGTAAAGGTCGGGATCAGAGAATATAGATTAATTTGTTGGTGTTGTTTTAAGTACATCATTTACCAATTTAATGAATATAGACTGGCATAATACCTGGTTATTGCACCAAATTAAATTTGCAGGAGTCTGCACAATATAGGCCAACCTTTAAAATAAAGATTGCTGTTGGCATGAGGTACTGTAAATCAAACTTAAGTTTTGTGAGGAATGTCAGTACTCAAAGATGGTTTATGACTACAGGAAAGCAAATAGCTCGCTTGGCGACTTTGTTTCACACCTTTTCTGCACTTAAATAATTTGCCAGCTTGCAAGCATCCAGATATTGCCTTTGATAATGTTAGAAAAGTGATACGTTAAGCATAGCCTACTGCTGTATGACACGTGCTAATAGATTGACTAGCTCTGTCTTTCTTGTACTTACTGTATGTGTGTTTGGATCCCTGTATGATATTTAATATTTATATTTTTTGTATGTGTGTACATTTTAGAATGACAAAGCCAAAATTCAGGCCTTGCCCAAGCTGCCAGGTCTGTCAGCAGGCCAACCGCAAAACCTGCAGTGCTTGTTTTGCCACACTGCCAAGCAAGCGGTTATTCAAAAAAATTAATGATGACTGGGGCCAGAGGGTCATCAAAAACAAAAATGCATCTCGGGTGGTGGCCTCTGCCCAAATAGCTGTAAGTAAAAATGCTTATGCTTCATTAATTGAGTGGTAATCAATATTAAGCCCAAAGTACATACAGTATTTGGTATCATGTTTGTTGATGGACAGAAGACATAGCAGCCATGCTGTGTGCTGTGTACCAGGATTCACATTCGTGCCTGGATGTTGGAAGTTGGCACATCTTGTCAGTATGAAATTTGAGTATGAACAGCATGAACAGACAATCGTTTAAAAACCACACCATACTGTACATCCCTATTAAATTGCTTTGGCAGCACACATGATGCTCAAGTGATAAATGTACATCACATACAAGTTGCTCTGATAAACAGTTTGTCAAAAAGCTCTCCTTACACAATATGTAAAGATACTTTCATTTTATGCAGGTGTACTTCTGTTGTGAAAAAAAAAATCTTGAAAATACATTGGTGTATGTACATAAGATGGAAATATTCTAGACTACACTTATCTTTAAAATACTTGTGTAACTGATGGCAGGGATAGCAGGGATAGGGATGAACTATGAATCAAATAGTAGCTAGTTTTATACACCAAGTAAACTGCCCTCTGTTTCTGATTCAAAGTCAGTGTGGAGTAGACGCCATCTTCATTACTGTAACAACATCTGATTAATTATCTTCAAACAAAATCGAGCACTGACAGTTGCAATTTAAGAAATACTCATGAATTAATATTTCTGTGTATTAATTTTACAACATGTCTTTAATAATACTTAACACTTGTTGAAAGTGTGAACAAATATTTTTTGCCAGATTAGGTCTTTAAATTGTAGACGGACTGCCATATATGTAGTAATGTAGCAATATAATATATTGGAAATGTGTTAATTATTTTGTTTCATTTCAGGTCCAAAAACTTTCTGCCTTGGGCTATATGCCCATATTATTTATAAGCCAGAGGCGCAAGGGCACAGGCAAGTTGATGGCAGATGTAGTCACGCATCTGCCACCAATGCAAAAACACACGCCTTTCTTAACCAGCATGAAGAGGGCATATGACTTCATAATCAAACTGAATGGTAAGATAATTTTATGTATAGTTCATTAGTGTTTGTTGTTGATTTCCTTGACAATGTGTACTGAATTTATATTTTTGCAAACTTCACAACAGATGTGCCCCAGCCCCAGCAAGACCAGCCCCAGCAAGACCAGCCCCTGCACCTAGACCAGCCCCAGCAAGACCAGCCCCTGCACCTAGACCAGCCCCAGCAAGACCAGCCCCAGCCCCTCCATCCCCAGCAAGACCAGCCCCTGCCCCTCCAGCCCCAGCAAGACCAGCCCCTCCACCAAGACCAGCCCCAGCAAGACCAGCCCCAGCAAGACCAGGCCCTGCCCCTCCAGCCCCAGCAAGACCAGCCCCTCCACCAAGACCAGCCCCAGCAAGACCAGCCCCAGCAAGACCAGCCCCTGCACCTAGACCAGCCCCAGCAAGACCAGCCCCTGCACCTAGACCAGCCCCAGCAAGACCAGCCCCAGCCCCTCCATCCCCAGCAAGACCAGCCCCTGCCCCTCCAGCCCCAGCAAGACCAGCCCCTCCACCAAGACCAGCCCCAGCAAGACCAGCCCCAGCAAGACCAGCCCCAGCAAGACCAGGCCCTGCCCCTCCAGCCCCAGCAAGACCAGCCCCTCCAGCAAGACCAGCCCCTGCCCATAGACCAGCTAATCCCACAAGACCAGCAAATTATTACACTTGAACTGTTTACGATCGACTCTCAGGCTCAGCAGCCTGTGGAGCCTCTACCACCCAGGAACAGACAAAGTAAGTAATCTTGCATTGCACCACATCTGTAAATTTATCCTATGTTTTTTTTTTTGCAATCTGCATAATATAAAACAAGTTACACAGGGGGAATTTCACCTCTTTTAATTAATTAAGCCACTCCTCCAAGATACTGAATATAAAATGCTTAACCTTTTTCCCTTGCACCTTAAGCCCCACTATCCAAACCAAGCCAAGGCAGACGAGCCCCACCATCCATTCAACGTCAACTAAAGAAAAGACAAAGTAAGTAATCTTGCCTTGCACCGCATCTGTAAATAGGCTCCATGGTTTTGTAATCATTGTATTAATATAAAGTTAACCAATGTGAATTTCACCCCCTTCTATTAATTAAGCAACTTCCCCAAGATACTGAATATATAATTCTTAATCTTTTCCCCTTGCACCCCTAAGCCACAGGTACAGGAGCCACACAAGCCCCACCCGCTACCCTGGCCAAAAAGAAGAAAACAAAAAGCAAGTAGACATTCTTATATTTGTTAAGTGTTGTGTATATTTGTTTCTATTCTTTGCACCCCATGTGTATATCAGCAGCCATGTGTTGGGTGTAAAGGTGTTTTTGCATGTAGCCCCCTTTAATTGGACCAAACTCAGGGTGTATTCACACTTGGTCTCTTTCAGCCCTCAAAGTGAACTAAGAACAGTGACTCAGTGATATATGAACACCTCAAGCAAACTCAGACCCATTTGAAGTGAACCAAACTTTTTTTTGCCTTTGTCATTTAAGGTTGCAAATGCAGTCGACAGACAATGTATCTATACGATAAGATATTGGAAAGACGGATGAATGGGGTAAGATGTAGAACCACATTTTTCATTAGGCTGTCTGATTATCTCTTGACTCATGTCTGTCTCATCTTTCAATCCACATGAGACAAAACGGTAACACTGAGCAGTAGTTATCAACCCTCTCACAAGTGCTACCCCTTACGAAAAAGAAGTATACTTCAAGTTAATTTTATGAAGTATACTTAAGTAATGTTCAAGTATATTTGTAAGTATACTTTATGTAGTAAGTATACTAATATCAATGTGTACTTGTAGTAGATTTGTAAGTGTACTATTTCAATACTGCTTGGGACTAAATTGGCCCACTTTTAGTATATAAAAGTATACGTTTAAGTGTACTACAAGTGTAAACTAAGTACACAACTAGGTTTCTTATTTTTAATGCATCTTTACTACAAGTGAATTTATAAGTATACTAGTAGTTTACTATTTTAATACCAGCAGTACATTTTTTAGTTAATGAAAGTACGCACTGAAGTGTACTCTCAGTAAACTACTAGTTTAGCAGTTTATACTGCAAGTATACTTGTACGTTTTCTTTAAGTGAAGATAACATTATACTATTTATATATTATTTTGCACTTGCAGTATACTACTATGTTCAAATGTAGATATTTTTTATACTTGAAAAATACATTTAACTGTACTTCATGCTTTCTTTTTTATCAACACTTGAATGTCGGTAAGTTTCATAAAGGCAACATTTTAAACAAAGAATTTGAGAAAATCACATTTTTGTTAAAGACTGCGCCTTAATCAGATTCAGAATGATGATCAAAACAGGAAAACACAAATGGAGTAGATCGAGTCCAACAACCCCAAAGCTTCACAGTCATGTGTTACGCTTCATTTCATTTGGTAATATTAAGCAGTTTTGATTTACAAGCTTTTTAATGTTTGATGATCACGTTATTTTACATTTGAGTGAATAATCTACTATCACTTGGTTCAGCTTCTTCTTCTCCTGTGTTTTGATCCAGAGTTTCTGTATTAGAAGATGTGTCATAGCACATTCTACCGTATAACAGTCCTATCCTAACATGGATAGCTGGAAAATTCAGTCAATGGTGGTGAAAGAGTAAAGTAGAATTAAAGTAAATTCCGATGTACCGATGCCAGTGGACTAGCCAACACAAAATTTCAGATATGCAGAATTAGAAACATATGGTTTATGTCAATATTCTAAACAATATTTTCGCAAGTTTCATAAGACTATATATGAAAACTATGTTAAAAAAAAGTTTGTTTATTTATTAGGCTACTCGATCAAAACTGTTAACAAAACTACAAGCCAAGTATACTTTGAATACTTAATTATACTTTTAAGTATATCTCGATAAAAAGATAGAGTACAAATACAGGCCAAATATAATTGGACTTTTCTCTCAGTATAAGTCAAGTGCACCTAAGTGTAATTAAGTGTATTTCTACGAAGTACATAAAGTGTATTTATAATTATATAAAATTTAGACTAAAAGTATACTTTCTTATTGTTTAAGGGACATACTGTAAATCCTAAACAAAAACAACAATGCAAATGGAATGCGACAACAGATTCTTATTTTTTATTGAGCTTACAAAAAATACATAAGTACTCTTGTTAACTAAACGATGTTCCAAGTAAGAACGCCAGTATAGAGAGCTAAGTACAACATCATTATTTGAATGATAAAATCATTACAGTAACTTCACTGAACTGATTTTGTGTGTGTGTGTGTGTGTGTGTGTGTGTGTGTGTGTGTGTGTGTGTGTGTGTGTGTGTGTGTGTGTGTGTGTGTGTGTGTGTGTGTGTGTGTGTGTGTGTGTGTGTGTGTGTGTGTGTGTGTGTGTGTGTGTGTGTGTGTGTGTGTGTGTGTGTGTGTGTGTGTGTGTGTGTGTGTGTGTTTTTCTGCAGGGGAAGGCAGCAGAGGTCAAAGTGCGCTGGCTACCTTGCTCTTCCTGGTAAGTGATGGCTGATGTCACTTAATCCATAACCACACACGGTATTAGTGTTTTAAAATCTGGTCCCTTTCAGCCTTCAAATTGAACTTTGAAGTGAAAGTGGGACTGATAATTGTTTTGGGCCCAAGGAACTATCTAAGCATACTCGGATCCCTTTTAAAGTAAACTGAACTGAGACCACATGAGAACATGTGCACACCAGCCTTCAAGTAGTCATCTGGCTCAAGTTTGGTCATATGACATCTGAAACAAATGCATTCTAACCTGTTTGCCCTATACATTTGCTAATTCTATTTTGTTTATTTGGGTTGTTTTATACGGTGTTTGCCAAACAGCAGTTATATTTTCCATTACGAACCAAATGTAGTCCAATTAAAATGGCCTGTGAGGTCAAATGAACCAAGAACATTTGTGTTCTTTGTGTTCACATTATGAGTTCACTTAAAGATGATGCAGATCACTTTCTAGTCCACTTCAGCTCTGATGGGGTCTTAAGCCCAATTCATAGTTACATGTAGATGTGACGCAGATGCCTTTGTGGTGCCATTGCGTCTTTGCTGACCCCCTCTGCGACCAACATAGAGACCTTTAACCACATAATTTCTGATGTGGTTAACCCGATGCAGAACTTCAAAGGGTTGATTGTAGGGATGACTGTGTCCAAGCGTCTGAGTCCAGTAGTTTTCACTTGGAACGAAATGACTGCTGTTTGACAAACGCCATTTAAAATAAACCAAAATAAATTATCCAACAGAAAAAGGGTAAACCTTTATTTTTCAGCTTCAGATGACATTTCTTCCAACTTGAGCCTGAAGACTAGTTGTGAGCTGTAGGCTGTACTGTATGCTGTGTGTAAGATGACTTGTGGACTATTTACAGTGGCAGAGTCTGGGAGGACACCTGGGAGCCGGCCAGCAAATTCGCCTGATGACCTGTACTATTACTAATACTATTACTACTACTTATACTGTTGTACTATTTGTTTTGTATATATTTGTCGATAATTAAATTCACAATTGTTACATTTTATGATTGGTCTGTCCAGTTCATTGACTGCACTGAATAATTAATGTGTCATGACTTTGTACTGCATTTGATGGGAAAAGTAAGATAGTGGAAAGTTGCATGTAGTGACAGTCAAGTCAAGTCACCTTTATTTATATAGCACTTTTTACAATACAGATTGTATCAAAGCAGCTTCACATTGATAACATGAAAATAATACAACAAAGTTTCTTTCTAAAAGAAAATTACGTCCTCGTCCACCTTAAGGCAGATTAGCAAGCCAAAAGCCAATGGCCTAAGGCAACCAGAACAAGTACCACATTGACATTATACTAACTGATCATGTACATTTTAGTCAGTATTTATGGTAATTTTGGAGCAAAGTAAATGGGCTCCTATCCCTGGTGATAGATGCCTCCGTCATCAGGATGTATTACTGAAAGACTGCATCCTTTTTTACCTCTGATCGCTTGCACACAGTACTGTTTTTTTTTATCATGGTTGTCTGTTCAGAACAATTATGAGAGTTATTAAGACATTTCAAACATTCCCAATGAAGAGAAGAGGCACATTTATCAATTTTCATCAATGGTACATGGGTCAGCAATGATTTTTCAGGTCAAGAAAGAACTATGACAATTAATATGAAAATGAATTGAAATCACACAAATATTTTTTTTCCTCCTCTTTGTCATCAATCAACATACATTATGTGCATGACATAAGGTACATCTGAAGTCTGATGTGCATAAGGACATCAGACTTCAGAGACCAGAAAGACTGGAGACATGAGCCTGAGAAATCGTTAAAGCCAGGAACATTTCCAGCTTGGCCATCAATATAATTTTAAAGTCTAATGTTTTCTTGTCATAAAAACCAGGGAGAGGTAGGTTTCCTATGTTTCCCTGACAATATGGAACGTGCCAGGACACTGAGGACATCAATCTGGTCACCCTGGAGTGACTTGACTGTGGGCGGTTTGTAGGCCTATGACAGTGGTAGGAAATCTAAGGCCTGGCTGTGCAAGGTGGGCCACATGTGGACTGATGTGCTGTTTAATCTGGCCTATGTCTTCATGATCAAAGGCCTCTGGTCTTAATTCTCAGGAAAATGTTGCATTATTCATGAAATACCCTCAGTCCCCACTTATTCTAACCTTAACCAGAGGTGGACAGTACCAAAGTACATTTACTTGAGTACTGTACTTAAGTACACTTTTTGAGTATCTGTACTTTACTTGATTATTATTTTTTTCTGGAAACTTTTTACTTTAACTTCACTACATTTGAAAAACAAATATCATACTTTTTACTCCACTACAATTCTGTCAAGGTCCATGAGTAGAAAGTAACATAAGTCAGTGGATGATTTTGGTTGCAGGGGTTGCATTGTGGTTGGAAATGAAAGTCGGGTTGACTGATGTTGGTTTCTGACGTGAACCTGATTTTCATTTTCAACCACAATACAACGTCTTTCCAACGTTGGAGATCAACGTCAATCTTACATTGGATTCTGACATAAATTTTAATTTTCAACGTTGGGTTTGGTCTTCTAAATGTGACTTTTGTCACTTTTTTGGAGCACACTAGCTTATAGATAACAGTAAGGTTAACATATTCATACTAAAAGCCAAAAAAATGTAAATAGGGCAATATTTGAGGGAACAGCCATTTGGGTGTCTGAAACCATTGTGGACGTTGAGTGCACTTATCCAATCTTACATTCAATCCCACTACTGGAACTGTGTTCAAGAAATAAATGTGATATTGGTATGAGGGTAGGCAGACGTAGATTCAGAGGCATACAGTACTTTAAGTATTACATACAACAATAATAAAACAATGCATTGACATTTACTTTTTACTTTTGATACTTAGGTATTTTTAAAAACGAGTACTTCTGTACTTTTAAAAATAGGTCTTTACAACTTTTACTTGTAACAGAGTAATATTTGACCAGTAGTATCTATACTTTCACTCAAGTAAGGAAGTTGTGTATTTCATCCACCACCAAGTATGAGCTCTTATCCTTAGGCATAAGATATAGGGGATCCCAATGTAAACTAAATATTTCTAAACTATAGGCCTAATTTAAACCTACCTCAACTACAAATTTTAATAATGTTGCTTGAGGCTGCAGCAGTTGTGCAATAGCTTCATGATATAATGCATATAGGGTGTGTAGGTTGTGGATAGGTTGAAAGATGAGCAATAGACTGTGGCTTTGATGTGCTTCAGTCTGGCTACATATCACTTTGTTTATGTTTTTTTTATTGTAAGTATATGTCAGATGTATGATAAAATAATATGTTAAGTTTTATGTGTGAAGTATGTGAACTCAAGGCAAATATCCCTCTGGGGACAATAAAGGAGGCTATCGCCTGCAAAATGGGCTTCATGATATGTAAAAATGTAAACGTTGTCGTAAGACTATAGCAAGCACATCATTGGAAAGGTCTCAAACCTCAACAGTAACATATGTCAGTCTGAAGAGGATACATTACTCCTGATTTGAATTATTGACCTCTGCTCTGAACCTTGAACCCAGTACATGTTTGTGCAGGCTTGTCATTTAGCAACAGTATGTGCTGCACACATAGGACCAGCTGTTATAGAAAGCTCTGGACCTTAGCTGTCATGCAGATATGGTCTCCAATGTTTAATCACTGTCAAATATGGTAATAAGCTAGTTTGACCTATTTAACAATTCAATTTTTAAAATCTGATGAGACCAGTGTGTTCCCCATCCCCCCCAAAATTCTACACTGCCAACTTCTACTTATGAGAAATATACCAATATATTTCAAAACTACAACTTCACACAGAACAAAGTTACAACGCTAGTGTTACTTGTAGTTCTTCCGGGCTGGGTGGTTGGACTTGTTCGACGACTGTTTTTCTGCTGTCTGCTGTGAATGGGCTCCAACTACACTCGAAAAGATTAAAACTGAGCAAAGTGTTGTTGCTGGTGATAAAACCACTGATTAAATATGTACATTGAAGCTATACTGGTGTTAAAAAAACCCTGACCTGCATTGAGGGATATGGGATTCATAGAGTATGTGACCCGCTCAGCCCACATTGTAGTGTTCTGTCTTACAGCATACTGTAATGTTTCACCAATAATAATACTGGAATGACATTATTAAAATAATGTAATGAATACCATGATAACATCTAAATAAATGTTGATAAATGTAGCATTATAGTTTTAAAAATATCAATAATCAAATCAATCCAGCTTCCCTGGCAATAAGACAGAAATAATAACATTAAAAGAAATACATATAAACCATATGATCTCATGAATAAATGTTATCTATGTATCCATGTAAGATGTATCTAGGAGATGGAGGAAACTGTCATGATGAAATGTCTTCCCCCTAGTATAAACACTGTACTTAAGACGACACACCACATTTTAGGCTTTTATTAGCTTATACAACCACAAAACAACACACATAGCTCAGACACATAACAAAAATCACAAATGCAAAAAGTGAAGAGCATGTCAAGTGATTACAAAGGCCTGGTAGGGACTGACCCTGTGATACATGATGGGCAGCTATGGAGTGATTTGCAGTGGTGGTAGTGCAAAAGTAAACATTGCAGGGATTTAATCAGTGCAAAGCTGTTTAATATTACTAAGGAAAAAAAGAGTGTAATAGTATTGCTTAACAAAAGCAATACAAAGAAGATCAAATAAATAGAACAACAGAAACTTAGGCTACGTTTACACGGAAACGATCTGAAGAGAAAACGCAAAAGTGATCACTTTTTATTCTGCGTTTAGACGAGCGTTATGAGGGGGAAATCTGCGTGCATACGGTGACGCAAAAGTGTGTGAAATTCAATGTAGTATGCACTCCAGGCGGCTAGGTGGCAATGTGAAGCACTGATCGGTGCCTTCACTGTCTAGCAGACTTTTGCATTTTTACCGTTTAGACGGAAACGCGACGGTGGAGCATTTTAAGATTTCCACTCTGGAGGGTGGTTTCACTTTTTTGCGTTTTTAAGCCCCAAAAACGCCATCGCCGTCTAAACGAAAGGCACATCTGATAAAATATTTTTACGTTTTCACCCGCGAGCGTTCTCGTGTAAACAGGGCCCTAAATATATTTATAAAAAAGAAAAAAAGATTATACAAGCCAACAGGGGTAAATGTTGGGACCACGGCCCAGAATGTGTGGAGGGGCAAATGTAGCCTGTAAGACAGTGAAATGGATAGTGGATACTAGACAATAGAGAAAGTGATGTGATGGCTGGCGCAGGGTGAGACTCATGCTGAAAAGTCCATTTCTCCCCTAACCTTTTCTGTGACATTGAGTTGCTGGTTTGCCCTGGGGACAAATGACCTCCTCGTTGTTGAGCATGACAGAAGACTGCTACTGCAAATTATCCTCAGTTTGTTAAATGATTAACCTCAGCTCCATGCCAAACACAGAGCCAGCTTTCCTTACCAACCTGTCCCAGCTGCCCTCTTCTTAATGCTGCCTCCCCAGCACACAACAGCATAAAAATAGGACTCTGGCCATGTTTAGTCTTGCTCAGAGTCACTGCTGGAATGGTACTCCTCAGAATCACTTTCAAAGTTAATTTCGGTTTCAGTCAGAACTTGAACATAACATTTCTTCGCATGCTTTGCCAGGCTGTTGCTTGCTTCTTTGTTCTTCATTGTCAAGCTCTGTAGACCTCGGATACCATCTTGAAGCAGACCCCACGTCTTACCTTACGTTAAAACACATTGAGCCTTTATTAATTAGAAACATTCAGAAACATTGTAATGTATGCCAAGTATAACAAATACATACCTGATGTCACATTAGAAAGCTGGGATGACATCTGCTTCAGGGTGTCTGCACGGGTGCAAAGAGACTTCCAATGTTTGTTCATCTCAGCTATAAGAATCCTCTTCTCCTCCTCAAGTCTCCTTACTGCCATCACAATGTCGAACGCTTTCCTCTTTGTCCTTAGATCTACAGAGTCTGAAATACATAGATGAAACATAAGTCAGTTGTAATTAAGATTAGCATTTCAATATTTTCTGGGGTTACAATCGAGCCATGACAGATTTTGTCCTACTATGTGACTATTTCACAAAGTCAATGGAATTGTGTACATACCACCGTGTGTAAGCTGCCATGGCCAAACAATCTCGTCAGAAAGAATGGTGTCCAATGTCAGTTGTTCTGCATTAGGAACCAAGGTGTTGTACTTTTCCACTACAGAAGTTAAGATTTTTTTTTCCTCCCTGATCTTTCGGCGGATTCGGGCACGTCCTTTGCATCCGTCACTATCCTTATAAAGACGCTGGGACCTCCTCTTAACACTTGCCACCAGCTCCTCTATGCGGTTGGCAACAGCGGCAACATCAGCATCATTTGGGGATGTTGTTGCTGAGAGGAAGAAATTAAGAGATAAGAAATATGCTTCTTGATTCCATGAAAAAATATTTTTGGTGTATGAGCAAAATAAAGCCTCAACAATCTTTTCATATTTCTCTGTAACTGAGAGGCTACACTTGTAGCTAAGTTTGAGTATAGTTAGGTTAGCTAGGTTCTTTATTGTCCCCATGGGGATAATCTTGTCCACACGTCATCAGCAATCAGAGTATGTGCTCTTTGACTACGATTACAATGAGCCTTTTGGAATTGCAGCCAAGCTTAGTCAGAAGTGATACATCAAGCACCATATCAAACAGTATAAAACAGTATATCCTACCTTCTGCCCACTCATTGACATCAAAGATCCACTTCTCCAGTTGACTGTCTGAGATGTCCATTACCGTTTTCATGGCCTCCAGGTTATACAACTGGCCTTGCAGGGCTATTTTGGCCTTCAAACATAAATGACAATGAGGGAAACGCCTACAACTTTGACAATTGTTTATAAGGATTGTGAAGTACCTTCACTATTAGAAAACCACATACAATACTAATTAAATATACAGTATATTCGTATATATGTGGACTATGAATATATGTGGTATGAACATTTAATATTTTATTTTACAATATCGCTATGCATTTTGCATAAGGGAAAACTGGTGTCTTTACCTTCCGATATCGGCGGGCAAGGGTAGAAGCCAAGTTGTCAAACTTTTGTTGGTTCCAGCGCATGGCCATGATCGTCAGCATGTCTATGCGTCCTGCAAAAATAAAAAAATATGAGATTATCACCTTTCTTTCCAGTAGCAGTAGGAGAAGAAACTGTGCAGACAATAATAACTTACAGTACTTTGGAACTATTAATCTGCTGTCTTGTGCCAGTTGATTACTGTCCCATGAAAGGGTTGCACAGGATAGTGAAGAAATAGCATGAAACAGTGGCGCAGGACAGTAGTCAAATGGCTTAGAGCACTATGGCAGGACAGTAGGTGAATGGTACTCTGATGTGTATTTTTTATATCGCACTGCCCTTCCTTATTATCCTCACGTCAAATAAAATAGGATGATGGTATTGTAATCGATCCATCCATTTATGTTGAATATTCTGAGCTTTATATTTTCAGAGTCAGCATATATGCATGAGCTCAAAGTGGCTCACCATTGTCATCAGGATAAAAATTTACTGGTTACCTTACCTGCTTTTGACATGTGCTTTGTCGTAACAGCAATCCTTGAGAGGAAGGCGTTACACTGCTCCACCTCTTCCCCAAGAGTCGAACCAGCCCCCTCCTGATATGCTCCACTCCATTTTACCTTTAAAAAAAAAAAAAAAAAAAAAACTAAGTGGCAACAATATTATGCAGGAATTCAGGGAAAGAAAATGTCATGGACAATCATTTTTTCTTACCTCACATTTGAAATCATGAGCTTTGGCATGAAAAACAGAAAGAAATGGCCTCATGGTGAGGAGATCCTGAAGCTCAGGGCATTTCTCTGCCACTCTCTGGAGGTAAGGCCAGTACTTGCATGCCACATCCATTGCAAAAAATGTAACTGGTTTACAGGCCATTTGCTTTTGGAGGTACAGGGGGTAGGCAAAAATCTCCCCCCTGAACATATTAAGGGGAAAGAAGCAGAACCCCATAACGACATACAACGAGTTCCAGGCCCTCCTCGTCTGTTTTTCCTGAGGACTTCTGAGACGTTTCACGCGCCGCTGACCATTGCCCTCCACAGACACCTCTTCCAGAGACCTAAAACATGGAAGATGGTTAACAGTCCAAACTTGTTCAAACAAAGTCCTCTGTAGGACGTGGTGTTTTATAGGTAAATATAGTGAAGTTGTGCAAGTTTACATGACTGGTTGAGGTATGGACATAGTCCACGAATTTTGCAACGTCATCATCATTCGCGATGAACACGCCATCAAAGATGGCTTTTTCCTCCGATCTAAATAAAAGAGATACATATTAACTTTAAATATTCATATGATTTTGAATTCACAGCAGTTACTTTCAAAGTAATGGACCGTCAATGCACACACAGTACCTTGCTGCACTCTTGAATCTGTAGTGCTTACGGTTTCCATCAACGGATACTGCAAGCATGTCTGGGCTGCACGCTGGGCAGTCAAAGTGGTCCTCCTGGCATAATTTTTCCACTTCGAATCGGACAGCTTCCCACTGCAAGAAGCTTTTCCGGAAGCTGTCTGCTGTGATGTTTCCGCTCTGTTTCAAAGAAGAGTTTAGTAAAAGAGAACAAAAGACAACAGTAAAACGGATCAAATTAAACAATATACTCACTTAAAGGGATACTTCACCTCTGGGAAGATGAATGTGTATTTAAAATAGGTCATTTAAGTAGAAGAAATGTGGAGAAATTTTTGAATTTGGAGCTTTCTAGACTGAGAAAAGCCAGAAAATGTATTTTTGGCTTATGTGGATGAAAGACAACAACTCCCAGAATGCACTTGCTTCGCTGCCTTAGGAGGCCACGCCTACCGGTTAGAGAGCACAGTTGAAAACAACAAGGCTAGCCTAAGTAAGTGATGAGTTTGCCAGGGATTTAGAGACCCAAAATGTCCGGGATTCGGCTTTTGCGTTCTACAGTCGCCATTCATCATGTTTACTGTGGCGAGCAGGACGAGGCTGACGGCCGCGGGAGAACGGCGCGAGGCCGGTGGCTTCATTACTGAGACGCGCCGGGTCTCGCATATCTCACGGAGGAGCGGGAATTTTCTTAGCAATGTTAAAACGCACATCAACCAACCAATCACTTGTTTAGCGTTCATGTAAACACTACAGTCAGATTCACCGATCGGAATTAATTCAGTTAGATTGAAACGAGAGGTGTGCATGTAAACAATGAATGGCGACCGCAGAACGCAAAAGCCGAATCCCGGACATTTTTAACAGTCTCGCCCGCCGGACAAGTCCGGGAAAAGGAAGATGGTAACCCCTACTTACTCAGCTTTCTCCTATTATTCAGCTTTCTCCACAGAACAAGAGCATGCTAGCTTAGCTTCCAAAGAAAGACGGCTGATACTGTGTACATTCTGTGAGTGAGATCCCACCCTCTATGGGCGGGCTGAAAACATGCGGAACAACGCCATCTACTGGCTGTAGTCTTTAGCCTCTGGACAGAAAATCCTCCGATGACGCAAAATGACGATTTTTGCGTCATCGGAGGATTTTTTCCAGACAAAAAATACATAAATCTCTCCTCTCAGGGGGATATGAGGGGGGAAAGCATGGTAATTCGAAAATACTACAGGTTTTCTACTAATACAAAGCTTAATGCTAAATCCTGAAGTAACCCTTTAAGTAAAATGTTCTAAATGGATGCATTTTGGGATGTTTGTACAAACTTTGTTACCACTCCTTAGAATACATATCGAAGGAAATAAACAATGTGTAAACTTCACTCATACACTATACACTGGTGTATTTGGGGGACCTGGCCATTAAACATACAGGATAGTTTGACATTCAGTCTAAATCTAAACGCAAAGAGGGCTACAACGGCTTCCATACTGTTTAGAAGTAAGCCTGTGCAATGTTTAGCCCATTAATCCAAGGGAACACTTCTGGGATCAGGAAATGATATTGGGGAGAAGATGTCAAAGTCAGTAGCCATTGGAGTTGAATTTGAGATCTTCAGAATGACCTGTTTTTTCATAAATGTCTCAGTGCAAACTGCTGATGAGAGAACATGAGTTTATGGTTGTCTATAAAGGGTCTAATGGCTCTTTTCATGTGTGCTATCATCATCATCATGCCCTCATAGTTTTATATATGGAGTTACGAAATTATTACCACAAATACTTACACGGCCAAAGCGAACAGTGCGTTGATCCAGCATTCTAAGAAATGCTTGGCTAGACATCCCTGGTGCAGCCATCTTCAGCTCTTCAAAAGAAAAAAGAAAAAATCCTGCGATGACACTGGACGATACTTGTAGACAACCGCATATTGTCTCTGGCATCTCCAAAGGAACAAGACGCTCTTTAAAAAAAAAAAAACACATGGATGAGAATTAAACAATAACATTTATTTACTGGAAACTATTTTAAACAAGATGCACTTGACGGCTTCATCGACCTATCAGAAAACAGCATTTCAGTCTAAGAATTTGACTTAAAAACTACAACTTACCACACTGGGTTAGAACCCTCTCCACAACACAAGTTGTGGGAGGCAATGGATGAAAAAATGCACGTGTCATCGTATCCCTGTTGTGGAACACTTGACCTTGGTGGACCCTGACATCACACTGGCCACAGAGGAATGGGTGTGGTCGGCAGTCACAACAATGGATAACGGCTGGACCATTTCCACAATGTTGACAGATCCGAGTTGCTGCATGTTGTCGAGCCACCATGGTGTTGACCAGTCGGGGTCTCTCTTTCTCCCACCACCCTGATATGAGGCTCTTTCGAGTCGACCAGTCTGCTGAGGCTTGAAGTGCCGTTTCATCTTCATATATGTCCTCCTCACCCAGTGAGCGTTTAAGCTCTTGAAGGAAGGACTCTGTTAAAACAATGCACAATATTTAAAAACAGTAGTTTATTATAACAAAAGAGAATAGCATTGAACAATTTTATAATAAATGAACATACTGTTTTGAACCAGTGAAGTCAAAATAAATAACACACCTGCAGTAACGGAAGGAAAGTCACTGGTCATTTCCGCACTGGTTTCCGGAGCCCTGACATGAGAGACACCAGTCTTTCGACTCTGGCTTTGACTGGGACCTACTGTAGCAAAAAAACAAAAAACAAAGCTGTTGCTTTTTACACTCAATGACACAAACTTTACCTGATGCTAGGCACAGGTACGTAATAATAACCTCAGATATATTCTAATTCAGACCCATGACTTGTGATTATGCTGTATACCTTTCCAAGTCACAAAACTAGATCTGGAGTCTACATTTTAATAAACATTAATGTAAAAAAAATCGTACCTGCTTGTTTCCGGGATGATCTGGGCCTGCCGTAAATAATGTTTCCATCACTGTCCCTCTTAATCCACCTAACATCTTGCTTGCTGTTTGATGGCCGGCTGGTGGACGGATTACTGGTGGAAGGCTGACTGGTGGATGGTTCTGCTTCCTGCATGCCAATGAGCTGTTGGAGGTGAGCTTGATGTTCAGCCTGATCAACAAGGTCACTCATCTCATTCAGGAGACGGTCCATCTCATTATCAGACATGGCACAAAATATAAACACACAGGGACAAAAACAAAACAAAAAAACAACAACAAATAGAGAGACGGGGGGGGGGGGGGGGGTAAGACAGCAAGAGAGAGAGAGAACACAATACAACAGTAAAGAGAGGAACAAGATACAAGACAAATGTGGCTCTTAAAAGTGCCTTTTTTTTCTCGATGTAATGAGGTGCTGTTTTTTTTTAAAGGACAGGGATTAAGGAACCTGCAGAGAAAGAGAAGAACAAATCAAAAAATAATAGATCACCAAACTACATATTACAATATGAATAACTACTAGACTAAGAAGTTAAGCAAATGCTGCTCTTGTTTATTCATGCAATCACAATATCATAAAAAATGAATGGCTTCAAAAAGAAGTATTTTGAACACATCCTTGTTCTGCTTTAATTCTATATATCCCCAATAACCTTTCCCCCAATAATCATTTACACGTCCAAAATAAAATTGCGTTTATTTCCACACAAAAAAAATGTTGTGTATAGCCTACCATATATATATATATATATATATATATATATATATATATATATATATATATATATATATATATATATATATACACACACACTGTATATATGAAGAGCAGTGGCGGCTGGTGCTAAAAAATTTTGGGGGGGCACAACAAACTGAATTTTTAATTCAGGACTGAATGTAGGCTTATTGTTAAATAACAATTTAACAGTGATAATAATGTAGCTATCATTAGCCTAAAGTTTAGCTAAAACTTCAGCCGGTAGGGTTGGGAAATAGCCAATTGCCAAATAAATCTGAATTTTTGGGCTAAATGGCGATGTATGGTATAATCTGAGTATTTAATTATTATTTTTCTATTTGAATAAAAAAAACCTGTATTTAATTTTTTTTTTAAATATTTAATATCCTGATCGATATTGTCCTACAAACAATGTTTATATTGAAGGTTATAAAAACATAGTGTAACCTTGCTGTCTATCTGCAGTCTATCCAAAAAAGGGGTCAAATCACATTACATTCTAACATTGCAACATTACAATCTAAAAACAAAGTAATGCTTTTTAAAGAAGTAGTTAAATTTACTAAACCAAAAAAAAAAAGCTAATATCATAAAAATACACATGTAGGTTTGAAATTCTCTAGCACATTTATGTTCACCAACAACAACAAATATTCAACAACAAATGTTTTAGCTAAATATATTTATAATTTAGTGCTAATGTATATTTTAGTCAGAATAATTGCGCTCCTATTCTATTGCACTCCGTCTGTTCGGCGCACATGCACGCGGGGGCGCTCGTTCACGGAAGTATAGCTTGCAGAAAGCTCGCCCACTCATGACAGCAAACTGGACTTTCTAACATTTGCAGATGGAGAATATGTCCGTGAAATGTAAGTTATGCACTGAGGAAATTATTGGATGTCACTTCAGCTTATGGCTAAATACTAATAGAGGTACATTTGTTTCCACCAATCGCTGCACAAGTTAAGGTTACGTATGATGACGAAAGCACGTTAGTGCGAGCCCTCCCGGAACCCATAGACTTGAGAATGCATTGCAGTGCCTGCAGTTCGAAAAAAAAAATCTTTGAATATAAGTCTATGGGAAGACTCTGGGCGATTCTCAGCCAGAGTGAAATCGCCCAAAAAGAGGCGGTACTCCACAGAACGTGACTCGGCGCTGATTGGACTATATCCAGAGGCAGAACAACAGTGAGTGACTGCTAGCATAACTCTGTGGTTGAATGAGATAGTGATTGAATGAAAGTCCCTTTCACACTTTGGTGGTGCATCGCCCGATCGCCCTAATGAAGAAACCGCCGCTGATGAAGAGTTCAGATGCAAAAGCCTCTAAGTGCCAACTGAAATTTTCTTCTAGAATGATCATTTACAGTATATAAAGCTTGTATATTTAAGTTCAGTAATTTCACTTAAATGACAATTAATAGGTAATTTGCATTGCATTTAAGTGAAATTATATATTATATTATATATTATATGTAATATTAATACAATTACGAGTTTATAAAAAAAACATGTTGTAGGCATATAGGCTAGCCTATAAACTCGTAATTTTATTAATTTTGGCCGTGTAAATGCTTATTCATTTCTCTTTCTTATGAGACTGTTGTATTTATTTCTCTTTCTTATGAGACTATTGTAAGCGACTTACCGTGGTGGAATCGCGCTGGGCAATGGTTTCTGCGATGGTCGCACACAGTGACGTGTTGCACAAAATTGCGCCAAAATATCAAGCATAATTAAAAAGCACAGTCTTAATATTTTTTTATAAAAATTTTTATATAATTTTAAAGGGGTCAGCATAAATGTCTAAGTGAAGGAAACACGGGTATATTACATTTAAACGCACAACTTCCCAGAATGCATCCATCACTTTGCCAAAGGATATGTCCATATTAAGCAATAAAAACATTTCTGCAGTAGGCTGTTTAATTTATTACAACATCATAATCAGTAATGAGAAGAAAGTTCTATAAAAGTAGGCTAAGGTTTTTTTTTGTTTGTTTTTTTTTTTGTCGCATAAAAAGCAAAGTTGTAGGCTATAGGATCACTATAGTATAAGCAATTGCAAATTGAAATACCATCGGCAAAATCCCACCTAAATTAAGGCATGTTTTAAGCCTACAGCAAATATGCAGTCCTGCAATTATGTCGTTTTAATGTAGCCTAAAATTATATTTAAAAAAAAAAAAAATAAAAAGGATAGAGAGATAGAAAAAGTCGTGATACCGATTTAGTCAAGGATTTCTGCCCCACGAAAATGTATGGTCACCGCGCCAATTATTGTACAGTAGCCTATGCGCCACACGCTACTGTGAAATACACATTTTCAGCATAATTAATCACCTGAAACCATACTTTCCAGCTGGATGGATAACCCCCATTTCGTCAAAATCCAAAGATGAGGGATTTGCATTCAAATATCGGACGACCCTCTCCGTTGTCAAGCGACGAATAGGGGGTACCCTCAACGTCGGCATTTGGACGTGAGGGGGAAATGATCAAACTATGTGATCTAAAATTATAAAATATCCCATCTAAATTAAGGCATGTGTTAAGCATACAGCAAATATAAAGTCCTGTAAATATGTAATTTTAATGTAGCCCAAAATGATATAAAAAAGAGAAAGGAAAAGGTCGTGATACCCATTCAGACAAGGGTTTCTGCCTCACGAAAATGTATGCTCACCGCACCAATGAATGATTGTAACAATATGCGCTGCACGCTACTGCAAAATACACATTTGCAGCATAAAATCAGTCGCCTAAAACCATTCTTTCCAGCGCAGGCAAACCACTGGATGTGTAACCCCATTTCGTCAGAATTCAAAGATGAGGGATTTGCACTCAAATCTATCGGACGACCCTCTCCGTTGTCAAGCGACGAATAGGGGGTACCCTCAACGTCGGCATATGGACGTGAGGGGGAAATGATCAAACTATGTGATCTAAAATTATAAAATATCCCACCTAAATTAAGGCATGTGTTAAGCATACAGCAAATATAAAGTCCTGTAATTATGTAATTTTAAAGTAGCCCAAAATGATATAAAACAGAGAAAAGAAAAGGTCGTGATACCCATTCAGACAAGGGTTTCTGACCACGAAAATGTATGCTCACCGCACCAATGAATGATTGTAACAATATGCGCTGCACGCTACTGCAAAATACACATTTGCAGCATAAAATCAGTCGCCTAAAACCATTCTTTCCAGCGCAGGCAAACCACTGGATGTGTAACCCCATTTCGTCAGAATTCAAAGATGAGGGATTTGCACTCAAATCTATCGGACGACCCTCTCCGTTGTCAAGCGACGAATAGGGGGTACCCTCAACGTCGGCTTTTGGACGTGAGGGGGAAATGACCAAACGGCAGTATGTGACGAATAGGGGTGAGACCGTGTTGTGTCTATATAGCAGTAAGACAATAATATTGTCTTATTGCAAGATGAGGAGGATAGTTTGAGTGGCCAAAGACTCTCCAAGGATCACAGATTTTCATTGCAGAAAATGGTTGAGTCTTGGGGTCAGAAAGTATCACAAACCCCCCCAAACACTACATCACCACAAGTTGTTTGGGAGGGTTTCAAGAAAAAAAATCCTCTGCTCGATCCAAAAAGAAACTCCAGTATATTCAGTTGCCAGACACTACTGGTGCTTTAAACAGGACTGGGTTGAGAACTGCGGCAAAGAGTGGTGAGCAGAGAGAGAGAGAGAGAGCGATGGAGAGAGACAACTGTTAGTACATTGCATATTTTTTCGCGGATGCTTTAAGGTCATATAGCCTACAGCCCTTTGATTGAGGAAAGCTCTGAACTGTGGTTGTCATGCCGCCGAAAGGAAGAAGTGGAGATGACGATTATGTGTCTCAAACCCAGGTGCGTGAGCTGATGGAACAGCAGAAAATATTTTATAGAGAGCTGCTGGAGCAGCAGGAGCGAAGCTACAAGAACTTTCTATCAATAATGATTGAGGGACATAACAAGAGACTTGATGAACTTTCCAGGGAAATAAGTGGATTGCGTGAAAGCCTCCACTACACGCAAAAAGAGGTGGATGAGCTAAGTGCTAAAAATAAGCAATTCTCCTCGAAGCTCTCAAATCTTGTTTCAGATATATCAATGACTCGTGAAAATATCAACTCAGCTTTGCCCAGGATGGACAACTTGGAAGGTCAGTCCCGACGAAACAACATAGTGATTGACGGGATCCAAGAGTCTGGGTATGAGAGCTGGGCTGACTCAGAAGCTAAGGTACGGAAGCTACTCTCTGAGAAGCTCAATATCACGGGGATTGAGCTGGAACGGGTGCATCGAACTGGGCGATCAGTGGGAGAGAGAGCCAGGCCGATTGTCGCAAAGTTCCTTAGATTTAAAGATAAAGTTAGGGTTATGGAGAAAGCAAAAGATCTAAAAGGAACGAATGTGTATATTAACGAGGACTATTCAGATGCCGTTCGGAAAAAACGCAAAGAACTCATCCCAGCTATGAAGGCCGCAAGAGAGCGAGGGGAGATAGCATTCTTACGATACGACAAACTTATCATTCAGCCTACCTCCCAAAGACAGAGGACGGACTGAAAAGACTAAAGAAGTGAGTCAATAATTCAATGTTGACTACCTGGGTACCCATTGTCAATAACAATGAAAAATTCTGAAGAAAATATAAAAGGTGGGAGTAATGTAGATGTTGAGTATAATTGTTCTGATCGGGTTTTCAATCCATACCAGCTAAATGAATTTAAGTACATGGATAATATTGATTCATGTGACCCAGATACGCATTTTTACTTAAATTATGCACACAATAAATCTCGTTCCTGTAATTATTATAGTGAAAATGAGTTCAGCAGTTTATCTGGTAATTTCACAAGTAAGTCTGAAATTTTTTCTACATTTCACCTTAATATACGTAGTTTACCTAAAAATAACGATCAGTTAATTCATTTTTTGTCTGTTTTAAATCACACATTTTCTGTTATTGCTTTATCAGAAACATGGGTCAAGGATGATATAATAGATTTTTACAACATGTCTCAATATAATTCTGTTCATTCATGTAGAAAGGAAAAGGTGGGAGGTGGAGTTGTTATTTTTGTGCACAGTGATTTTCAGTTTATATTAAGGAAGGATCTTACGCTAAACTCTGACGAAAGTAATGTTGAATCTGTGTTCTTGGAAATACTCTCTTGCTCTCAGTTTGGCGGAAGAAATGTTATTATTGGATGTATATACCGCCCACCTGACAGTAATGTTAATTGTTTCAATGTTGCACTTTCTGCTGCTTTGGATGTTATTAATGATGAAGGTAAACTATGTTTTCTACTTGGTGATTTTAATATCAATCTTTTTCAAAGTGAAAGCCATGCTTCAGCAGCTGATTTTTTAAATGTATTGTTTTCATCCTATTTTCATCCTCTTATATGTAAACCAACCAGGGTGACAAACAAAACTGCCACCCTGATTGATAATATTTTTACAAACTCTTTTGATTACGAATCTAATTCAGGAATATTGTATACGGACATTTCAGACCACTTCCCCATATTTAATTTGAATTTAGGAATTAGTGGTAGCTCAAGAATGTCTGCAGATAAACCAAGCTATCGAAAATTTAGTGAAATGAATATAGATCGTTTTAAATCCATGATTGAGCGCACAACATGGGATGACATTTATATTCAACATGATGCTGAATTGGCTTACCAGTTATTTTTTCAAACATTTAATTCTATATTTCATGAGTGTTTTCCGCTAGTTAAGTATAAAGGCAAGTCAAACAAAACTAAACCATGGTTCTCTTCAGGATTATTGAAGTCCTCAATAAAGAAAAACAAATTATATAGAAAATTTCTTAAAAATCCAACTCCATATAATTGTGATACATATAAACAATATAAAAATAAATTTACTCACCTACTTCGTATAGCTAAGAAAAATTACTATTCATATAAACTTAAAGAGTCTGCTAGTAATATAAAATCTACATGGAATATCATTAATGAATTACTTAATAAAAAAAAAGGCTCTGTTAAAATTCCAACTAATTTTACTAAAGATGGTATTTCTTTTGTCAACCCTTTTGATATAGCAAATGGATTTAATGATTACTTTGCTAATGTTGGTAGGCATCTTGCTGAAAAAATCGTTTATACAGATGGTTGTCCGACCGACCCAATTATAGGTTGCTTTCCTGCAATAGGTCATTTTGATCCTCCGACATCTAGAGAAGTGTTTGATATTATAAAAAACCTGAATGACACTGCAGCAGGTCATGATGAAATTAAAGCAAAACTTTTTAAAAAAGTGGCATTAACAATTAGTGAACCATTAACTCATGTACTTATGCTTTCTCTAAAAAGTCGGGTAGTCCCAAAAGATTTGAAGATTGGAAAGGTTATACCTTTATTTAAGGCAGGGGATCCTAGCCTTTTCAATAACTATAGGCCGATCTCCATTTTACCTTGCTTCTCTAAAGTTTTGGAAAAGCTGGTATATGTAAGAATGCTAAAACATCTGAATAGCAATGAGATCCTATATAAACATCAATATGGATTTCGACAACAACACTCAACATATATGGCTCTGTTACAACTCATAGACAAAATTTCTGTAGCACTGGATAACAACATGTTTGCAGTTGGTATATTTTTAGACTTGTCAAAGGCTTTTGATACAGTGGATTATGAAATTCTGATTTCCAAACTTTACCGTTATGGGTTTCGGGATGTTGTACTCAAATGGCTTAAGGATTATTTGATTAATAGAGAGCAATATGTATTTATAAATGGCAGTACCTCCAGGAGAATTAAGTTATGTTGTGGTGTACCTCAGGGATCTATTCTTGGGCCACTCCTGTTTCTCATTTATATAAATGACCTAGCTTGGATGTGTGAATCTGCATTGCCCATTCTATTTGCAGATGATACTACTGTTGTTATATCACATGCAAACTTTGATTCCTTGATGAATGAAGCTAATGATGTTCTACTGTATATCGCAAAGTGGTTTCAGATGAACAAACTTTCATTAAATATAGAAAAATCTAATTATATAGTTTTCAGGAATAAAAATAAAAGGTATTTAAAAGAAGATGCTAAATTATTTATTAATAACGTTGAAATCAACCAAGTTACAGTAATAAAATTTTTAGGGGTATTATTAGATGAAAAACTTTCATGGAAAAACCACATTGATTATGTGTGTGTAAAAATCATGAAGTCACTTGGCATCATTAGAAAAGTTTGTTCATTGGTAAATCAATCCTGTCTTTTAACTCTTTATTATAGTCTATTATATCCTTACATCTCTTACTGTAACATTGTTTGGGCCAGTAATTACCCTTCTTCTCTTCAAAAAATCCTTTTGATCCAAAAAAAGTTTGTTAGATTGGCAACAGCATCAAATTGGTGTGAACCATCGGCTCCTCTGTTTAAGCAATTAAATATTTTATCTATTTTCAGCATAAATATCTATCAAACATGTATCTTTATGTATAAATATATGGCTCAAAATCAAAGCCTCCCAAAAGTGTTTAAAAATTATTTTTTAATTAACTATGATGTGCATTCATATTCAACACGACAAGCAATGAATGTTCACCTTCCCTATTATCATACAACTCTTGGTCAATTTTTCTTAAAATATAGAGGACCGTCACTTTGGAATACTATTCCCGGTTTTATTAAAACCAGCTCATCATTGTCAGTATTTAAGTCAAGAATGAAAAGACACTTGTGTGATTGTTAAAATTTTCTGTATGTGTGGTGTCTTAAATTGTTTGTCATTATTGTGATGATTGTTGTTATTTATTATAATAATTTGGTGTGGTATTAACTGGAAAAACCAGAGGGGAGGTCTCATTATAAGCCCTTGGGGGTTTCGTACCTCTCCTGCACAATCCATATGAATTGTTTTAACAGTTATTTGTTTTATTCTTTTCTGTTCTTGTTTGTGCTAAATAAATAAATAAAAATAAATAAAATGGGTTATATGGTCAGATTAAACTAAAAAAATTTGCTGTTTTGCAGCAAACACAAAAAAAAATAAAAAATAATAATGTTTACAATTAAATATACTGCGGCATCAGGCATTATAGTAGAAGACACAGAGATGTTATCTTGGCAAAATGAGGTTTCAAAAAGTACTGAATAAAAGGGTGCCATTAATTGTGGCCAATGTGTATTAGAGAAAAACATTTATTTCAAAATGATATTTTACTTCAATGAACGTTTTTGTGAATTATTTTAATAAAAGATCAAATGGTACAATGCAGATTTATTTTCACAGGCCTCTTTGTTCATATTTACCAAGGGTGCCAATAAATTCTGACCAGGTCTGTTATAATACAATATAATATAAATATTTAATATAATATAATATCTATAATATAATATAATATTTAATAATATAATATAATATTTTCTGTTATAATATAATACAATACAGTACATTATAATACATAATGGAAAATCTGGTTCTAATATAATGCAGTTCTATTATACTTTCTTAGAAGTCTGTGTCAGTAAGTGACACTGATGGTGTAATGTTACACTTGTTGGATGACAAATCTGGTTTATAGTCATATGCAAAAGTATTTAAATTTATGCAGGAACTGGGTTAAGCAAATTTATTGTAAATGTAAAATTTATGTGAATAACCTTCCTGATTTAAGGTCAGCTGTTTTATATCTATATCTATATCTCTATCTATCTCTATCTATCTATCTATCTATCTATCTATCTATCTATCTATATATATATATATATATATATATATATATATATATATATATATATATATTCAAATTGTGATGGAACAACACAGTAATCCCCTCAACAGAAGCTGCATAAAATCTCAGAATGTATACATCATCACAGAGTAATTTGTTTGTATTTCCTCTCCACCTCTAAACTGGGAAACCTGACTCTATTCCACCTGTAAAACCCCTGCTAAGAGGTAAGATGGGTACAGTCTGTGTTGAGGCTAATCTTGTTAAAACCTTCTTTAACCCGTTGAGGTCAGCGGAGGAGTCTCTCCCGATTCACATATCCACAAAGCACGCACGGAGATGCAGTCATAACCAAAGCCGCGGTTTATTGATCATAATCTCCGGTTTACTTTCAAATAAAAATATTAAATTAAACTTTCCAAGAAAACTAAATATTGCTGTGAGCATCGATACCATACCATACCATAGCATGCGATTGAAGAAAACTGTTGCTCTCCACACTCTAACCTGTCTACCAAACAATTCTAATCCACATTTAAGACCTGCACATTCGCGCCGTAATGACGTGTCAAGGACGAGGAGCAAGTCCATTCACTTGAATAGGTTAGTCCAAATATTAAACATAAAAGAAAAATATAAAATAAGTGAATTAAACAAATCTCAATTTTGGTAGTACACAAAATTCTAAATATGGCTCCTACAGTTTGTTTCACAAGAATTTAATTGGTAAATGTATTTATGAGGAGACGTTTGTGGTGTAATGCTCTACTTAATAACTGATTGACACAAGCTTTGTGAGTTTAGATATGGAAATAGGCATTTGTATCATTGAATATAGTGGTATAAGCAAATAGAAGTGTGTTTTAAGCAAATTAAATGTAGTATATCAGCCTGATTTCTCTCAAACGGCCAGCCACTACACAGCCTTGTTTCAAGATTAACGGTCCATCTTAAACTATGCTTCACAATAGCTTGTACGTTTTCCTTTTGGGCTTCAGTAATTGTTTATTTTTCAAAGTTTCTTGGTCAACATCTGAGTTCAGCTTGGAAGGAGATTACTTATTGGGTGGCCTTTTTGCTTTACATGAAATTGATCATGTAACACCCATTATCACCCCAGAGACCACCGAATGTTTCAGGTAAGCAATGACCTTTTATCAGTCTGGAATTATCATTAAGCGATACTGCAAAACAGCATTTCACATTTCTTAACTGAATTTTCAATGACATGCTATTAACTTCTTAACTGATGTTTTCAAGGCACAGTTCCTCAATATCTGGCTATCAGATGTTGCAAGTGATGAGGTTTGCTGTTGAAGAAATTAATAATTCCACCACTCTTCTGCCCAATGTATCTCTGGGCTATGAAATTTTTGACCATTGTTCTAATACAAAGAATTTCCGTTCAGTCTTAAGTTTTATCTCAAATAATGGATCAGTAAAACCTAAAGAAAAACTCAACAACTATCAGCCTAAAGTTATTGCTTTAACAGGGCCATATGGAAGCACAAGAACTATTACAATTGCCCCACTGATCACAATGGACCTTATGCCATTGGTAAATTTTACCAATTTTACATTACAATTTTAACAGTTTACATTAACTACATTAACTTACATTAACTTACATTAATTACATTACATTACATTAGTTAGCGATTGAAGTTTTCTTCAATCGCTGATAAAAACGTATACACGTTCTAGTCTTTGTTTAGAACAACCAGGTTATAATATGCTGAATTAATTGTTTATAATAATAGTGTTTCTTCTCTTTCAAAGGTGAATTATGGAGCTTCCAGCTATGCATTAAGCAATAAACTTCAGTATCCATCTTTTGTAAGAACAGTGCCCAGCAACAAAGATCTGATAGAGATGATTATTCACATCATACGATGGTTTGGATGGAACTGGGTTGCCTTTCTTGGTAGCCAAGACAATTACAGTTCAGACGGACTAAAGCTGTTTAACAAGTACATCAACAACACTGGCATTTGTTTGGCCTATCAAGAGGCTTTAAGCTTAAATGCAAACTACAGTCTAACACTTAAAAAGATTGGTATGCTTAACATCAATGTAATTGTGGTTTTCGCTGTACCACAATATGCAATCAACATAATCAAAACAGCCATATTAGAGAACATACGAGACAAAGTATGGATTGCAAGTGAAACATGGTCTATGAATCAACAACTTCCAAGAGAGCCAGGAATTAGGAATATTGGTACAGTCATTGGCATTACAGAGAGATTGTTGTCATTACCTGGATTTGATAAATTCATCTATAAAGACAGGGGAACAACTAATGTTAATTATAAACCTGAGAGTGAAGTCAAGAGTAATAGTAAGACATGTAATCAAATTTGTGATTACTGCACATTGTTGACCGCAGAGGAGATTATAAATGAGAATCCCTCATTTTCCTTTGCTATTTATGCCGCTATATATACCGTAGCTCATGCATTACATAAGGTTCTGCAGTGTGACATGAATAAATGCCACAAAAACACAATGGCTAAGCCATACATGGTAAGTGAATTTATTTGAATCCATGAACATACCAATAATTGTAACTACATTCAATATTCATTATTTTAATAGCAATATTTTAATTAATTAAATAATTAACAATGTTTATATTTTAAGGAAATTGCATATTATGTCAATAATGTCATAGTAATATTATTATCAATTAGTTTTCTTGTTTATTTGAACATACTTAACAACAGCTTCTGGGAGAAATGAAAAAGATGGATTTTCCACTCAATGGCCGTCAGGTGAAATACGATAATAATTATGATCCAACCATCAGTTACGCAGTTGTGCTTTGGCACACTGATGTAAATTCTCCACAGTTTGAGTTGGTGGGCACATATGATACATATCCAGAAATTACTTTTACCATTGACAACTCTCGTTTACCCTGGAGTAATAATGATTCTGTAAGCCTTATTTATTTATTTATTTATTTATTTATTATTTGTCTGTTTGTTTGTTGGTGATCCTTCTCTAAATATTTAGCTGTGTAGATTGAAAAAAATTCTCAATCAGTTATACATATTTCTCCAAACAAAGGTCAATATGCTAAAACAAATACCAGAGCAATCTAGCAAATTCACAGAAAAATAAAATAAAATTGTCATTGAAAAACACATGAAAAGCAAATACTTATGTTACCTACTGAACTGTTCTCTATTAATTGCATACTTATACACAAGTATAGGCCTACAATTGAAAAAGTTAATTTAGAATGACACAATGGAGATATTTTTCCAATTGTTTATCTTGAGCTATGGATCTAAAGAAAGGACAGTGTGAATTCACTTGAATTCATGTCTGGCAGATATATGCCTCAATATCTCTGCAGGCTGCTTGGAGGTTACTTTGTCATAGAGGTTGTGGTTGAACATCCTCTATCTCCAGGAGATATCTAACAAATGGAATCAGAAATAAAGAATATAGCGGATGCAGCATCATCACGAAATGTAGGTGATTTTCTAACCCACAATGAATGGTGGATTTGGATATTGCCTAACCCTAAGACAAACACTGACCAATGACATTCCTTCTTTTTTGTTTTCGTTGACTACAGAATAGAACCCATGATTCATCTATTAGAGTGGCTCTCATCTCATCTTGCCGAATCTTGAACAAGTTTTGGAAATCTTCCCCTTTCCTCTTCACCTATTCCACCCTTACTCTTCCTCAGATCAGTCTACCTATTCTCATGCACTATTTTTGCCATTTGCCATTTATTTGTTTGCTCTGTTTTCACAGATGGTCTCTTATGTAAGGCAAAGTCATGATAAGGGAATTACATTATTTGTATTCTGTAATTTGCAGTCCATATATAGACAAACATAGCGTTAGGCTGTATTCATTGTTTGAGAACACTGGTCTTATTTTGGAGAAATGTGTAAAATTGATTGTGAAAATTTGTAACTTTAATAACACGTTTTCCCATTCCTTAAAGGTTCCTTTCTCAAACTGCTCTGTTGAGTGTAAGGAGGGATTTTCAAGGCAACTTGAAGGTTTTCATAGTTGCTGTTTTACATGTAAAAAATGCCCCCGTAACAGCTATGTGGATTATTCTCGTAAGTATACTATAGGTGTCTGTCAGTAACACCTTTGTGTTTAAGCTTCTTCAGTCCATTCTATCACCACAATGCTTTTGGAATATAGGAAACTGTGTGATTTGAAGACAATATTTTCCTACATCCAGTTACTATTATTATGGCTTTTGGCAAAATGGTATTACTAAACATTCATATTATTTTACTGTTTCTCAGGGGACCCCTATACCTGTTTTCCATGTGCAGAGAGTGAATGGTCTGATGAGGGCAGCGCGACATGTAAGACACGTTCTGTTGTCTATCTTCAGTTCACAGAAATCTCCTCCATCGCTGTCATGGTTTCTGCCACATGCCTAATTATTCTCCTTTTTGCCATATTTTGCCTTTTCACCTATAATTACAACACACCAGTGGTGAGGTCTGCTGGTGGTAGCATGTGTCTTCTTATGTTGATATGTTTGATTATGTCTTCCATTAGTGTATACTTTTTTTTTGGACAACCCACATTTGTACATTGCCACCTGAGAAATGCCATTTTTGCATTTTTCTTCACTGTCTGTCTTTCGTGTTTGACTGTCCGTTCCTTTCAAATCATTTGTGTTTTTAAAATGGCTGCTCAGTTCCCTAGGGTGCACAGCCTTTGGGTAAAGCACAATGGACAGTGGCTCTTCATTGCATTTTCTTCTGCCATTCATTTAATTTCTTGTGTGATATGGATGACTGTCTCTCCTGACAAACCCATCGCTGACTCATGGACTTTTAAAGATCAAATTATGCTCATCTGTGAAATGGGGAACACTATAACCTTTACCATAGTTGTGTTTATAAGTTGGTTTCTTGGTTTCCTGTGTCTCCTGTTTTCTTACATGGGAAGAGATCTGCCGAAAAATTACAATGAGGCCAAATCAATAACTTTCAGTCTCATTTTGTACTATCTGAGCTGGATTGTGTACTTCACAGCATACCTCTCTGTCAAAAGCAAGTACATCATGCTTTTGAATGCAATGGCCCAGATATCTAGTATATATGGAATTCTCTTAAGCTATTTCATAACAAAATCTTTCATTATAATATTCCAACCTCAAAAGAACACTCCCGCATACTTTCAAACATCTATTCAGAATTACACCCAAACCATTAGTAGGACTTAGACCACAATGCAAAGATGCAGATTCACAAGGGAATTGCAGTTGCCATTAGTTATAGATATATAAACAAAAACTCCTCTACTTGGGAGTAAACCTTGTTAAGCTGTTAACATTAGATCCTTCACTATTATGTTACCACAATCTTAAAGAGCAACTTGCAGGTTAGAAGACCCAACAAGTCAATGTATAGAAAAATAATGTAGGAACTAGATTTTCTTTTAAAAAAAATTATAAATATGCTACAGTGGCTTCTGGAGTCGTTTTTGTGAGAAAATTTTACTTCCGCATCTGAAAATGGGCGTGACGGGCGAGAGTCGTGACGTAGCACGAGGGAGAGCGGTCGATTCACACAACAGGGAAATATGGATTGCAATGACATTTCGGACGCTGAGGAAATTGTTTACGGACCACAGCCATACAATTATGAGCCTGCTAGGCTGCCAAGAGAGCAGGGACAGGCCAGGATTAATGTTAGACAGAACATATTGGAACTTACAATAACAGAAACTAAGCTTTGATCAGGCGTTTGTCATGCTCATTAATATCCGCCCAGACTAACGTTACGTGATATAACTTAGCAGTTTCTCATGGAGAGACAGAGAGATATTTATTCATGATACATTTTTTGTTCCATAGGTGCTTGTGTGGGAAATGCGAGGCAATGTTTACAGCTGAGGAAAGTCAGTGTTACAGGGAGGTGGATGCATACTGGGCCTTAGTGGAAAATGCCAAACTTCCATGGTTGCAGTTAGTGTTACTACAGTAAAGCCATGGTGAATGTTGCTGATCTGTGGACACTGGATAGTTCGTTCATTCATTGCACAATGTTTATTCCTGGTTTTCATGTCAGCGCTGTTTGATTCGTTAATAACGGAGAAATGTGAATATTTCTCACTAGATCTCGCAGCGATGTTATTACTTCAGTGGCGAACTCTTTATTTACCTCGCAGTTAGGCTACAGTGTTGCTTGATCAGGCTCGCGCTGCACTGGTCCAAACTGATAAACGGTCCACACAAACACAATAACGAGTAACTGTTAGCTCAGTTTCGTTCCGCTTACATTGCGTTTGCCAGTTGATGTTGTGCTCGCGCCTACATCCAGCGGGAGAACCCGAAGATGCGTACACTGAAGGAACCGCACTAGCTCTGAGTCTCACCCGGTTCTTACTTCGGTATCCCATGTTGAACTCCTTCATATCGCCGGGACGATAATCATCCGATCTGAAGTGAACGCTACACACGACCGCGTTTTCCGAAGCCGACGCGGAAGAGAAATCCCGTCTCTTCACCTGCACAACCCGCACCCAGGCACGAAAGATAGCACCGTCCTTTTTCCTGTTAGGAAACCGGTGGACTCGATGTCCTGACAGGCTGGAGTTTTTGCAAGCTCCACAAACACATACATTTACCATGACGATGATAAATTGAAATACAAAAACTACTGAAAACACACTGTCTCACGACCGCTCTTACTGAATACCACCCTATCTGCACTGAGCTGCGGCAGAGCACAGCACACGTCTCCCTCGTGTGACGTAAAATGACACGATGTTGAAAAAAAAGCGGCTTGTACGAGCAGTCAAAGAAACGCTCACTTTATCTACTAAATTGGTGTCATTATGTCGTTTTAAAACATTTTAAATCCTGCATTATCTTTTCATATGGTATTTTCATACACGGTTATATATTCATTTAGATTTTTTTTTTACCTGCAAGTTGCTCTTTAAATACAAGGTAAAAGTAGAGAAGGAAGAAACATTCTGGGGTTTATTCTGCATTTTAGCACATGTGATTTATGAAAAAGAGTCATTTAAATATTTCTACAGCTGTTCTTCACATACTAGCATTTACACTTAAGTGTTAATGTAAACACAAATGCTTGCTTTTTACATGTAATAAAGAACATTTTCAACTTCCACAACTCTAAGCAATCAATATAGATTTGTGAGGTTTGGATTATCAGTTTTGTATCTTTGATGTTGTCATCGCTGGTTGCAGCAGATATGAAACAGGATCTAAGTGCAGCAGTCTTTATTTAAAAATCAACTCAAATTGTTATAACAAGGTCTTGACAGTGGCTAGGCAGGCAGCAAGAAAATCAACAACTCTTAAGACTCTTGAACTGGCTTTAAAGGCACACTATGGAAGATTTGTACCTTAATATAACAGCTTCGAAATCATTTCGATGGTAAACCAACTCTTAGGGCAAAACCATCAAAAAAAAAAAAAGTTTGAGAGGTGGTGCCCCGACAAACCTCGCAAGAATCACGACTTGCTTTACGGCACGACATATGAACATATGAAGCAACCTCTATGGAAGACACTAGTGTGGCGCGCTAGGGCACGGCAAAAGGAGAATAATTTAAAGGGTTTTTCTTATAATACTTTCTGCAACAAACCAGCAATACTGTTGGTATTAACCCCAATTAAATAAAAGTAACCGACTACACCTAGGTTGTTTTAATGGAACCCAGGACCCAAGTTCACCCAAGTCAACTACTCACTGAGAGCTGGACAGTATTGCCACTCAACCAGTAGATTAAATTACAAAAATATTTTATTAGCATAAAATCAGAATGATCTAAATCTAAATGTAAATATAAAAGCTAAAGGAATGCAGTCTTTAGCACAGTCTGGTATGATGTCCTTAAAGGTGCTGTATGTAGGATCCAGCGACCTCTAGCGGTGATGTTTCAGATTGCAACAACAGCGCTCGTGCTCGTGAAAAGCAATAAAGTTACAACTGTAGTCTTTCACATCAGATAACGTTAGCAAATGGTCGGCGTTAGCTGGCGAACTAATGATGTCTAACTTGAGCCAACTAAAGCACAAAATCACAATATATTTTACATGCTTTGAAGTATTGTTAGCTTACCTGTCCAAAAGGATGAAAGCCAACTCAGGGTCTGTTTTTATACCTAAAACAAAGCGGAGGTCTCTCCATAATTCAAACGCTCTGCCAATGTTGATCCGTGTTTTCGTCCTGAGTCGATCCGATTGACGTTTGGCCTGACGAGCTTCAGCAGATACATTTTTTTTTTTTTTTTTTGAGTTTGTGTTGGAGTCTGTGTTGTGCTGGAGGCAGGTCGTTTTTTGGTGTTATCAGACTCCATGTCGTTAGCTGCAGTGCCGTCGCAATAGACTGTAATATAAAACGGAGAGGCTCGGGAGCGCGCATGCACGTCACATCCGGTGGATTTCGCAGAAAATCCGACCCGGAGACTTCACATAAAAATAGGAATACTGGCCTTCAGAGGTAATAGCAAAACGCGAAAAGTGGATCATTGTAATGTGTGATTACAACCCCTTCACAGATGGGCAATAAAAAAAGGATTCATTTTATAAAAAAAGTTACATACAGCACCTTTAAAGCAGAACTTGGTAACTTTTTTAACTTAATAAAACTGTCTAGAAATCATTTGGATGGTTAAACAACCTGTTCTGGTGATATTGGTGACTTTCCCCGCTCCCCCCAGCGTTCCCAGGCGGAAAACCAACCTTGCAACTTGGGGACTACCGTCCCGGACGGCAAGATAGAAATTGGAAGTCTCGTGAGAAGCGAGAACGAGAACGAGAACGAGCGCGAAACACGAATTGCTTTACGGAAATTCGACATAAACACACACGTGTATTACCAGATTACCCACCTCGGTAGACATAGCTCCACACGATACAGTTGGCTTGCTCCGATCAAAACAAACGCACATGAGCAGCGGTAGAGAGGGGGAGGAGGCCGCCGCAAGTGAGTTTTTTACGACCGTGTTGTGAAATATACGCCCCCCCCCCCCCACAGCTGTAGGGGGAGCTCGTGGGGAAAACATGCGACAACAAAAGGGAAAACCAGCAAAGAAGTGACTAGAGTTCGCTAGAGTTGCCGAGTTCTCCTTTAATCAATGAATGAATGTCCTGGGTTGGTCCCACCGCACGTAGGTCTCCACAGCTCCAGACAGTAGTGTACTGGAAAGAAATAAGAAACAACTACCAGTATCTCCAGTCCAAAGCAAATAAAAACTAACTACCACTCTCACTTGTGCACGCAAATACCCACACCATGCAATACACACTGCAACCCAAATAAATCACACCACCGCAAAAGGAAAACAAGAGCTACGGATAGCAAGTTATACTGGCAATTAGTTCTTCTCTATTATGAATTAGATGCCATAAAAATGGTCACAACAATATCCATCAGACGATCTTCAACTGGGTTGTACTCACAATATGACCGCCGATCGTGCAGCAATTCCCACTACCCAGTCTATGACGAGTGGATAGTGCCACGGATAACCTACCGAAGTCGACAGTCGTGTACTTTTACGTGACAGAAGGGGTATGCCGCACCACAGACGCGTGACCAGGGACGTGCACAGGGGGGTTGCTCAGGTTGCCCGGGCAACTGCCCATATGCCCTTCTCGACTCACGTTGCCCTTCCGAGGGGGAAAAAAATAAATAAATAAAAAGTACAATGGATGCAGAATTTCACGTAGGCCTAGATTAAAAAAAATCGCAAAGCCTCATTCAATTCCATTCGGGCACCGAAAGTGAAAGTCACTAGGGGAAGGGCAAACTCTGTTTACGTGGCTGCAGCCATAGGCGTCGATTTCGGGGGGGACGTGTACCCACCAGTTTTCCTCATGAGTCATTTTGTACCCACCACTTTTAACTTCCGTCCATATTAATTTGACTTTTGGTTCGATTTTTTGACAGTTTTCAGTGGTTGTGAGGAGCATGAGAGAGAAATTTGGTAATCATTGTCTGACCCAACAAAAAAACATTATAATATTCGTTTTATTTTATTTTCCATGTTCGCATTTATGAGGGAAAAAAGTTTACGGTTACGGAGTAAAGCGGTCTGAAAGCGGCACTAAAAGACTGCTTTAAAAGTTTCACAGACACCTCAAACAGAACAGCTGCCTTTCTTTAAAGTGAATTTCGTTTTGTATTAATTATATCTTAATTTTAATCAGTGTTTCGTGAACCAATTGCCTGGATTTAATAGCCTGTATAGCTAAAAAGTAAATGTAGCAGAATCATACGGTGACGCATTGCTGCCACATATTATTTTTTCACCTCAATTATGTCTAATAACGAAATCTTATGTCGTTTTAAAATAACGATGCATTTTAATTGTTTATTAATGAGCTAGTCTTTTCTAAATCAGTGTAGGCTGCCTGCATACATATCTCCACATCTCCGCTGTAATGTAGCCAAGATGCGCCTTTTATACGGACAGGATTACATAATCAGATGGTTGCTACCGTATTTGCTTTCGATTGGATTTCGATTTTCGTTGGTGGACATTTTTTTTATTAACTTTATTGTTATATTTCTCATGTCTGTGCGGCGTGACACCAACGTGTGATTCCAACGTCGCGCCACAGACACGTGACACCAACGTGTGACTCCTTTGTTATCTTTCTAATCAATCATTCTTTTCTTGTGTTCTGATGACATTGAAAATATCATTGATACAAATTTTGTATTGTATACAAAGTTGTGTATGTCATTAATGTCATCTCTGAATGGTTTACGAACATAATATTTTTAACAAAAAATAATTCACTCACTTTCTACTGGATATGAGGACTATGCAAATTATACACCATCAAAGTCACAACTTTTTGCACAATTATTAACAACAACTTTAAGTTGAACAGATCAATTCATTAATTGTAATCTATAAACATAATATTCTGTAATGTGTCATTCTGAGTTTTTACTTTTGAAGGTGGTAATAATTTTAATTAACACAGGTGACCATAATGGGCGAATACATGAAACTATTCACGATATTGTTTACAGGAGAAGGTGACAAGAAAGTATTTTAATAGCCTATTATTTTCAAGAAATCAACAATGAAAAAATATAAGACAGGGAAATAGTCTTTTAGTCACAAAATGTAAAACAATGTAGGTTCATGTTCAAATGTTCAAAACTAGGGCTGTCAGTGTCGACTATTTTATTTATATATTTTTTGGTCATAAAGATACATCTGAAGTGAACAATAGCCTTTAGTATGACTTAAATACATATTACGAATGAGGCAATATAATTGGTTCAAATAAAGTATTAAAAGTAATTAATTATTTTATTTGATTTAACAACACTATTAAAATACATGAAGAAATATATAAACAATGAACATATGTATATTATGTACAAATGCCAACAGAGGGCGCAAGAGGGCTGACGATAATTGTTAGGCCTACACTTTACATCAAGAGCAGCACTATGGTGACGCATTGCTGCCACATACATATTATTTTTTCCCCTCAATTATGTCATAATAACGAGATCTTATGTCGTTTTAACGTCATCTTTTCTCGTAATAACGAGATCTTATGTTGTTAAAATGACATCTTTTCTCGTTATAACGTGATCTTATGTCGTTAAAACGACATCTTGTTTTTGCCTTTATAAGGACATGTGTAGTCATGTACAAAATATGCCTTTATCCACATAAAATTGACAGCCTATAGCGCCTTTATCACACTTCTATGTTCAAAAAGCTTAAGCAAATAGTAGCAGCCCCCAATCAGGCAAAATGAATCAATGAGGCCCTTTTTTAAAATATATTTTATATAGGCCTATACGTTTTTTTTTATACATTATAAATAGCCTAAGATTTATTTTTGTTAATAGGCTATATCTTCATTACCTAGAGATATAATTAAACAAAAAGTAGTCAAAACACATCTAACAGAACATAGCCTAAGTTGTTTATTTTTTACAACATTGTGTTCTTATTTTGTTTAATTAACGGAATGTCAATCTTCATCTTTATAACAGAAGATACAATACAAAAATCTTCAAGATACAGCCATATACAATCTGAACATGTATAACGGATTGTCACCTTATAAACAGTCCTTTGTGGAATAAGCAATGCTATATAGAAATATATGGTTACCGGTAGTATCTTAATTTAAACTTTATATTATTATTTTATTTGTTCATTAACTAATTATGCTAACTCAACTAATTTAATGTAAAGAGCTGGATACTAATTACTAATTAAATAATGTCAAATATTAAATGTAGGCTATTGATTAGAGTTGCCATAGACTAAAGGATTTTTCTAGACTAGTCATTCATTTAAGCAATTAGGACTAATCGCACGTTTATATTCAATCCTGGGTGTATGGCTATAGCCTATATTCCGCGCTCAAGCGCATTCATAAAACTTGCCGCAAAGCACCGGCAAAAGTAGGCTAATGATAATAAATGTGTCTGAAAAAAAGAATGAAGCATTTTAATTGTTTATTAATGAACTAGTCTTTTCTAAATCAGTGTAGGCTGCCTGCAAACATATCTCCATACATCTCCGCTGTAATGTAGATGCGCCTTTCATACGGACAGGATCACATAATCAGATGGTACCGTATTTGCTTTCGATTGGATTTTTTTTCGTTGGTGGACATTTTTTTTAATAAACTTTATATAGATAGTTATATTTCTCATGTCTGTGAGGCTTGTCTATACACTGTTTTTCAGTTCATTTTTGAGACGCGCTCCAATTCACAGAGATCATGAAAGCGCGCCCTGTTCGTTTTATTTTATTTTACAAAAGCACAACGTTTTCTTGTTGTTGAGTTTACACAAATAAAAGTAGTTGCGACTGATGTATTATTCGTTTCTGTATGACCAGAAATGATGGAGTATTTTAAGTTGTTTAGTGGAAACAGTGGGTTGATAGGAAAATGCGAGTGATGGCACCGGCGCGTCCATGTCATGCAGTGCGCGCTCCACACTCCGCACAAACACTCGGATATGCGCTTAATAATAGCGAACATTTATCTAGGTTAACGTTAGAGCGAGCGGCCATGCCAGACTGATAAGTCCTCTTCATGTTTAACAAATCAAATTCTGTTGCATTTTATTGCGCCAGTTTGAAAAGGACGGCTGAAACGCCTATACAGATAAACGCCCAACGCTGGTGTTTTTCTTTAAACAAATTCGTTTAGTCTTTAAAATAAACATAGTTTCTGGGCTAATTAATGCCACAATAATTTGTTTATTTTATTGGCTACTTTTATTTTTCATTTTTGTTTTGCATTGAATAGGCTACCATTTAAAGGATTTGCTGTGCACCGCAATGCCATCCTCCCATAGAAAGACACGTTAAGAGCCACCTTTATTTTCTTTCTATCGGAAAACGCTTAAGGTATAATTAAATGCATTGCGTTCATATTCTGGGCTCATCTGCTTTTCTGTAGGATAGTATGGTTTATTAATAAGGTGTGTAGGCCTACAGCATTTGATATTTATCACTGAAGTAGCCTATTAAGCCACATTAAGCTTTTTCTTTATTATTTATAAGGGTTTTCTATGGGAGGAAAACGCATAGCCTAATGTGCAATTAAACACAATGTTCGTATTCTGGGCTCATCTGCTATTAACAAGGTGTGTACAGAATTTGATCTTTAAACATGAATGTCCGTTGGGGGCTGCTATTTCTTCAGCTTTTTGAACGTATGATAAAGACATGATTGGCTATCAATTTTATGTAGATAAAGGCATATTTTGTACATGACTACATGTCCTTATAAGGCCAAGAAAATATGTTGTTTTAACGACATAAGATCTCGTTATTACGACATAATTGAGTGGAAAAAAAATATATGTATGTGGCAGCAATGTGTCACCGTAGTTTTTCATAAACTTCTATTTATGAATAAAGAATTTTCCAAGCAAAATTATTAAGTTGACTATAGCCTATATTGTACAGAGAAGTTTGAGTCAGAAAAGTAAAAGAAGATATCAAAATTAGATAAATGTATGTTTGAGCCAAGTTGTCCATTAATGAAACATTGTATATCATTACACAGAGAAGAGCTATGTGAACAACTATAGAATAAATGGTCTAACGTTTCCGTTTCCATAAAGCAAAAGCTGCATTTTTCGTCTACGGTATAAATTTAGAGATAATCTTGTTACAGGGGTAATAATGGTGAACAATTTTAAATGATATTTCTTTTACTTTGTTTGTAATTAAAAATGTATGTGGGTTACTCCATGCTCTATTCCAATTAATATTTTCATACAAGGGGGGCCATTTGTAGGCTATCTGGAGGCAGGGATAGATTTTGCACATAAAAGATTTTTTATTACTTTGTTGTTAACTTTTCTGTCTAGAAAAGATAGACCATTTATTGAAACACTGCTGTAGAAAGACCAACAAGTTAGAGCCTGTTTATGGAATATTCGCTTCTTTTTTATTAAATCCATGCAATTGGTTGATGACAAATTGCTTAAAATTAAGATACAATTAAACAAAATTCACTTTAAAGAAAGGCTTCCTGCAAAACAAAACTTAAGTCGTCAAAATCATGTCTCCCGATATAGCCTATTGCAAATCCAATCTTACTCATGCTATTCACTTTTCATTATCAACATGGGAAAAATAACATTATAATATTGGGACGACATGTGTATCAGGCGTCTTATTAGGCGACGTACTGAGGGACGACGTGTGTATCAGGCGTCTTATTAGGCGACGTGCCTGGTTCAGACGTTATGATTTTTTATACATTTCTCACGTACGCCGTCGCCACGTCGCCGTAAGGTATACGTTACTACTGTGACGTCGCCGTGACATCGCCGCCAGTCTGTCGTCTGACGTCTCTATCAATCCCATTAAAAAATAGACACGGACTGACGGCGACGGAAGGGTAGACTGCTCCTTCTCCTTCTTCAGGGTAGTCTTTGAAACGGCACTATCAACTCGTCATACTCAGTCTAGTCAATTTCCAGCGTTGTGCAAACCTCCGTCGCCGTCTCACCAACCGCTGTCTCACTCGTCTCAGAACAGTTCGTTGATTCGCTCGTCTCCAAACAGCAACCGCTGATACACGACTCCGAACACACGCTGACTCACTCGTCTCCACAGCTGTGCAACGTGATTACTCTGCTAGCCGCCATCGTGCTCACCACCCGCTGTTGCCTCATCTCCGAACGATCGCTGACTCACTCGTCTCCAAACAGCTGCGCCCGTGATTGCTCTGCGTCGCCGTCGTCACAATACTTCGACTCATTCATTCCCGCACAGCCGTAAAATGTCCGGTTATCACTGCTCGGTGTTCCTTCTCAGACGCCAGCACCTGTTTACAACACTCAACCGGATGTCGACTTCCACGTAAATGACGCAGTCCAAACGACACACACCTCTCAGTCTCAAGCACATGGTCTTAAAGGGTAACAGTCTCCACCCTTTTCCTAACCAGCCTATGACACTAGGTCACTGATTAGTCTATCAACAGAGGTGTTAGGAAAATGAGCAATATAAAAAAAACTTGATCAATGAGTCAATCATATAACATTAAAATGTGTATCAAAAATGCATTCTCAATTCACTCCCATTACACTAGCACGCATTTCAGACGTGAATCATGGCAGAGTTGACGAATAAAACAAAGAGAGTGCGGTCGGATGAGTGCAGAGACGGCTCTGCATGAGTGGTATTTACGACAGTAACGTTAAATACAAGTACTCCACAGCGACTCTAGGCGTTGCTATTTTAGAAAAATGGAAACTGCATAGTGTGCCTTTAATTCAAGTCAATTCAAGGCATGGTCCAAAAAAATGGTTAATAGGGACCATGGTCATCCAACACAGGATATAAAAAGTTGGCTACAGGCCCAACAAACACCTTCTTTGTTCCCTTCATCTTCTTCTTCTTCTTCTAAGGTTTAACGGCAGCTTGCATCCATTAGCGTTGCACTACTGCCATCTTATGGATTTATTTTCCTGTCATGTCCATTTACATCATAATCTTCTCATCAGACCTGTTCTACCAGAAAGACTCGGGAGATAAAATGATATAACAAGAGTAAATTTATTAATAGCTCAGCAAGCATAGTCTTTGGCGTAGGCCCCGTCCTTAGCAAGCAATGCGAGGGTAACGGAATCTGCAAATCCCGCCTGAAGATGAAGGCAGGGGCGCAGCCGACCCCCTGGAGGTAAAGGAAGGGACCATCCTGGTGGTGGTGGGGAGGATGGAGGGAAAGGACCATCTTGGAGGTGGATGGGGAGGATGGAGGTAATTGGCGCCGTCAGTAGCTGCGTCCCAAAGTTGAAGGTTGCATCCTTCGAAGGACGCAGACGTCCTCTGAAGGACGCACCATGTAGCCTTCCTAGGATTTCCTAATTGTGCAACCAGGTGTTCCCGATCACCGCTCCTGGCGCCAAGCAACGGTGCGAGAGGACAGCTGCTATGATCATTCATTTTGATAACTGAGTAAACAGCTATGGAGCCAGAATTGGCTATTGTCATTTTTATGTTTTATATTTTACTGGAGGACATGGTGTGCCCCGGCGCTGCCGGATCATGTAGTTTCGGTTTAGCCCTGTTTGAATACAAAACTCAATTTAAAATAAAAAGTCCAGTATTTCTCGCGCTCGTCATCTGCAGCTGTCACGGTTGCCAGGCGACAAGAACAATCCTTCGTAGGCTAGACCGGTCCGAGCGCTTCAGATGCGCCCTTTGATATGGGACGCTGCTGTAGTTAGCAACAATTTGTTAATATTGTGACAATAAGCCTACATTTTGTTACTTTAATTTTCGGAACTGCATATTTCGTTAAGTATTCACTTACAAATGTGAAGTAACCTGAAGTACTTTTTTCCCTCACATCACAATGTGATTACATTACACTACACAAAAGTATATAATGTAACAACCAGATATTACTGTATATTGAAAATATACAGAAGTAAAATGCAACATAGCCTACGCAGTAGTAGCCTAATATAAATGCAGTAGTTATTAAAAGTACTTTTTTCAGAAAGCCGTCGATTGAATCAGCCCTGCAAACCTGTTGGTAGACAACTTAGTGGATAGTGGAAATATGCACTCAAACGCTCTGGAGACCATCCCAGATGATGTCCCACCAGCAGGAGGCCTTACCAGGGGCAGCCCATCCCGGTCCAGTAGCTCAGCTCAATAGAGTCTACATCATTTTTTTCTTATTTTATGTATTGTAAAATTAAATGTTTATGTTGATTTTGATATGTTTAACGTATTTTGTAAATAGTTGGAAAAAGTACTTTAATGTAGCCTGAAGAACAAATGATTTTCATTTACCAATTTTATTTGAAAAAATAAAAAGGTATAGAATTTGTTTCATGCAGAAAGTATTACTGTCATTACAAAAATAAACAATGTCCAGAACAATTCATTCTCTTTTATTTACACAATTAAAGTTGCATAAAAATAAATGTACATAATTTTTCTTTTAAAAAATAAAACTGAAAAAAGTTAAACAAGAATATGTAGAAAATATATATATTTTTCAATCATTCTCTCAAGAAGAGAGAACAGCCTGTCCATCCTCTCCCTTCTTTCCTGTGCACTCCTCGCCTCTGCCTCCCTCTGTAGTTGCATTTCTTCTCTGATCAAGTCCAAAAACTCGTCCTGTCTCGCCGCCTTTGTGCTGGTGCTGCTGCCCCTGGCTCCTGCTCACCGTGGGCATCCACTACTGAACTCGGCCCTGGTGTGTCCTCAGGGATTGAGGCGATGAGGACAGGGGGGTTGGTGCAATGCCTCTGTCCCAACATCTCATCCATGAGGACAAACCAGGGCCAAGTTGCAGCAGTGGGTTTCCCACTCACACCCTCTCCTTTCCCAGGACACTTGCAATCCTAAAGGCAGAGCAAATTAACCATGGCTTGTTAACAACAACAGGACAATACATTTCAGCAAAGATGTGTGTATTACTTGTTTTCTTTAATATCTTTAATATATATATATATAGTGCATTGTTAACACTGCAAAATATGACACATCAAGACATGCATACAAAATACTTAAGAAATCATATTTCTGTATAGGCCTACTAAAATTTGGTTAAAACCACATAGCTTGCATGACAGCACTACAAAAACACATAAAAGTGAAACCCCATTGCCTTATCTACTGCTTTTCTTATTGTTTTGGGCTTTATTGGGTGAGTGATATTTCTTATAATACACAAGTGCAAATATTACAAATAGGTCGTTAAACTAATAACGTTATTACCACAAGTTTTGCCAAAAACTACCTGACAAATGAAGCCACGCAATGGTGACGAAGGAGTTAAGAAGAATCCACTAAGAAAATGTAACTCTGGTTTCGCTAGCTATTTGAGTAAATGAAAACATAATACTTACATTTAAATGTGAATTTGCTGTCCACCACCGATCTCTAGTCTCGGCCGCCTTTAAAAATAAATAAATAAATGCTGTCGTCAACGGCGCGCAATGAATTATGGGGTAAAATAGGCCGTTAAGTGTCCATTTATGTATCCTTTTCACGGGGAAACGAAGGGTGCATTTGGCGTCGCTTTTGAATCAGGGAAGCCTTCGTCGCGGCGCGATGACGCAACCGGCCTTCGAATACGGCCTTCAAAGGATGGAGAATTGAATTGGGACAGCCTTCATCGTGCCGCGGTGACGCAATCGGCCTTCAAATGCGACCTTCCAAGGATGCAGCCTTTGAATTGGGACGTCCTTCGTCGCGCCGCGGTGACGCAATCGGCCTTCAAATACGGCCATCCGGCCTTCAAATACGGCCTTCGAAGGACGCAGCCTTCACTTTGGGACACAGCTAGTATCTGCGAACTCAGACGGATGTAAGTACCATTCTTTTATACTGAGAGTGTTAACACATGATTGGTTAGAAGTGAGTTAATTCATGACGCGCTGATTGAGTCTTCCTGGCAGAACTTAACGCTAAGCTTACATTTCTACCAGAAAGACTCGGGAGATAAAATGATATAACAAGAGTAAATTTATTAATAGCTCAGCAAGCATAGTCTTTGGCGTAGGCCCCGTCCTTAGCAAGCAATGCGAGGGTAACGGAATCTGCAAATCCCGCCTGAAGATGAAGGCAGGGGCGCAGCCGACCCCCAAAGATAGGTGGAGGAACACCTCCACCGGGACGGAGGAGACGGAGGAACACCTCCGCCGGGACGGAGGAACTCCGGGACGGAGGAACACCTCCGCCGGGACGGAGGAACACCTCCGCCGGGACGGAGGAACGCCTCCGCCGGGACGGAGGAACGGAACACCTCCGCCGGGACGGAGGAACACCTCCGCCGGGACGGAACCCACCCCCAAAGATAGGTGGAGGAATACCTCCGCCGGGACGGAGCCCACCCCCGAAGAACTGTAAGTAAGAGTACCCACCAGTCGTGGACAAGGTCACGATAGACCATACATGAAAGCCATAATATTGCTTGATTATGATGACCACTTAGACAAGGCCTCAATGGACCATAATACCAAATTTGCTGTGCATAGACATGATGTGATAGACAACATAAAGACAAGGTCCAAAGACCACACATAATAGCTATAAAGCACGAGGTCGTGATGACCACATAGAGACGAAGCAGCGATGGACCACTTGACCCTGATAGGCTGCACATAAAAGCCATTGAGGCGCCAGGTCATGATAGACCACATAAACAAGGTCAAGCTTGACCACAAGGCCACGATGGACCGCACATAAACACGAGGTCATGCTTGACCACAAGGCTACGATGGACCGCACATAAATACGAGGTCATGCTTGACCACAAGGCCGGCTCGATCACACATAACGAGGCAATGGGCATATGTAGACAAGCCATGCAGGCTACATGGCCATGATAGACCACATATAGCTGGCCATGATGGCCATTAGACACAAAAGACCACAAACGAGACAGGCCACGATAGACCGGACGGCCATTGGACCACATAAAACCAAGGCCTCGATGAGCCGTGAGGCCATAATAGCCACATATAGGACAAGGCCACGGTAGGCCACACGGCCATGGGAGACCACATAGACGAGACCGCTTAGGAGCCACAACGGCCGCTAATACAACAGAGAGACAAGCCTATAAGACAAGGCAACTAAGCCACACAAAACCGAGGCCTCGATGGACCACGATGGGCCACACACAGGACAAGGCCACGATAGGCCACACGGCCATGATAGACCACACAAAACGAAGGCCGCGATGGACCACAGACCACGAATGGCCACACATAGGACAAGGCCGCAATAAGCTACAAAGCCACTAAAGGCCACACATAAACAGGCCAAACATAAACACGGCCATAAAGCCACATGAAACCACGACCTCTAGAGGTCACTAGACCTCGATGGGCCTTGCAGGACAAGGCCACGATAGGCCACACGGCCATGGGAGACCACAGAGACGAGACCGCTTAGGAGCCACAACGGCCGCTAATGCCACACAAAAGACAAGTTTCACAAGACAAGGCCGCTAGGCCACACAAAACCAAGGCCACGATGGACCACAAGACCACGATGGGCCATAAGGACAAGGCCATGATAGGCTACACGGCCATAATCGACCACACAGAACACGGCTATGATAGCCACTCAGGACATGTCCACAAACGGCCACAAGGCCGTGATGGACCACACATAGACGAGAGACAAGACCAGACAGGCCACATGAAACGGGGCTGCAATAGCCACATGGAGACAGACCACATTATCTGCTTATCAGGTGATGCAAGCTAGAGTTCCAGCGCAGATTAATTGAAACATGACACCACCACCAGTATTTGCATGAGGATTTACCTGAATCGCAGGAATGACCGGTATGCTGAAAGGGAGACAGCTGTAGCTTTTGAGGACAGAAACTAGATGAGTCCTGAACCAGACTGCAGAGAGAGATGCTTCGTTAGGTAGGAAATAGAGGGAGTGATCTGAGAATCTAGGGAGGATTTTAGGAATTTACTCATAGATAGAAGGGACAAAATGTATTGCTAATTTTAGAATTTGTTAATGGTATACCAGAACTTTAGTCATTTGGAGTGCTTAAGAAAGAGTAAAGAAATTAAGTGAGAACGTGAATCAGAAAAAGAAAGACCATGGCAAGATCGAAGTGTTTAGATCTGAAGTAAATTCACCTGGGTGCATGAGCCATGAATGCTTTTAAAACATGGCTACAATCGAATATGAAAATAGAAAGAGGAGACCATTTCGAATGGAAGGTAATTAAAAGGGGGGTTAAATGGATTCCACTTTCTGTAATGTTGCTGTTAAAGCATTTCAACAACTGCAAAGTTACAATGCACAAAGTCAAGCATGGAGGACTTAATTTAAAGAGATTGCTTTGCAAGGACTACAGCCACGCTGAGAGGGACTGAGCGGCATTCCTTCCGGATAAGTGGCATTGCAAACCCTAAAGTTACATAAATCCAGCTCCCAGAATATGATTTATAGCATATCGAGACAGGATGAGATAGTGAATGACTAGAAGATTACTACGCATAAGCTACATAATTCATCGACTAACCATCCGGAAATGGTGTCTACATGTTGACGCTTCTGAGTCTTTCCATCTCTGAGTAGGTTTGAACGAAGCTAAAAGTTTTGAAAATGTCTGTGAGTAATCGGAGCTGCAAAAAAAAGCTGTTGAAACTCCACCCCCTGAGCCAGGGAGCAGCAGCCTGACTGCATCCAAAGGGACAGACAAAAACAATGCACTTTACTCACGCTCAAATGACAATTCCAGCATAGTAGAAGAAAATATCTTTGGAGCATTCCAAGTCAAACCCCTCACACACACCCTGGGGACACTGGAGACCCACCAGACATTGATTTCGTAATTGTAGACTAGGAAGGAACAACCGGCCGTGATGAGGATGGGAAATAAAGGAATCTGAAAAGAAAACCAAAACATTATAAACAAATACTGCAGAAATATAAGCTTTTAAGATGTAGGGAGCCACGCCTCCAGTGATATATGGACTAGCTGGATTGAGCAAAGCAACTAATTTACATGATCACTGTTAGAGGAGACAGGGTGATGGACAAGGGTTGCTGAAGGGCAGAGCCACCTGAAGACTAAAGTGTGTAGCTATAGCATTGCAGTGGTCAGGAATGTGCTCAAGCAACCTTAATCATGAATTTGGAGACTACTGATTGCCAGATAAACATCTTAGGAATAGCATATTCGTCTAATGAGAAGATCTGCCTTGATGTAACCGATCTTTGTTAGCACATACAACGTAATTTTTGTCACCACTTCGGACCCAAAAGGATGTTAGCAGCCACTATAGGATAATTTCTGTAAAGCGTGAATGAACGAAGCCTGAGCAGGCTCAATAATAATAATTTTTTATTTATTTATTTTTTAATTATTATTATTATTTTTGTTTTAATTAATTAATTTATTTATTTAATAACCACTAAATCTTAATCTTATTAATCCTATTACAATACTTACCTGAAGTAAGGTGACGGCATACCGATAAGATACAACCTCAATCACACTTGATATTCTGTTGTTGACTTTTGAGCGCAGAATCTATTTCTCAGCTGTGCAGTGTACACCTGACATTACTCTCGAGTTGCCTTTGTACGAGTGAAGTTTTATTCACAGCCGAGAGATCGCTGGCCATGGCAACCAAGTGAGTCCCTTGAATAGAAAAATCTCTGAACATTTAAATCATACAGATGAATAAATATAATATCACTCGAGTCTTCTTGACTGTGATTTCTGGTGATTGGTTTGAATGATATAATTTAAACATAACTATTAGGTCTACTGTGTTAATCACATTGGCAAAGTCCGTGACCTTTGACCTGAGCATCCTAGTCTGCCTTCTTTGTACATTTAATATCAAATACCTATTACGTAAATATTTCTATGACACATATTGGTGGATTAACGTAGTCACCGAGAACAGTTGCGTTACAGCGATTGTACAATATTTCTGTTACTGAAGAACTTAAATGCAAGTATTAAAAGATCTTGATGATATGAAGAAAAATATATCAGCACTGTAAATGTATAATTTATTTCCTTTGTATTCAGGGGCGTCGGACTGGGGGGATAAAGGCAGGGGGGGGGGCCTTAGAAGTCAGTTTTCTATACATACATATACATGCACTAACATTTGCATAGCATTTATGTACAAATAAAAAAGTTCCTGTGCAAAACTAAACTTGTAGTTAGGCACTGGTTTGGTATAAAAAAGTCATTTTCATGCTGTGCAGGGCCCCACCACCCCTCTCGAATCAAATGGTACGACCCGCAGGTCAGGTGCTTCTGCTACGGACCCGCGGTGAATCAGTTGATGAGACAGGAGCTGGAGTGATCCGTGATAGGAACTAGGAAGACAGGGGAAGAGACATGTCTTTCCTTAAGAAAGGAAAATAAGGGGCTCAAAAACGAAAAGAAAAGATTAAAGAGAGAAAGGCAAATGAGGGCAAGCAGTTGCTCACTCAGTTTTTTTAAAAGAAAGGTGAGCTCCAACTGCATCATCGAGCATTGACATTGTTTTAACATAAATATCTACTCCAGGTTGAATTACATACATTTATGTTCGTACTCTGTTTGAATAATATACCAATACTTTATAGTATCACACCCTACATACAGGGATGCAAACAGCGCGCTTTTCAGCGCTTCGCGCTTTTTTCACGTCAGTTTGGGTGACAAAGTCATCTGAGGCCATTCCATAGCTTAATGTGAGGGACAGATGTCGTATTACATCATTAAAGTTTACGGAAACTCGTTTTCCCTCCTCTGCGACTGTCAGTCATTCTCCATTCAGTCGCAGCTAACGTTAACGTTATTCAAACTGCGCGCGCGCCTCTGCCGGTTACAGCAGGATGCACGGTAAAACTCTCTCCAATATGATATTAACATTATAATGCTTGATCTGTAGAGAAAGACTGTGGATTTGCATAAAATGGCTTTATTTTGTTGGAGTTTGTTGCTGTTTTTAAACGACTCGCTACCCGTGTGCCTGTTAGATCACAAACAGCACAAGGACTAACGTTATGAATCGGCATCAAACGCACAATAACTGGAATTTAAAACTGTGAAGAAACAAATGATCAATAAACTGTTGGACAGATATACACAAGGATTTGTGCGCTCGACATGTCTTCGCTTTGCGCCGTGAACTTTTAAATGCACACTTGCTGTGACTCCATGTCGCTTTGAGCACATCATTCTGCACCCGCGATGCGCATACGCGCTCTGTTTTGAAGCGTTTCATATTATCATGGTTTTGCGCACTGAAAGATTATTAAAAGCCTATATTTTTTATACCTAGCCTGCTCAATACATTTAAAATAAGCATAATTTAATTGTGTATTATTTCTGTTTATTGTAGCGTAGGCTATATAAATACACTTCTAAATTCTTGAATATATAAATTAATATATTAATATAAAATTGAGAAATGTATGATTGCCTGATTGAATTTTATAAGAGTACTAATAGCAATTTGTTTTTATTAACGTGTAGATTTGATAAAATTACTGTGCAGATTTTTTCAAGAATTACTTTTTGCTGCTGATTTATACACTCAATAAGTTTAATAAAAATACATAGCCTAATAATACATTTATGTAATATTTAAAGGTGTTAACCGTAATCTTACACTGCAAAAATCAGAAGTTTACATAAAAACACTGTATATTTCCCTCCATTGTCAAAATCTAACACCCGCAAAAACACAGATCGTTAGCGCCTATTTTTACTGCATTACTATGCAAATTAGCTCGCGCACGCTCTTACATTAAGTACATGATTGTTTTCAGTTTAATGCACATCTTAATGATTGAAAATGACTTATTTTAAAAACGTAATTCAAAGACTGAATGTCTAGTTTGGCGGTTAGTGTACCCTGTGATTCTATAGTCTGCATTTATTTTAAACAGACAAATAATCATCAATTAACTTGTACTTTTGACAATAAAACAAAATATATTAATCAGAGTGTGGCTTATTTTGTTTACATTTTAAATGTTTTTATTATAAAAATGCAATACCCCACCCATTGGTATCATTATGGTATTTGGTACGGGGGCCCAGCAAGATGGTTTGTACCCAGGGCCCAAAATTTGGTGCTACGCCCCTGTTTGTATTATATACTCCTGCAACATAGGCCTACCCATATAAGCCCAACATCCTTCATAACCATGACTACTAATGCATAATGACCAATGACAACTTGCTTCCTTTAGGTTCAGCTTCTTCTTTATGATATAGTCATATATTTCCATGTATCATTTTCAATTTTTTTTTTTTTTTTTTTTTTTTTTTTAATAAAAGTTATAATTTAACAGCATTAATTGCTGTTGTTTTATGTTTGAAAACGAGCTGAGATATACATAAAAATATATTCCCCCTATTGATTGGTTTAAGTCTGCAATCATCCAGGTATAAGTCGAGATCTTCCCGGCGGTTGGGAAGTGATTGACAAAAACATCTCCAGTCCATAAATGCCGAAGCAATACCGAATTCAGAAAAGGCGTAAAACAAGTTGGATATGTAGGCTATGCTACTGCTCCTTTAAGACGGAGTGCACTCTCACGATGGTGAGTGAGCGGATGAGGAGCGCGAGCTGTAAGCATAATTATGCATATAAAGCCGATTAATATCTAAGTTGCTCTAAAACTTGTTTTAAATTTTATTCAGCAACCCAGTTGTTAGTATTTTGCAACTGCCCATGAGTGCGTGGGATCAACGATGCTGAAAATAGATTACCATTGAGCTGTGGGATATCAGTTATGCAAGTCTTTGCATACACTTGCTACAACCAGCGAGCTATCCGGCCCTAGTAAGTAGTGTAGTGTAGTAAGTAGACTGTAGTGTAGTGAGTAGACTTTTTTTTTTTTTTTTTTTATGAAAACTACCACACCAATCGCCATTTAAACTTGACCGCTGATGAAGGGAACAGTAGAGTAGCAAGTTACTTACCTGAATGAAGTTTAATCATAGTAAATAATGGGGACATGTAAACAGTGGCCGCTGAAGCTCAACGTAAAACTTTGAAAGTGGAACTTGAACTTGAAAAAACCCTGTGTGGAAATCGTCTCTCATGGGATTTCAAGCTGCCACGCGCTTGTTTCCTACGCAAGTGTGTCGCACTCGCGCACCGCGAAAGTTGCTGAGATCTAATCAACGATATGACTTGACGCGAGAGCGCGAACTCCGGTGTCGGTTTCTGCGAACCGAATGGGGAGCGTAATTGGCGCCGTCAGTATCTGCGAACTCCATTCTTTTATACTGAGAGTGTTAACACATGATTGGCTAGAAGTGAGTTAATTCATGACGCGCTGATTGAGTCTTCCTGGCAGAACTTAACGCTAAGCTTACATTTCTTGTTAATTTTTTTTTTAAACTTCCTCTGCTTTGTTCATTCTCACCACTTTACAGTATTTCCTTCATTCCTGTCCCTGTTATTCCAACTTTTCCTAATTCTTCCATCATCTTTTCCCTGATTCCCTCTATTCCTCTATTCACACAACGCATGCTCTATAGTTTCTGCAACCTGACAATAGCTACAAAAACCAGTTAGATGCTTCCTTATTGTTCCTTTCATCAAACATTTGGACTCTCTTTATAGATTAGGCTCCTCCACCTATATTCAAACAGTCCAATGACAACCCTCAGTCAGTCACAAACTGGAAATTCTAAGTTTAACATTAATATTATAGGAACATTTCCTCTTTATTATACAAGCATCTTCTTCACCATGCTCTATTTCAACTACAAAAAAAAACCCATAAGCATTTCATAAAAACATGCAAAACATTCTCAATTCAACTCCTCCCCCTGAGGATGGTATATATGTGGCTTCCTGGTTGCGGGCCTCTCCTATTAGAAAGCTCAGAGGAGAAGGTAAGACAAAGGAAAACCATTATTATTAAACAAAGCACTGTTTGTCTACTTGCAATTGATGATTTCTTGTTCCACAGATACAGAGAATAACACCTACAGAGAATGTGCACCTTCCATGTGACTCTGATCTGTGGAAAAACAACAATGAATAAACTTATCTTGTACAAAACAGAGCTGTGTAGTTCCCTTTCGAGAACGGTCACTTCGTATTGCGTATCTAATACGCAGTGGGGGAAACTCCTTTCCTCGAGAAATATTGAAGTTAATAATTTAAAACGCAGTGCAGCTGCACAGCGAACACAACCGAGCATCTAGCTCGCCATTGGCTGTGCTGCGGCAACTGCACAACCTATGGCCAAGCCCCTCTGACGCGCAACCCAATCAATGACTCGGCGCCCAACACGTCAGAGTGCGCCTAAATGGGTGTGGCCTAAGTCTATAAAGGAAGCCCATTCTGGCCAATATAGCAGATTTTCTCTCCTTCAGCGACTCTTCATGTCTCTGACCTCCTCTGAAGCTTCGCAGTCGGAGTGTGCCACGTGCCTGGGACCCGCCCACGCTGAAGCTGCACTCTCTGTCGCTCTGCACTCTCTCCATCTCAGTCTCCTTCGCCGGTCCTGTTCACTCAGGTAGACCTACGCCCCAATCTTCAAGCGGCAGGTCTCGTCTCCTTCGGCGGATCGGACGAAGAACGTGACAACAGTCTCTCCATTGCTGCGTCTGAGGAACAGTGGTCGGGCTCGGTTGACCCCGCCCTCTCACAGTGCTAGCGCTGCTACTACCGGAACTAATTCGGACGCTGAGATGCTGCGTATCCTCACTGAGCAATGAGCAGTCGCCGTACTCAACACGCACGAATGCTTCTATTTCTGCCACGCTCTCCTCTGTTGACGGCGCAGCGGAAAAAGGTTATGAGACGCTGCCTCCGCTCAAAGAAGCAGTCGCCGCCCATCTATGCCCGCCCACTGCTGTTGGCTGGAGATCCAGAGCGATTCACCCTTCAAAGCCCTGCCAAAATACTTCAGCCCTCGCTGGACGAACCGCCCGGCTGTGAAAGGGTTTTCCGAGAGATTCAGAGAGGCACAGAAATCTTCACAAGCTATGAAGCACTTCCTGTCTAAGCGCTCCAGCTCTGCCTCAAGCTGCCGCAAGGGCACGCTGCCTCCTCAGCCAGCCCTTCGGGTCTCTCTGCCCCGTCCTGCTGCTGATACCCATCATCGCTCAAGACCAGCTAAGCGCTACCCGCTGTCCCAGCGCCAAGGCCCGCGACCTCGCGTTGTGTTGGACCCCGAGCCGCCGAAGCCCTCCTAGTCACAGGAGGAAAGAGAGAGGTCACTATACTACACTATAGGTCACTCGGTCATATACCGAGTCTTGCTCTAGCCGGACTGCCCTCGAAAATAGCTCATTTACATCTCGCAGCTCCATGTACAGTTCAGGCAGCTGGAGATTTTTATATTGTAGTCACTTGGCGCTTGGACATAGGTTGTGCAGTTGCCGCAGCACAGCCAATGGGCGAGCTAGATGCTCTGCTGTGTTTGCTGTGGAGCTGCACTGCGTTTTAAATTATTAGCTTCAATATTTCTCAAAGAAAGGAGTTTTCCCCACTGCGTATTAGATACGCAATACTCGTTCCCTTACTCTCAGGGAACCGAGGTTACGTTAGTAACCGAGTACGTTCTTCAAATTGAATGATTTATATCCCAAATACTTTTATCACACAAATCTTCACAAAACAGAATCTTAGGAACAGGAACAAGATCAGGAACAGAACAAACCAATCAAAGAAACGTGAAACACCTGTGATAACTTAATCAAACCATTTGTAACCTAGGAGACTAACAGGCAGGGAAACAGAGGATAACAGGACTAATCAACAGAACAAGAAAACAAACCTAGAAACAGACATGAACAGAAAAGGAAAAGGAGATCAAAAGCAAACTCTAAACATGAACAAACACAAAATGTGATAGATGTCACATTGACCTTGTATTTAAACCCACGTAAAAAAAAAAAAAAAAAAAAAAAAAAATATATATATATATATATATATATATATATATATATATATATATATATATATATATATATATAAACAAACCACTTTTATGATTTTATTTTCACACAAAATATGTACCATATTTATAACATGTTCAATAATAAAAAAATATTAAAAAAAACATTTCTGCAACATGAACATGAACATTGAACATGGATGGAGCAACATATTTTGTTTGAAAATAAATCATAAAAGTGATTTGTTTGTTTAAAAATCGTATAATATGGGGTAAAAGGTTCACCATCATGGGGCAAATGGCGTAATGATACAAATACTTTAGCTAAAATGTTTTTTAAAAATGTCTAAGTGAATTTTTGTTCAAAACAATCACTCTATGAAAGTTTGTACTATTTGACTAGCTCTCCCCAGTTTTATTCACTACTATTGGGCAGGTAACTTGCAGAAAATGTTATTCTAGCTCCATGTGCCAGACACCGACTGGTGTACACTTGAGGCACACTCTTGCCACTCGTCATCCCTCCCTGCTTTGGTGTACTCCTCCCTGCCCACAAAGTGGTCCAGGTTTACCTCCAATCCCATAGTACTGTCCACCCTTAGAAATCATTACAAATTCACAGAGTTTGCAGTTTGTAAAAAGTTTGTACTTTTTTTGGTATATTTTCATAAATAAAACAATTTCTTTTTATTCAATATTGTAATTCAAATATGTTCATTTTACAGTTTTTTTTTAAATTACTTTCAATTTCTTGATTCAAAAAATCTTCCAAACTTCAAAAACTTCAAAATATTTACACATTCATTAACCACAAACCCAATATATTGCACATCATACACCCATACAGAGAGACAATTCATTGTTTTTGCCACTCTGGTTTTCCCTCACGCATTCAGCTCCCTTGGGACTGGATGCCATGGTGCAGGCGTGGCCGAGGCAACGGCTGTACACATTTCCTCCGATCGCTCTGCTCCCAGGGGTTCTAGAGAGGGTCCGGCGGCACGGGATCAGCTTGCTCCTAGTAGCCCTGTACTGGCTGGCCCGAGTATGGTTTTTGGACATTATAGCTCTTCTAGCAGGCCCTCTGTGGCAAATCCTGATCAGGAGGGACCTTCTTTCTCTGGCCGAAGGCCAGAGCTGTGGAAGCTGTGGGTCTGGCCCCTGAGGGGGACCAACTTGTAAATGCTGGTCTCTCAGCTGAGGTTGTTGAGACCATCCTAAACTCTAGAGCCCCCTCCATGAGGAAACTGTATGCATTAAAATGGAATGTATTCAACTTATGGTGCAGAGAACATCAGCTGGACCCAGTTAACTGCCCTGTGGCTTCAGTGCTGGAGTTCCTCCAGAGTCGCTTCTCTGACAGGCTCTCCCTGTCCACACTTAAGGTCTATGTGGCGGCTGTAGCTGCCTTCCACACGCCTCTAAGGGTGGGCACCTTGGGGAGACACCCACTTTCCTTCATCTTTCCTTCATGGAACTAGAAGGATGAGGCCTGTCGTCCAGTCCAGGGTCCTCACGTGGGACATGGCAGTGGTTCTTGAAGGGTTATCCCTGGCACCCTTCGAACCTTTGGACGAGGTGTCTGAGAATTTTTTATCTTTAAAAGTAGCTTTCCTGCTGGCTATTATCCGTTGTGCCTTTTTGCCTCGAGTTCGCTCCTGGCAGAGTGAGAGCTATTCTCCACCCTAGACCCGGCTATGTGCCTAAGGTGCTGACAAATGTGGCACGGTCTATAATTCTACACGCATTTCATCCTCCACCGCATGTGTTGGATGATCAAGCTAGATTAATTCAATTCAATTCATTTCAAATTTATTTGTATAGCGCTTTTCACAATACATATTGTTTCAAAGCAGCTTTACAGAAAGTGCATTTCAGAAATGTACATAGAGAAATACAGTTAGTTAATCATGTATTGATTTAGGGCATAAACATATCACCAGCGTCGAGTCGTCTCTTCACGGGCGTCGAGTCGTCTCTTCACGGGCGTCGAGTCGTCTCTTCACGGGCGTCGAGTCGTCTCTTCACGGGCGTCGAGTCGTCTCTTCACGGGCGTCGAGTCGTCTCTTCACGCGCTTCGAGTCGTCTCTTCACGGGCTTCGAGTCGTCTCTTCACGGGTGTTGGGGCATCTGTAGTTTCCATGGGAGGCTGGATACAAACTGGAGCTGACGATCTGTATTTACCTTGGGACTAGCGTCCCGAGATAACAACAGAAAAGCAGATGGGAAATAATTAGCGTAGCTGCTGTTCATAATATTAATGCATTCAATCTGATTCAACTGTAGTATAAAAGGTAAGTATTATGTGAATGCTTGGCTAAAGAGATGCGTCTTTAATCTAGTTTTAAACTGGGACAGCGAGTCTGAGACTCGAACAATATCAGGAAGGCCATTCCAGAGTTTAGGAGCTAAATGTGAAAACGCCCTCCCTCCTTTAGTGGACTTAGATATCCTAGGAATGACCAGAAGCCTCGAATTTAGTGATCTTAAAGAGCGCGATGGATTGTAGGGCGATAGAAGATCCGTTAAATACCCAGGAGCTAAACCATTTAGGGCTTTATAGGTCAGTAGTAATACTTTGTAATTGATACGGAATTTTATAGGTAACCAATGTAGAGACGATAGAATTGGTGTTATATGATCATATTTAGCATATCTAGTAAGAACTCTAGCGGCTGCATTTTGCACTAACTGTAGCTTGTTTATTGAGGATGCAGGACAACTGGCTAATAAAGCATTACAGTAATCTAGTCTCGAGGTCATGAATGCATGAACTAACTTTTCTGCATCAGAAACAGATAGCATATTACGAAGCTTAGCAATGTTTCTAAGGTGGAAAAAGGCTGTTCTTGTAACATATGAAATATGATTTTCAAAAGACAAGTTGCGGTCTAATATAACACCCAGGTCTTTTACTGTAGTGGATAAAGTAACAGGACACCCTTCTAAATTAAAGTTGTATTGTAAGAGGTTTTGTGGGCAGTTTTTTGGACTAATAAGTAATACCTCCGTTTTATCTGAATTTAATAGCAGAAAATTACAGGTCATCCGGTATTTTATATCTTTAACACACTCTGTCAATTTAGATTAATTTATTGGTCGTGATGAAATATATAATTGAGTGTCATCCGCATAACAGTGGAAATTAATTCCATGTTTTCTTATAATATTACCAAGTGGCAGCATGTATATTGAGAATAGCAGAGGGCCTAACACAGATCCTTGCGGCACTCCATAGTTTACTGACGTTATCTTCGATTTTTCCCCATTTAAACAGACAAAATGGTAACGGTCTGATAAGTACGATCTGAACCAGTTTAATGCCTGTCCCTGAACACCAGTGTAGTTTTGTAGTCTATCTAAGAGTATTTTGTGATCTACAGTGTCGAACGCAGCACTAAGATCGAGTAAAACTAGTATTGAGATACAGCCTTGGTCAGAAGCTAGAAGTAAATCATTTGTAATTTTAACGAGCGCAGTTTCTGTGCTATGGTGCGGCCTGAATCCTGACTGAAATTTTTCATAGATATCATTTTCTTGCAAGAAAGAGCCCAGTTGGGCGGACACAACTTTAAGCTGGCTTTGATTAAACCGCTTGTTAAAAAAAACGCAACTTGATCCTTCAGAATTAGTCAATTACAGGCCGATCTCGAATCTACCTTTTCTGTCAAAGATATTAGAAAAGGCAGTATCCTCACAACTGTGTTCCTTTCTTGAAAGAAATGATATCTGCGAGGATTTCCAGTCCGGATTTAGACCGTACCATAGTACCGAAACAGCTCTCGTTAGAGTCACAAATGATTTGCTCTTATCATCCGATCGTGGTTGTATCTCTCTATTAGTGTTACTCGATCTTAGCGCTGCATTTGACACCATCGACCACAACGTTCTTTTAAATAGATTAGAACATTATGTTGGCATTACGGGAAATGCACTAGCATGGTTTAAATCATACTTATCTGACCGTTATCAGTTTGTAGCAGTAAATGATGAGATGTCTCATCGATCACAAGTTCAGTATGGCGTACCACAAGGCTCAGTACTAGGACCGCTGCTGTTCACTCTGTACATGCTACCCTTAGGAGATATCATTAGGAAACATGGCATTAGCTTTCACTGTTATGCCGATGATACTCAGCTCTATATTTCTTCAAAACCTAACGAAACTTATCAATTCACAAAATTAACGGAATGCATAGCGGATATAAAAAATTGGATGACTTGTAATTTCCTACTTCTAAATTCTGAAAAAACAGAGTTTCTAATTATTGGACAAAAAACTTCCTCACGTAATAATCTAGAATACTGTCTAACACTTGATGGCTGCTCTGTTAAGTCTTCGTCGTCGGTTAGGAACCTGGGTGTGCTCTTTGATACCAATCTTTCATTTGAAAGTCACGTGTCTAGTATCTGTAAAACTGCATTTTTCCATCTTAAAAATATATCTAAATTACGTCATATGCTCTCATTGACAAATGCGGAACAATTAGTTCATGCGTTCATGACCTCAAGGCTAGATTATTGTAATGCTCTACTAGGTGGTTGCCCTGCACGCTTAATAAACAAACTACAGCTGGTTCAAAACGCAGCAGCTCGAGTTCTTACCAGAACCAGGAAGTATGACCATATTAGCCCAGTTCTGTCAAAACTGCATTGGCTCCCTATTAAACATCGCATAAATTTTAAAATATTGCTGATTACTTACAAAGCACTGAATGGTTTAGCTCCGCAGTACTTGAGCGAGCTCTTAACGCATTATAGTCCGTCACGTCTATTACGATCTCAAAATTCCGGCCAGTTGATTATACCTAGAATATCAAAATCGACTGCTGGCGGTAGATCCTTTTCCTATTTAGCACCAAAACTCTGGAACAGTCTTCCTACCATTGTCCGGGAAGCAGACACACTCTGTCAGTTCAAAGCCAGATTAAAGACACATCTCTTTGACCTCGCTTTCACATAATACATTATAGACTTCTATAATTTAATGTTATGCTGCATAGACTAGGTCAGCCGGAACCGGGAACACTTCCCAAAAATCCTGATGTACTCGTTACATCATGAGAAGAATGGCATCTACGCTAATTTTAGTGTCTGTGTTTATCCCAAGGTTTTTCCTGAAGCCTGCCGGATCCAGGCCGTATCCAGATCTGACGAAGGACCTTCACCTGGACCGATGACAACGCAGTGCTGAAGTGCCAACTAGTCTCTCCCTATGGAGGATCCCACTACCACTCTACAGATAAGGCGTTGTTGGGAAAATTCGTCTCGCGGTCCTACCCCAAAGCAACAAATAAAATTCCTTATCAAAATTTATAAGGAAAAACAAGTATTTTGTTTAGGCTTGGCTTGTAGGGATTTCCAAACCTGCGTATATTCAAACGTACATAACTATAGAACCCATTCTAAATGCGCATGTGACCGCCATCAGCGTTTCTCACAGGTTCGCGTTTAAAGTCTGTGTAGAGAGAATGGTGTCGTCTTAGCGGCCCCTAATTTAATAACAAATGATCATTGCGACGGAACCAAATCAATTAAAACTAACTTTAGATGGAAATAACTTAACTCTGCTGTAAAGCCGAAACAATCTCTGTTACCTTAAATTATACGCTTATCTCTGTAAAGCTGCTTTGAGACAATCTACATTGTTAAAAGCGCTATATAAATGAAGATGACTTGACTTGACTTGACAACTTTTTCTAGTATTTTAGACATAAATGGAAGATTTGAAATCGGTCTGTAATTTGCTAGATTATTATGATCTAATTGTGGTTTCTTAATAAGAGGTTTTATAACTGCCAACTTGAATATTCTTGGAACATGACCTAAAGATAAAGACGAGTTAATAATATTGAGAAGAGGCTCTGCCACTACAGGTAACACTTCTTTCAGTAGTTTAGTGGGTATTGGATCTAATAAACATGTTGTTGTTTTAGATGAAGTGATAAGTTTATTTAGCTCTTCCTGTCCTATAGTAGTAAAGCGGTGTAGTTGTTCTTGAGGGATAATTGAGGCTGAATCATAAGACACCATTAAAGATTGTACATTTACAATTGTGTTTCTGATGCTTTCTATTTTCTCAGTGAAGAAATTCATAAAATCATTACTACTAAACTGTAACGGAATATTTTGCTCAGGTAACGTCTGTTTATTTGTTAGTCTAGCCACCGGTGTTAAATAAAAACCTTGGATTGTTTTGGTTGTTTTCTATTAGTTTGCGGAGATGCTCAGCCCTGGCTGCTTTTAGGGCCTTTTTATAACGTGACATACTGTCTTTCCACGCGATTCTAAAGACCTCTAAATTAGTTTGTTTCCATTTACGCTCTAAATTACGAGTTTCTCTCTTGATAACATGCGTAGCACTGTTGTACCATGGTGCTTTCGTTTTCTCTCTAACCTTTTTTAATCTAATTGGTGCAACGATGTCTAATGTACTAGAGAAAATGGTGCTCATAGTGCTAGTCATTTCCTCTAGTTCATCTGTTTGTTTGGGTTCACTGAGCAACTGAGATAGATCAGGTAAGCTATTTGAGAATCTATCTATAGTTGTTGGAAGGATTGTTCTGCCTGGTCGATAACGTGGCGCAACCTGACAAATTTCAGCAGTACGTAGTATGCAAGTGACCATGTAATGGTCAGTGACTTCATCACTTTGCTGTATAATATCTATATCGGTTGGATTGGTTCCATGTGATATAATTAAATCTAGCGTATGATTAAGACGATGAGTGGGACCAGTGACGTTTTGCTTGACCCCAAAGGAGTTTAATAAATCTGTAAACGCAGTCCCTAACGCATCATTTGTGTTATCTACGTGTATGTTAAAATCTCCAACAATTAATGCTTTATCGACATTGACCAATAGATCTGAGAGAAAGTCTGCAAACTCTTTTAGGAAATCAGCGTAAGGCCCTGGCGGTCTATATAGAGTAGCCAAGGCTAGAGATAATAGGGATTTCTTTCTTACATCTAAGAGAGTATCATTTAGCACAAGTACTTCAAATGAATTAAACCTGTGACCTGTTTTCTGGGTAACATTAAGAATATCTCTGTAGATTGTTGCAACACCACCGCCACGACCAATCAGACGGGGCTCATGCTTATAACAGTATCCAGGAGGAGTAGACTCATTAAGACCGAAATAATCATTTGGTTTAAGCCAGGTTTCAGTAAGGCAAAGTACATCGAAACTATTATCTGTGACCATTTCATTTACAATAACCGCCTTAGGTGTGAGTGATCTAATGTTTAGAAGACCTAGCTTTATAAATTGTTTTTGTACACTAATATTGAGATTTTCTGGTTTAATTACAATTAGATTTTTCCTAGATTCTACAGTAGATTTAATGTTTGACCTCACTAAACGAGGAATAGACACAGTTTCAATATAATGTTCTACATTGGTACTTATATCAATTAAGTTTGGACAGCAAAGAGTGTGATTTGGACTTTGACTTACTAGTCATATGGTGTGTAGCGTCTTGGAGATGTTGTCCGACAGAATAGCCGCTCCGATTCTGCTGGGGTGAAGGCCATCAGCGCGGAAGAGCTTAGGTCGCTCCCAGAAAAGATTCCAATTATTTACAAAGAGCAGTCTCTGTTCATTACACCATGACATTAACCCCCTGAGGTCGGCGGTATCGCCGGCGATACCAGCTCGCTTTTTTTTTATCAGTGTAAAAGAAACTCATAAATACTCTGTTGACTTTGATTTTCCATAGGAGTTTCATACATCAATCGATTCTGTTAAATGTGTATTATTTTTCTGTATACTCACAATAAAAACAAAGTGTTGTGCTTTTCGCCAAATTAAGAAAAATAATCACGGAGCGAGTTCTGCCTTCTCTCTGTCCGTGTAGTCCATTCTGAAACGCGTCCGAAAATGAATCATAACTCAGCGAATACTTCTCACACAGGCACGTGATATATGTCTTTATGAAGCTTGAAATCTCTTCTTTTAAATGAAGTAATTAATAAAAAAAACAAATGTTTTCAACTCATGTAATCCGTTTGAAAGCAAGGAGAGGTACCGTTTTTTCCTTCTGCCTAATTATCTCTATAATGAACTGAGGCCGCCCCGCCCCCGGCGCTATTGACATGGTAAATAGTTTAGGTGATCTATGCTTCGCACCCGCCCCCCGATCAATGCCTTGAAAACACGAAGTTTCATCAGATCAGATTCACTGATAGTTCATCGCGTTTAGAGAGGATGGCGCGTTTCTCCGGTAAAGACGCCCTTCAGATGATCCTGGACAGCGAGGAATAACTCACCTTGGCTTTTCCTCAGAGGAAGATTGTAACTCAGACGAACGGCAGCATGTTCAAGAGCGAATTGATCACGCCGAGTAAACACCGAGTTTTCACGTGAGTAAATACGTGAACTCAAGTGGTCTAGTGGTAGAACATTTGCCTAGCGTGTCAGAAGTTCTGAGTTTGAATCCGCACTCATATAGTTTTTTTTTTTTTTTTTTTTTTTTGTCGTCAAATCAGATTATGTTTATCAGTGGTTGTATATCAGGCAGAGACATGTTTGTGTGTATTTTGTTTTGTAATTTCACTGGAACGAAAAGAGAGTCTCCACAACGGATTGAAGCACGCGTCCGAGTGAAGACTGCGCGAGCCTAAAACAAACACAGTATCCGCGTCTGACTCGCGGGAATCCACGGCGCAAACCTGTGAGGGGCTGTGTTTTCTCGAGCCCCATATCAGCTCGAGAAAACACAATTTTATTCAGATCATTACTTGTTTACACCGTCTCGCAGCGCTGTGAGGAATAATAATAATAATGGAAAATGTCCCTCAAAAGGTAGATGTAAACAAACTATTAAAAGGTAAATATAATTTTTTTTTCTTTAAATAATTTTTATTGTGTTTTATTAGTAACAAATTTGGGGAGAGGATAAATATTCCAAAACTGAAAATACAGTATGAGAATTTACTGCACAATTACTAGACATGTTTACCTTGGATATTATACAATTTGCAAGCACAATTTGTGGAAAAAAAAATGTATATAAAAAATATAAATAAAATTTATTTTTGTGTATAAATATATACACATATATATGTGTGTGTGTATGCACATATATATATTTGTATAAGCAACGTATTAAACTGCAAATTAGCATTTATATTCCTTATAATAAAAATGAAAGACCTATGTTACAGACATATGAAAGACAACATTTCGTTGATTAGTTTTGGATAGATTATACATTTTTACTGTAAAATATCTGCCACCTCAAATAAGCTTTTATTTGCCAATTTTTTTGTCAAAAATAATCAAATAATCAATCAAATCCTTAACTTTGAAATATGTATGATAAAATGTATACTTTAGTTTGTACAAAGAAAGATTACACTTGTATTGTTGTTTATTTAAATATTTACAAGGTAGATGTAAACAAACTATTAAAACGTAAATATAAGCCTTTTCTTTAAATAATTTTTATTGTGTTTTATTAGTGACAAATTTGGGGAGAGGATAAATATTCCAAAACTGAAAATACAGTATGAGAATTAACTGCACAATTACATGTTTTCCTTGGCTATTATAGGCCAATTTGCAAGCACAATATGTGGAAAAATAAAAAAGAATTGAGATGCTTCCAACTGTTGCTCTTGCATTCTTGTGGCTCAGTGACTCACCTGAATGAATGGCTCATTAAGTATGCGGTCCTCAGGTGTGAACCACTAAATATGCATGATCATCTACGCCCACTCGAATATTGCCTTTCCAAACAGAAAGTGCTTTGCAAAATTCAAATCAATGTATTGTGTTATGTGAAGGATTAGGCAGGGTGATTTTCACATAATTTTGAAGAAAAAACACTAGGCGATGACATCCATTAGACAAAAGTCTTATTGGCACATATTTAGTGTGTGTTTTGTGGTCTTATTTCAGAAACTTTAGTTTTTAGTTTTTTCAATAACCACGCATAAACATTATTCTCTCAAAAATGCAGACATGTACATTCTTGTTGCTCACATATTATGGTAGCCCTGTTTGTGCTAAATAGTGTGTAATTTTTTTTTGCCATTACTATGTTTATAAGCAACTGAAAAAAGCACAAATGTCAGGGCATGTCAGAACATCTCAAGGACCCCAAAAACACCTCAGACCCCAGAGGGTTAACCATTCATTTAGAGCAAATAATCTACTGAACCTTTCATGTCCTAGTCGGTACGTGGGAAGCGGTCCAGACACGATGATCGTTGTTTCAGGCGATGTGCTGCGTACCGTCTCGATCAGGCTCCTGTAGTCCTTCTTCAGAACTTCCGACTGCCGCAGCCTGATGTCGTTCGTTCCCGCGTGCAGTACGACAGCTCCGATGCGCTCGTCACCGTTCAGGATCTCAGGGACCTGCGCAGCGACATCAAGAACACGAGCACCAGGAAAGCAGTGAGTGCGCACCTTACCTTTACCTATGGTGGCGTGGACATGCCGGACGATGGAACTGCCGATGATCACAGCGTCGTGTTCCGTCTCGCGTAGAGGGGAGAAGCGGTTCCGTGTGGAGATCTCGAAGGCCGGGAGGGGCGGAGAGGTCCTTGCTCTGGTCCGGGCTCATGTCTTCCGCTGTGGAATCACCCAGGGTCCATGGTGTTGAGTCGGTGCCGGAGTGAATGAAACCAGGGATGATCGCGTCCTGGGCAGAGAAACACACGGAGTAGACGAGGTCGGAGTAAAAAGGTTACTAACCACTGACTTGTGAGCATCGGCGCGTGATGTTTCAAGCGCGGATCGCCGATCTCGCAGCTCGGCCTGTCTCTCTAGTAGGTCGCGGATCTGCTTCTCCACGGATTCCAGCTCTAACTGCACAGAACGCAGCTCGAACGTGTCCTCACCTGCACTCAAAGGTAATGTTAGACACACATCCGTTATATTCGCCATTATAGCAGATGTGCTATAATGGCGAATTATAGCTTTCAGTGATACGGGTGTAAATAAGACGATCGATAGGCGTGACCACGCGTGCAATGCTAGCGGGCTGAGGCTAGTAGCGGAAGTTTGGATATAAGTAGCGATATCAAAGCAATCTTATTGTTTTTTAAAGAGAATAGTATTCCAGATATGTTCACACGCTATAAAAATGAAAAAGTTTGTTTGTAAAAGAGTGTAAAGAAGAAAATCAAGGTTTCTGAATTAATTCGACGGAGCTCCAAACACAACAACGCACTCAGTCGCGACGCATACGCAGTACAAAGTTCTGCCTGATTACATCTGCTATGCCCGGTCCGAGCTCTGGAGGCCTACGTACATAGGTCCTCGGGCTGGAGGAAGTCGGACCAGCTGCTCGTGTGTTTTGGGTCACCTAAAAAGGGTTCCCTAGCTTCTTCAACGCAAACTATCAGCAGGTGGATAGTAGAGGCTATTTCCTCAGCTTACGAGGCGCGCAACTTGCCTTCGCCTCTTCTGATAAAAGCCCACTCAACAAGAGGAGTGGCTTCCTCTAAAGCCCTGCTTGCAGGGGGTTCCCTTCAAGAGGTCTGTGATGCCGCTAGCTGGGCCTCCCCACATACCTTCATGAGACATTCCAGTCTGGATCTGCCCTCTACACCGGGTTCACAAGTTCTCTCGTCTTGAGTGTGTCAGATTGCGTCACACCAGGGCGTGTACCTCTCAGTGTGGTGCAGTGGGCATTTCGTTCCACAATGTGTCGATTCTCGATGCAGAGCAAGTTCCCTCAAAAGGGAACGTCTCGGGTTACGACTGTAACCCTTGTTCCCTGAGAAGGGAACACACTTCCTGTGCTCCTGAGAATGACCAACCAGAAGCTGACGCTGTTGTGATCCGGCGTCCCTTTAAAGCTTCCGCATCACCGTCACATGCGACATCACGAGTGACGTAATGACGCAACACCAATCGAAATTGGACTAGTTCCATACAGGCTTCAGATGCGTCACACTGAAGGCGTTCCCCAATGTGTCGATTCTCGACGCAGCGTCTTACAGTTGTAACCCGAGACGTTTTTTTTTTACTATGGCAAACTGAGTGTAAAGCAGAACATTTTATTGCAGTTTTGTAGACTTGGTCTCAAGTTTAGGGACATGGATGAATGGTTTCACCGAGTGGGCCTCAAGTAGGGAGAGTGGGGTGAGTTTTGCCAGTTTTTACTCAAAGTGACTTTAAAGTGAGGCCATGGCAGTAATGCCTTCAACTTAAGGATGTACATATATTTCAGGATGTGGTGCATCCCTGAGAACAATAACTTTGGATCTGAAATAAATTGTTTCAGAAATATAGCTCTTGAGAAAAAAGTGGTCTCATGGCACAACTTGCCCCTGGTGCGGGGGAAGTTGTGCCTTTGGGGGAATACATTGGGGGTAAATTGTGCCAGTGATTTCTGAAGTAAAACAACATTTTAATGTTATGAACCGTAATGCTATATGAAAGCAAGATAAATTCAATACACAATTACTCATTTAAGGTTTATTTAGATATTGTCACCCTGGAATACCATAGCATGCGTTTTTCCTACTATGGTCAATTGCATAGGGATTTTGTATTGAACATAACTCTGGATCACAGTGTCATAGAGACAAGGGGGCGTGCTCATTTTACTCAGACGACCAATCAGTCTCTCAGGATCATTGTGAAGCTATCAAGCTATGCCCTAGCAACCATTTAGAGCACCATAGCAACACAATATATGATATTTGTGAATCATTTCAGGCAAGAAGGCTTTGGCAATAGATGCCTGTTGACATAGCGCTGTCAATTATGTAACATATAAGAATAAAGTGACTAGGCTAATTTCTAAACATCCTATTGTGACATAGGCCACTTAAAAACGGAATAAAACTTCTCTTTAATAACATAGTGCAAACTCAAAACTGAAATCAGTGTTAGCTAAATTAAACAAATAGCAGGCAGGCCTAAGTCAAACAATGATGAGGCATGCCCATCTCCTCACTTCTCAAGATTATCCCCTGTGAGTATGTAGGTCTAGGTGGTCTGGATCTGGCACAACTTAACCCAGGCCCTTTGGCACAAATCACCCCAGACCCACAAGTTTGAAAAACTAGCATGATCCAGCAGTTAAGAGCTAACATCATGCTAATAGACTCATTGTGTAGACTACTAAAGCACTAAAACATGTGCGAAATGTTTTCAAACTTGTCTATAATTGTTCAGACACTACAATCAAAAAACCTTAATCATAGAAATTTTACTTTGAAAGGGAAAAAACAGTTTTTTGCACTAAAATGTGCTTAACTCTCATGCCATGTGTCTCTCTTCTTTGGAGGACGAGTAAAAGTGATTGGCTGCGTTCCAAACCGCATACTCAATGAGTAGGTACTTAATTTCAATAAGTACTTACTTAACGAGCGCTAAAAGAGTAGGTACTTTATAGCCAGATCTCGTTGAGTATGAATGCGAACCGGACATCTGCCATGTTGACGTTATCATGTGACCTACGACGCGTTATCACACGCGCAACAACTTAAAAGATTTGAACGACACGTTTAATTCATCTATCTGTAAATATCTTGATACTGATTAAACTTGCTCATTTTGTGGTCTTTTTGAAGAAACTGCTGCCCATTTATTTTGTGAATACATTTAGGGTTGATTTAAGTTATTATATTTAACCCTACTAATGTGACCCACCGTTTTATCCTTAACGATATTATTTATTTTTATTACGAAATCCCAAAATTGTCATCTCTTGAATATGTAGTTAATTTTTTTTTTTCAAACATTTTCATCCACAAGCAAAAGTAGCTAACTGCTTTATTTTTTCCTCTTTTTCTTGTTGAATTTAACTCGTTTTCAAGATATTCAACCTTGTAGGTTCTTTTTTCCTGTGTAAAAAATCTCATATTATGTATGCAAACCCATAATATATATATTATATATATATTATGGGTTTGCATATATAATGAGATTTTTTACAGATCTCATAACATCAGTAACTCGACAGCCCTTCCTAGAACGGGTTTCCTCAGCGTTTGTAATGTCTGCACAAAGGGCAGCTTTTCGAAGATTCGCCTTTGGAGGAAAACTGTTGATTTTATACTCGAAAAATGTAAGTATCATTAATATTAAAAATTAATATTACCTCAGAATGAATTGCATTGCTATCCCACCCCAAAACATACAATAACAACAACGATAAATGCTGACCAATACTTAATTATATTACTTTTTACTGAAAATGATATAATTCAATAAAACAAACAAAATGTGTATGTCATATGACATAGCATGATTGAATACACTCTAGATGTGTATATAATGAACATATCTACATTTTCTTTCAAACAATTAAATAAAACATTAATTAAATAATTATATTTTATTTACTGACAACAATGAGAAATATTAATAAATTAGTAAAAGAATGAATGAAAGTCACCATCACACAATAAACAAATGCATAAGTCAACACATAAAACAAAGCTTTATTCAAACTACAATCATGTATGTAGGCTACAGGCGCTGAACCCCACATCCTTCTGCCGTCTCAACACAGCGGTTCCCATTCTGCGGCTTTATTCTGATGAATCAGCTGACCGCCAGAGGTGAGCCGTTCCCTCGTGCCGGAGGTTGTTGCGTGATGTGTTGTCGTGCTTCACAATCTGAGGCAATAAGAGCAGGTGGAGATGGAGGGTCTCGTAAGGGCCAGTGGAGTGATGGAGGGACTCATCCATGGCATCCTGGTTTCCAGGATTCAGCTCTGGGCTCCTCATCCTCAGTGCTCACACCAGCCTGCTGACATTTCAGATCCTACAAAATGCACAAACATAACACAAAAGCAGTAATTTTAACCGCACAATGTCATTTGATTTCAGTATTATTTAGAAGACAAAAACACTTTTTTTTTCACAAACGCCGCCATCATCTTCCCTTGCAGGTCCTGCTCCACCACAAAAGCTGTGCAGCAAATGCACAGAAATCAAGAATCAGAAAGGTGCTGTAATAGCTCTGTTTGAAATTACAATAATTAAAATAAACTACAACTTAAGATTTAAATAGTTGTTATTCATTTCTGTAGTATACTCACTCAAAGCCTTCATGAGCCACTCTCCACCAGATAAACACACATCTGTTCATCTGTCCCTGTAACATCCAGACAAGATTCACATTACCTCTGTGATTTATGAGCTCAACACTACATTTACATGTTGAGGTTGTTTTAACTTTTTATCCAACATAAATGTTCCTCAATTTATCAACTACTAATGGACAAATAAAATAGATAACTTATGTTTAACGTTAGTTACTTTATAGATTTGTTCTACATAATACTAATAGCACACATTCATCACTCAGATGTCTATTTCATGTTGTGATATTTCAAGATTTTCCTGTTAGATGTAAATAGACATTTAAAATAAGCGTCTTTAATATGTATATGGTTTATGTAAATACATTTTAGAGACGTAACTTACGTGTCTTTACTGGAGCTCCCCTGTTAGCTAACGTTATACATAATAAAACGTGTTTTTACAGCAAAATCACAACTATACATTACTGTGTAACGTCTTTACACCTTCAACAATTAAACAGTTTACTCTACAGTAGTTCAACACATGCAATTTTAACAAAAGGAACTGTGTTTACTCACATTTGAAAGCACCCGCGTCGCCGATCTCTGCGATGTTTGTCTGATAATGACGTATCCTCTCGCGTGGCCTCTTGGGATAGAAGAGTAGCCATCGGTCGAGCACTCAAAAATCTGGCCGAAAGCAGTAAGCCATCCGGGAACTTCTCGCCTACTCTTTTATGAATACTGATGTTTCGAACGTACTGCTTCCTTCACGTACTGTTTTCGCCTACTATATAGTAGGAAAGTAGGCATATTCGAACGCACTTAAGTCCGAATCTCGCGATAATTAGTACGTCACCCAGGTAATTCTCGCCTACTCTTTTGGATTCATACATACTTTTTCGCTCGCCTACTCTTTTTCCCATACTAAATAGTAGGGAAGTATGCGGTTTGGAACGCAGCCAAGGCTTTTCAAAATTATGTGGTCACATGACCAATTTCTTCTATGGTTTTCCAGAAACAAGGGTGGAACTACTCCCCCCCCCCCCCCCCGGCACAAATCACCCCACTCTCCCCCCTACCACTTTTAGTGTGTAAGCAATTTTTTAAACAAAACTGTAAAAATACAGAAACAAATTTATTTAAAAAAGTAAAGACTCTGAAAGCATTGATTGAGATCACATAATAATATAGCTTTACAGTAGTAACAAATATCGTAAATTATATTTATTATATGATATGATTAATATATTTTTTAAACATGATGGTTTCATGATTAATATGATAATAAGGTGGACACCCAACTTGATATATGATATTTACCAGCTGAATCTAACCATGTCATGTCAATAAATGGAAAAGTATATTCATTATCATATTGTTCCTTTAGCCCTATAGTATATGTAGTGAAGGTGGACTGGTTGCTAGGAGTGTCGGTAAGGACACAGAGACAGTCGGTAAGGTAAGAGTAAACACAGTCGGTAAGGACACAGAGAATGTTAAAGTATATTTATTATCATACTGTGCCTTTAGCCCTATAGTATATGTAGTGAAGGTTGACTGGTTGCTAGGAGTGTCGGTAAGGACACAGAGACAAGAACCCCATCATTTTAATGTCTAAATAGTTAGATGGATATGAGTGGTCATTTGCATATGTGGTTAAATGAGGCTACATTAAACACTACCAGACTGAAACATCTGCACACAGCGTTATAATACAAGCTTTTTAAACTGAATAAAAATATTTAAACATGGGTAAATATACAGTAAGTCTACAACTGTGGCAAAGTTGGTTTGATATTGGACATTCATTTAACATTTGCTGAGCAAATTAAGGGACTGTCATAAAAGTGCAAAAATAGTTTTTTGTTGTTGATTGTGGCCTGTGGAATGTTGGTCCACTCCTCTTCAATGGCTGTGCAAAGTTGCTGGATATTGGCAGGACCTGGAACACGCGCCCTCTGCGTCACGTCCCGCCGAGACGGGCGTGGCTTAGGTCTATAAATACCGCTCGCAGGCATTATTTCTCTGATTTTTCATCCTTCAGCGAAGCAACTCACATCGCTGGATCCGAGAAGAAGCCGCGCTGTTGAAGAAGCACCTCAGCGGGACGAGTCGACGAAGCTGCTGGCCGCGCCGCCTTCATCGCCTTCCTGCTGCGCTATCCAGCGCCCAAATCCTTTATTGCACTGTGTGTGTGTGTTCGCCGGCGCGACTCACACTGTCTAAAAGAGCTGCGTCTTTTTCAAGATGCCTGCTTGTGGCTCGTGCAAAGCCACACTCAGCGACGGGGACCGCCATGTCATCTGCGCTTCCTGCCTGGGTCAAGTAATGCAGCTCTCGCGCTCGCTGATGGCGGCTGCCATCACTGCAAGCTGTTGCCATTAGCGACTCTCAGGACTCGCTTGGCACTGTTCAACGAGACTGCGCCCACACCTGCTGTTGTGCCGCGCCGTAAAAAGCGCCGCGCTCAGCGAATCCCGGAGCCCTCTCTCAGCCGTCAAAGCTCGCCGGTGCGCCCGCCTGCTTCTCCGGTTTCATCAGCTTCACTTCCGGACGGACAGCGGCCGCGGTCTGCCGCCGCTTCTGTCGATGACGCTGATGAGATCGACGCGCTGCTACGAGAGGGGGATTCCTGCTCTCTCATAGCATCAGGCAGTGAGGATTGGGCGAGCTCTGAGGATCCCGCCCCCCCTGCCCGTGCTTCTACGGGAAAGAGAGCGAGCATTGAGGCGGAGCTCATGCGCGTGCTCACTCAGGCCACGGCGAGCCTCGGCCTCGAGTGGATTACGCCTGAGCAGCCTGCTCACAACCGGCTGGACGGCTACTTCCTGCCTGGGGAGCGCGTTTCACCTGCATCCAAGCCAGAGCCCTTTCTTCCTGAGCTTCATGAAGAAGTCGCTAAGTCTTGGGGCTCCCCTTTTTCGGCCAGGACACGATCCTCTGTCTCTTTGGCGTTCTCCGCTGTCGACGACGCAAAGAACAGAGGCTACCACTCCCTACCGCCGGTCGAAGAGGCTTTTGCCTGCGCACTTATGCCCGCCCTCTGCTGGACGGCGTGCTAAGATGGCGCTGCCCTCAAAAGCCTGCCGCACGACGTCAGCCCTGCTCCGCCGCGCTTTCTCCGCCGCCGGGCAGGTCGCGTCAGCGTTGCACACCATGGCCACGCTCCAGATATACCAGGCCGATCTCCTCCGCCAGCTGGACGAGAGAGGACCTGACGCAATCTGCGTGCCGGACTTGAGGAGCGCTACAGACTTCGCTCTTCGCGCCACCAAGTCAGCAGCACAGGCCATTGGACGGAGCATGGCCTCGCTCACCGTGTCTGAGAGACATCTGTGGCTTACGCTCTCTGACATGACTGAGTCAGAACGCACCGCGTTCCTCGACGCGCCGCTTTCCCCTGCCGGCCTCTTCGGAACCTCGGTCAAAGATTTCGCCGATAGGTTCGCTGAGGTGCAGAAAGCGACCCAGGCCATGAAGCACTTCCTCCCGAAGCGCTCCGGTTCTGCAGCAGGCCGTGCGAAACCGTCTGCTCAGAGCTCACAGCCTAAGCCTCCGCCCGCCGCCTCCTCTTCTCAACGCCGCCAAACCCAGAGCTCGAGACCGCGCTCTCGCTCATCCGGCCGCCGCCGCCGCCCCGCCCCGCGTGGCCCGCGGCAGAAGATTGCGTTGAAGCCAGAGGCCCCGAAATCGTCCTAGCACGCCTAGGAAAGCGACGGTGTCCAAGTCCCGCTGCGGCCGGACTTCCACCAAAGCTTGCCGCTCGTCCAGTTCCAGGAAATGTGACTGGTCCAGCGTATTTAGCAGCCAACAAGCCGGTTCCATTACCCGCTTGCCTGCACACAAAAGCCGTTTTTACGGCTACCCAGATAAATCCCTTAAAGAGTGTATTTTCTGGTGTCCCGGCCACGGCCGACGGTGTTTCATGTGTAGAAAAAATGCCCACTACTCAGTGCCCATTCCTACACACAAGCACAGCCCTTCACACAGGGCCCGCGCACATAAAATCGACTCAGATCGATTGCGCTTCAAATGTAGCAAAAGTGCCCACTACCCAGTGCCCACAAACGCTACTTCCCACATGTCTCACGGTCCCTGTAAATACAGGACCAGTATGCATATGCTCTGCTCACGCGAGCAATGCTGTAAAGGTGGTGTATGTGCCCGCTGCTCTGCGCCCACGCCCACACACAGACATAAAACTAGCCCAGCCCTCCTCCTCTCAGCTAAACACTGCGGAGGAGTCGAGCGCGGGCATTCTGCCCGCTGTTATCAGCGCGCCCCCTGCCTCAGATGTCATGAGCGCAACACTTATGTCACAGCACACAAAAGCCGCTGTATCGCGAGCCGATCAGAGCGTGCTTCGCATCCAGCCCCTAGCTACTCGCGCACCTGCGTGGGAAAAGCTTCCCGGGGTTTCGAGATGGGGGGTTGCACGACTACTGATTTCTGCTAGTCGATTTCTTATCAAAACAATACTCGAGTTACTCGACTACTCGTCGTTCATGCTACTGTAAATGAAAAGACATGAAATAGCTAGATCTTATCAATAAACATTTATTAATTCATAGCCTAATGCAACAATTACATAAGTAAACTCTCAAAACATTATAATTATGACATTTCATTAAATTTTAATGTAACAGTCTAAAGCCAAATAAATAGCCGTTCTTGCCTTTCATTTCAGACGTCTGCTTCGAGGGGCCGTTCACATATCGCGTCTTTCCGCGCTCAAGGTCGTTATTTCAAATGTAGGCGCGCGCTCATAATGAAAGCAACATGGTGCGCTAGTTTTTCCAGGCGGGTTTTTCCTTCTCATCTCCAGAAATATATCTAGTAGTAAAGCTAATGCAAGGGCTAGAAATCAATTAATCCTTTGCTGAATGATACTTCTTCGTCGTCATCATGGAGAGCGCAGTTTGGTTGCATAGCAACGACAGACGCCATGACAAGCAAGCGCTTGTAGGAGACAGCGGCACGGCCGCGCGCGCTTTCCACACGTTTTTAGCATGTTTTTTAGACGCAATATGTGAACGGCCTCTTGCAGAGTTGGCCAATTACAATATTTTTTGTCATCCTTGATGAAATACTTCCACACATCTGACGTGTGGTGTCTGTTGGTGACGTTCGCCATTTTTAACCTGTTAAGCTGCAACCCCACTTTTGAAAAATCCCAAGAAATGACATACCCAAACTGAAACAGATACAGTTCATGAACCCTTTGTACTAAAAGCACAAGTATGATCTCATTTGAAAGCTGACACCTGGCAGTTTATTGTAAATGTAGAATTAATTATTGTCATAATGACAAAAATTGTTATAAATAGCTTCAAAGTTTTGTAAAGTTATTAGAAATTATTTTTTATGAAATATCCTAATGCCACATGTCTAAACATTTTATGTTTAAAATCTTAAGATAGTAAGTCCAAAACTCTGTATTTAGTGAAATGTTTTTCAAGACCATGTCATGTGACCTTATTTTGATTTGACGCTAAGATGCTTCTGATGTTTATTGCCATCTTCTAACCATCTATCCAGTATATTGTCTTTATTGTTTTGTGGTGCAAACGAGCCCCATTCAGTCTCAGTCTCCCCCTGCACACATTCACACCTCTCCAGCCTGGTTATGGCTGTAAATATGCATTTCTTTTGTCTGCATTATAGTTACTAACGACTGGCTATTCACAGGCTATTCATATGGTTTCACTTTCAATCACCAATTTCTTTTCTCAAAGTTCACCCTTACATTTTAAACTGTATCTAATGCATTTCTTGAATAAAGAAACATTTCAGTAAGCTTTCAAAAAATAATAAAAATATAACTTCTAGGTGGCAGGTGCACCTAGGGCTAGCTAGCATGTTAGCTTAGCACACCATCAATACACGACAATTTATGAGATTAAAACCATGTTTGTGCTTATAAACTTACTTTATAAAGCAAATCGAGTATTTTAAATAATTTTATGTGATCTAATTTGGCTTCAGATAAAAAATCAGACAGAAAATATACTATTGTCAGAGAATGTCTAATACTGTTCTGCACAACGATTCTATATAGATTAGCATTACATTATAAATATAATCTATTATTATGGAAATACCTGGCATGGATTGAAAAACACAGGTAACTCAAATATCATAGCAAACATGTTTATTGTCTTCAAAACGACTGTTTCTCCATGTTACAGCGCGATCTGTTGTTAGCTGTGTGTGTGTTCGAGGCTTCCTGGATTGTCACATGATTATGGCACTTCTTCATGTTCTAATACTGTGCACAGGGCGGCGAGGGCGCCCTCAGGCTTTTGGTATGAATTGAAAACACATTAACAGAGTATACAAACGCTCATAATGATTACATCGACGCATTTGGGTATAAATTCAATAAATATTATTCCTGTCTATAGAAATCTGATGTAAACCTATGAGAATATATCAATATTTCTCAAAATCTGCACATTTTTTAGCTAAAGCCCTGAAGGACGTTGTTTTGTGTATCGCTGTCATGACGACGGCACGGGAGTTTTTTTATGAATGAAAGCGGCTGACACGCATAATTCATATCAAAGGTATCGACTCATTTTTTCATTTCATAACTCCTGACACAAATTAAGAAATAACTGTCGCTATAAGCTTCTCAGAATACAATAGTGGTCAAATTCTGAAACTTGAGTCTTATATCTTTTTAATGATGTATAGTTTATCAAGGTATAACATTAAATCTGATAGTAACTTTGAACTATATATAAATAAAACCGCTTCAGTGCGCCCGCGCTCTGGCAACGGTTAACAGGTTAATTCATTTATGGTTAATGGACGTTTGAGTAGTCGATTGTTTCCGACAGCGTCGACTAGTGGTTGAAGTAGTCGATCTATCGACTACTCGACTAGTCTATGCAAGCCCTAGTGCTGAACATCATAAAAGAAGGCTATTCGCTGCAGTTTCGCCGACGCCCTCGCCGCTTCATGGCGCGCGTCGAGACCACGGTAGAATCGAAAGCAGCTCATCTACTTCGAGCCGAGATTTTGAAACTGTTGAGCAAAGGGGCTATAGAACCCCTATCTCAGGCTCAAAGCGAATGGGGGCTTTACAGCAGATACTTCCTGGTGCCCAAAAAAGACGGGGGTCTCAGACCCATACTAGATCTGCGGCAGCTGAACAGAGCGCTTATGAAGCGCCAGTTCAGGATGCTCACAACCAGAAAAATCCTTGCGCATGTCCGCCAGGGGGACTGGTTTGTGTCAATAGATCTAAAGGACGCGTATTTTCAAATACAGATAGCGTCACGTCACAGGCGATTTTTGAGATTCGCCTTCGAGGGCCAGGCATATCAGTACACAGTCCTGCCTTTCGGCTTGTCCCTGGCACCCCGTACATTTACGAAGTGCATGGACGCAGCGCTCGCACCCCTCAGATTACGGGGCATACGAGTGCTGAACTATCTGGACGACTGGCTGATTCTAGCCCAATCTCACTCAGAGCTCGTAGAGCACAGGACCATTTTACTCGATCACCTCAAGAATCTCGGTCTCGCATTGAACTGGGAAAAGAGCTCGCTTTTCCCCAGACAGATTATATCTTTTCTGGGAATAGAGCTGAACTCGCTGCTAATGACAGCACGCCTGTCATCTCAGCGCACACTGGACATTCGGCGCGCAGCCGGCTCGTTCCGCTGCGGCGCGATAGTCCCTCTCAAAGCCTTTCAAAGGATGCTCGGTCTGATGGCCTCAGCATCTTCAGTTCTCCAGTTGGGCCTTCTGCGCATGCGCCCACTGCAGTTCTGGCTCAGAAAGAGAGTACCACGTACAGCGTGGGCCTCCGGTCGGCTTCGCGTCAAGGTCAATCAAGCATGCATTGCAGCTTTGAAACCTTGGGAGGCAAAAGACTGGTACCAATCAGGTGTAAGCCTGGGGACTTCCTCGAGAGTGATGGTGGTGTCCACGGACGCATCCACCTCGGGATGGGGAGCGCTGCTCGAGGGCAGACCGCTTTTTGGCCAATGGTCAAAGCAGGAGAAGCTCTTACATATCAACTGCCTCGAAATGTTGGCAGTGAGCAAAGCGCTCACGCGCTTTTGTCCCCTCATAAAGGGACACCACGTGCTAATACGTTCAGACAACGTCTCAGTGGTGTCCTACATAAATCGCCAGGGCGGCCTCAGGTCCCTGACTCTGTACAGGCTAACCAGGCGCCTCCTGATATGGGCCCGCAGCAACCTGCTCTCGCTGAGAGCAGCGCACGTGCCAGGGCTCCTAAATATAGGACCAGACAGACTGTCCAGGAACCAGGTTCCGACAGGAGAATGGTCTTTGCACCCACAGACAGTCCAGCTGCTGTGGAAGAAATTCGGCAGAGCGGAAGTAGACCTGTTCGCGTCTCAAGAAAACGCTCACTGTCCAGAATTTTTCTCGAAGAGCAAGGACGCGCTGACCCACGAGTGGCCTCGCCGTCCTCTCTACGCTTTTCCCCCCGTCTCCCTCCTGACTCAGGTGGTAGAACGGGTCAGGGAAGAAGGATGCTCAGTGCTGCTTGTAGCCCCACTTTGGATGAGCCAACCTTGGTTCCCAATTGTGATGCAGTTAGCGAGCACCGCCCCGTGGCCAGTGCCTCTGAGGAGGGATCTCCTCTCTCAAGCCAACGGCTCGATTTGGCATCCTCACCCAGAGCTGTGGTCCCTCCATGTGTGGGCCATCAACGGGTACCCGCTGACCTCCCACAGGGAGTGTTAAACACTATCACACAGGCCAGAGCTCCGTCTATGCGACGTCTCTATGCCTCAAAATGGTCAGTGTTCTCTAGCTGGTGCACAGCTCGTGGTGTGTCACCCCTGCATTGCGGTGTGACGGAGGTTCTCTCCTTCCTACAGGAGCTGTTGGATAAGGGCAGGTCCCCTTCCACGCTCAAAGTCTATGTAGCGGCCATAGCAGTGTTCTCTTCGACCACGCTCGGCCAGTCTATTGGAAGGAACGATTTAGTCATTCGCTTCCTTCGAGGAGCTAAGAGACTGAATCCTCCCAGACCTCCCACAGTCCCTATATGTGACCTTTCTACGGTACTGGAAGCCATGAAAGGTCATCCATTTGAGCCCTTGCAGAAGATTGATCTTAAACACCTGTCTTTCAAGACGGCGTTTCTTCTGGCTTTCGCTTCAGTGAAGCGCATAGGGGACTTACACACGCTCTCAGTAAGCGCGACGTGCATGGAATTTGTATCTCTCGTAAGAGAACGTACTCGGTTACTAACGTAACCTCGGTTCTCTCTAGAGAGAGGAACGAGTACTGCGTATCCTGCCGTGCCTGCACGCGCTCTGGTTGCTTCGACTATGAAAAACCAGAGAAATAATGCCTGCGAGCGGTATTTATAGACCTAAGCCACGCCCGTCTCGGCGGGACGTGACGCAGAGCGCCCTCATTGGGTCTGACGTCACTCTAGGTCTCGCTCGATAGGCTTAAGCAGTTGCCAGCAGACCAGCCAATAGGCGCGCGAGCTGCCTCGCCTATGTCTGTATGCTGCCGCAACGCGTTTTACATTAATACAAAATTAAAGGATAATTTTTTTTTGGCTTCAGTATTCTCGTGGAAAAGGATTTTCCCCTAGCGTATTCTACGCAGTACTCGTTCCTCTCTCTAGAGAGAACCGAGGTTACGTTAGTAACCGAGTACGTTTTCAGCTTCAGGAATTGTGTTACAGATCCTTGCAACATGGGGCCGTGCATTATCTTGCTGCAACATGGGGTGATGGTCGTGGATGTTTGGCACAACAATGGGCCTCAAGATCTCGTCACTGTATCTCTGTGCATTCAAAATGCCATCAATAAAATGCACCTGTGTTCGTTGTCCATAATGTAATATATTCTATGTAACGTGTAATACGTACGTGATGATGTAAACTGTGATACGTGATGATGTAACATGTATGAGAGAAGCAGAGGAATAAAAGAAGCATAGAGTTCAGAAGCAACCTGCGTGTCGTCTGATTTTGAAGTAAAACAAATGATATTACATGGTGTCAGAAGTTGTAAGAGCAAAGAAAGAAGAATGGCACAGTTACAGCCACCATCGAACCTGGTAACTAGAAGATTTGGATTCAAAAATTTGACTTGTTCCTGACGGCTCTAGCAGCATCGCGGAAAAAAAATGAAAAAGTGCAGTGCGCCACATTTCTACACGTCGCGGGTGAGGAGGCAATTCAAGTTTTCAATACTTTTGAATTTCATGACAATGAGAGAGAAAAAATCAATAGCTACGTTTACATGGACACAATCGGAATGAAATCAATATGATTGATGAATCCGAACAAGGTGTTTACATGAATGATAAATAAAGTAATCGGGTTGATGTGCGCGTTTATATGTCACAAGTTTCAAATCAGATCTGATGTTTTGACATGCGCACACTGCACACATATACAGAGTTTTGCGCATAAATATTCTCCTCTATTGGTTCTTTATTTGTTTTAAACAGCAGACGTAATATTAATTCATCTCTGGTCATAATTTAGAGCATATTAACCGTTTTGCCGTGCTGCTTATTGATCACGCAGTAAAAATGCCTCTCCCCGCGGCCAAAACCAGACGTCTGTGGGTGAGAATCCAAAACAAGGACTGGTGGGACGTTGTCCTGCTTCACTTCACAGACGCGCGAGTGAAATGAGAATTTTAGAATGATGGGAAACATATTAAGTGTTAATATGACACTTTATTCAACAGGAAGAACAGCTCGTTCCGCGCGTCATACGTCATCACGCTAGTTAACGTCATTGCACATGCACAATCCTTTCAGTTTAGGTTTTCAATCCGATCAAGTGTTTACATGTTCTCTCGATCGGATTACAAAAGGGATAAACCACCCCTTTCAATCCGATCGAAATTTCATTCGGATCGAGCTCAATCGGATCGATTAAGGTGTTTACATGAAGGTTTTTTAATCCGATTGAGCCGTCAATCCGATTATAAGTGTCCAAATAAACGCAGCTATTGTTCTCAAACAAAAGTTCAAAGACTATTGTGAACCAAGAAAAAACCTACCTTACATCCGTCACATTTTCTTTCAAGGACAGGCGGAGAATATTGACTCCTACGTCACGAACCTAAAGAACAAAGCCAAAGACTGTGAGTTTGGGGAATTCCATGATTCATTAATCAGAGACAGAATTGTTTGTGGCATAAGAGATGACACAGTAAGAGCCAGATTGCTAAGAGAAGCAGATCTCACATTAGCAAAAGCTGTGGAAATTTGTCGAGCGAATGAAATCACGTCCAGTCAAGTGAAAGCTCTAAATTAAGAAGTTGACATGCATAAAATTAAGGCTGTAAAAATGGAACAAAAAAGTAATTGTATGCCAAAAGAAGTGAGTGACGACACAAAATGCAGTCGATGCAGTTACAAGCGTGAGCAGAGAAAATGTTCCGCCTATGGTCAAACGTGCAGGCTATGCAGCAAAAAGAATCACTTCGCAAAAATGTGCAGAATTGAGCGTAAACAGCCAAGAAAGATGCACATGCTTGAACAAACAAAGGAAGCTGACAAAAATATGCTCCTGGGCACGGTGGACGTTCAAAGAAACAAAGTGAAAAGTATTCAAGCTGTCACCACAAAAACACAAGAAGAAAAAGAAAAGTGGTCTGAATGGCTAAAGATAAGAGACAAGAAAGTGAAATTTAAGTTGGACACTGGTGCAGAATGTAATGTGCTCTCGTTGAAAATGTACAATTCGCTGAGGATAACGGAGAACCTAAGTAAATCTACCTGCAAGTAGTACTTACTTACGTACTCTGGACACCAGATGTCGCCATTGGGACAGAAACAGCTAACATGTGAGTACAAAGGTCAAAAACACAAGATTCAGTTCCAGATTGCTGAAAGAGACGCACCTGCAATTCTAGGAAGATCCACATGTCAAGCATTAGTCATGATGAAAAGGATGCATGAAGTGTCTGTTGATGATGATGACATTCTGAAACAGTATGAAGAAATCAGAACAAAAAGAAATGTCAAATCAGAACATCACAAATTAAGTATATTGGTCATGTGGTGACAGCAGAAAGACTGAAACCAGATGAAGAGAAGGTGAGAGCTGTAGTTAAGTTACCTCCACCAGAAGACAAGCAAGCACTTCAAAGATTTCTGGGTATGCTGCAGTATCTTGCCAAGTTCATTCCTAACTTGTCGGAAGTAAGTGTTCCAATCAGACAACTGCTGGAGAATGATGTTAAATGGTTCTGGGGAAGTGAACAAGAGAAAAGTTTTCAGAAACTCAAAGCTCTTGCAACAGATGCACCAACGTTGAAATATTATGATGTCAACAAACCGTTAACATTGTCAGTAGATGCCAGCTCTGAAGGCATGGGTGCAGTTTTGCTACAAGACCACAGGCCAGTAGCATATGGATCAAGAGCGCTCACAGATTGCCAGCGTCAATGCGATAGTATATGGATGTGAAAAGTTCCATCAATATGTATATGGCAGAGAAGTTCAAGTAGAAAGCGACCACAAGCCACTTGAGTGCATCTTCAAAAAACCTCTACATCAAACTCCACTGAGACTACAAAGAATGTTGCTTAGACTTCAAAGCTACAATCTAAAAGTCAAGTACAAGCCAGGTAAAGAAATGCACATTGCAGATGCATTGAGTCGTGCTTACCTTGATGAATGCAACGAAGAACTGCTTGAAGAGGAGTTTGAGGTAAATTTCATCACATCTCAGCTACCTGTGACGGAAAAGAAACTGCGAGAGTTCAGAAACGAAACAGCTGAAGATCCTGAAATGCAGAAACTAAAAGAATACAGCATAAAATCCAAAGAAAGAGCAAGATATATCATTTATTGGCCGGGAATGTCAGATGAGATGAGAAAATGGTATCTCAATGTGCCACGTGCAACACTCATCGAAACAGTCACACAAAAGCACCACTAATATCTCATGCATTGCCAGACAGACCATGGGCAAAAGTTGGTACTGATTTGTTTCAGCACAATGATTCTAAATATTTGATGTGTGTGGACTACTGCTCCAAGTTTCCAGAGATTGCAAAGTTGAATGACACTACCAGCAGAAACGTGTAATCCTTGCAATGAAATCACTGTTTGCAAGATGTGATGTGATGTCCACCTGATGTGGTAATATCAGATAATGGTCCACAATATGCCAGTCGAAAATTGGGAGTTCGAGCATAAAACGTCTAGTCCGAGACATCCTCAATCTAATGGACAAGCAGAAAGAATGATCCAAACCATCAAGAGAATGCTCACAAAGTCACAAGATGAGAATGGAGATCCATATATTGCATTGCTGGAATACCGCAATACTCCACTAGATGGCATTGGTTTGTCGCCAGCACAACTTCTAATGGGAAGAAGAATGAAAACCAAACTGCCAACTTTGAGCAAATTGTTGACTCCAAAAGGCAGTAAAAAAGTTCAAGAAAAACTCAAACAGAGGCAGTCAAAGCAAAAAGCAAACCAAACAGTTGCCAGAGATATCACCAGGAGACAAAGTGAGAGTGCAGCAAGGACAAATCTGGAATCCTGCAACTGTATTGAAGAAACATGACTCGCCAAGATCGTATGTTCTTCGCACACCAAATGGAAGGATCTACAGAAGAAACAGAAAGCATCTGTTAAAGACAAAAGAACAAAACTTTTCTTTTTGAAAAGAAAAAAAGGGGGGGTGGTGTAATATATTCTATGTAACGTGTAATACGTATGTGATGATGTAAACTGTGATACGTGATGAAGTAACATGTACGAGAGAAGCAGAGGAATAAAAGAAGCATAGAGTTTTGAAGCAACCTGAGTGTCGTCTGATTTGTTTAAGTAAAACAAACGATATTACACTTAACATACGCCTGCCCATACTATAACCCCACCACCACCATTGGCCACTCGATCCACAACGTTGACATCAGCAAACCGCTCACCCACACGACGCCATACACGCTGTCTGCCATCTGCCCTGTACAGTGAAAACCAGGATTCATCCGTGAAGAGAACACCTCTCCAAAGTGCCAGACGCCATCGAATGTGAGCATTTGCCCACTCAAGTCGGTTACGACAACGAACTGCAGTCAGGTCGAGACCCCGATGAGGACGGCGAGCATGCAGATGAGCTTCCCTGAGACAGTTTCTGACAGTTTGTGCAGAAATTCTTTGGAAACCGATTGTTGAAGCAGCTGTCCGGGTGGCTGGTCTCAGACGATCTTGGAGGTGAAGATCCTGGATGTGGAGGTCCTGGGCTGGTGTGGTTGCACGTGGTCTGCGGTTGTGAGGCCGGTTGGATGTACTGCCAAATTCTCTGAAACACCTTTGGAGACGGCTTATGGTAGAGAAATGAACATTCAATTCACGGGCAACAGCTCTGGTGGACATTCCTGCAGTCAGCATGCCAATTGCACGCTCCCTCAAAACTTGCGACATCTGTGGCATTGTGCTGTGTGATAAAACTGCACATTTTAAAGTTCTAAAGTGGGTGGGGAGTCATTGAAACGAGGATTGACAATGACTGGATGGTGGACGTGGACTGGGGAGTTTGCGGATGGAGAGTGCTGATGTCCTCTTCTTCCATCTCACTGAAAGTGAAGAGCATAGTCCATGTATTGCACCAGCATGCAGGTGGGACGCTTGGAAAAGTTCATCATCCAGCCCAATCTGGAAACAGATAATCAAGGTGCAGTCATTCCAGGACACCTAGTGGCTGAGCCCGAGGAACTCCTCCATGTAGTTTTTCAGGGGACGGCCATCTTGTGCAAGGGTGAGGAGCAGCCCCTTATGGAACAAAAATATATTTCCATATACAGTGAGGAAAATAAGTATTTGAACACCCTGCTATTTTGCAAGTTCTCCCACTTGGAAATCATGGAGGGGTCTGAAATTGTCATCGTAGGTGCATGTCCACTGTGAGAGACATAATCTAAAAAAAAAAAATCCAGAAAACACAATATATGATTTTTAACTATTTATTTGTATGATACAGCTGCAAATAAGTACTTGAACACCTGTCTATCAGCTAGAATTCTGACCCTCAAATACCTGTTAGTCTGCCTTTAAAATGTCCACCTCCACTCCATTTATTATCCTAAATTAGATGCACCTGTTTGATTTCGTTAGCTGCATAAAGACACCTGTCCACCCCATACAATCAGTAAGAATCCAACTACTAACATGGCCAAGACCAAAGAGCTGTCCAAAGACACTAGAGACAAAATTGTACACCTCCACAAGGCTGGAAAGGGCTACGGGGAAATTGCCAAGCAGCTTGGTGAAAAAAGGTCCACTGTTGGAGCAATCATTAGAAAATGGAAGAAGCTAAACATGACTGTCAATCTCCCTCGGACTGGGGCTCCATGCAAGATCTCACCTCGTGGGGTCTCATTGATCCTAAGAAAGGTGAGAAATCAGCCCAGAACTACACGGGAGGAGCTGGTCAATGACCTGAAAAGAGCTGGGACCACCGTTTCCAAGGTTACTGTTGGTAATACACTAAGACGTCATGGTTTGAAATCATGCATGGCACGGAAGGTTCCCCTGCTTAAACCAGCACATGTCAAGGCCCGTCTTAAGTTTGCCAATGACCATTTGGATGATCCAGAGGAGTCATGGGAGAAAGTCATGTGGTCAGATGAGACCAAAATAGAACTTTTTGGTCATAATTCCACTAAACGTGTTTGGAGGAAGAAGAATGATAAGTACCATCCCAAGAACACCATCCCTACTGTGAAGCATGGGGGTGGTAGCATCATGCTTTGGGGGTGTTTTTCTGCACATGGGACAGGGTGACTGCACTGTATTAAGGAGAGGATGACCGGGGCCATGTATTGCAAGATTTTGGGGAACAACCTCCTTCCCTCAGTTAGAGCATTGAAGATGGGTCGAGGCTGGGTCTTCCAACATGACAATGACCCGAAGCACACGGCCAGGATAACCAAGGAGTGGCTCTGTAAGAAGCATATCAAGGTTCTGGCGTGGCCTAGCCAGTCTCCAGAACTAAACCCAATAGAGAATCTTTGGAGGGAGCTCAAACTCCGTGTTTCTCAGCGACAGCCCAGAAACCTGACTGATCTAGAGAAGATCTGTGTGGAGGAGTGGGCCAAAATCCCTCCTGCAGTGTGTGCAACACAATCCCTCCTGCTGTGTGTGCAAACCTGGTGAAAAACTACAGGAAACGTTTGACCTCTGTAATTGCAAACAAAGGCTACTGTACCAAATATTAACATTGATTTTATCAGGTGTTCAAATACTTATTTGCAGCTGTATCATACTAATAAATAGTTAAAAAATCATACATTGTGATTTCTGGATTTTTTTTTTTAGATTATGTCTCTCACAGTGGACATGCACCTACGATGACAATTTCAGACCCCTCCATGATTTCTAAGTGGGAGAACTTGCAAAATAGCAGGGTGTTCAAATACTTATTTTCCTCACTGTATTTATGATCAGTATATTATATGGTGTAAATATAATGAAAAATATAATATATTGTATTAATATATTGTGTTATATATTACATAATTTAATAATATATACATTAAATAATACATAAGGAATTGCCGCTTTTCATATATTGAAAAATATATTTACAATATATTTACACTGTAAAATGTCATTAGATTAGTGTACTTAAAGGTTGTATCAGCGATTTCAGGCCCAAACATAAATGATCACATTCATGCCGTCAAAAAAACGCGTCTCTGTAGGCAGCCTAGGCTCTGACACCGACAGGGGTGGGTGTTGTGAGGTTTTGCGCTCGTGCACGGCTGCCTATGACGGCTGCACACGAAAACCTCACAACACCCACCCCTGTCGGTGATTGGTTGGAACACTATTTATTTTGGTTTTGAGTGGTGGTGAAACCAACTGTTCTTGTGTGCAGATCTCAGAGCCTAGGCTGCCCACATAGACGCGTTTTTTGACGGCATGCTTATGGGGCGGGCAGCTAGCGGATCGTTAGGAAAGATTAGATGAATGTGATCATTTATGTTTGGGCCTGAAATCGCTGATACAACCTTTAAAAAACGTGGATAAAGGAGGTTTTACTCAAAGTGTCACGGTTCATGGGTTCACTGTCTCGCCCTTGCTGTCTGTCAGTGTTGTGTGTATTAGTGTGTGGGCGTGTCTCGTTATCCCGGCTGATCAGCGCCAGCTGATCCTCATTGAGCACCCTATTTATTGTTTGTGATTCCATCCTGTCTTTGTCAGATCGTTGTGAGGCTTCACTAAGAGCACCGAGCACCCGTCACTCCTGTATCCACTGGTCTTCCTCGTGTGGATCGCCTTCCCGGATCTACCACTTCCTGTCTGGATTCTGCCTGGATTATTCTGCCCATTGCGTCCCTGCGTTGCCAGTGCCTCTTCCTGTCTGTTCGATCTTCACTGACCAGCTTAATTGCTTTTCCTGTTTTCAATAAACCTTGCTGTTTTCTCGCAATTGGATTCTACTCTCATTCATTCCATACAGAGCGTGACAGAACGATCTGACCGTGAAATGGATCCAGCGAAAGCAGCTGAGCTTCAGGAATTTCTTTCGAACAACGTCATTCGGATGGATCGTCAAGAGGAACAGATGGCTGCTACTGGTCGGGCTGTACAGGCGCTGGTAACGCAGGTGTCTGAGAACTCCCACTGCGCCAACCCCGCCGCCTGTTCCCCACGAGCCATCTAACATCGTCAACCAGCCCGAGCCGCGCATCCCCACCCCCGAGAGATATTCTGGTGAGCCCAGTCTCTGTAGAGCATTTTTGACTAAATGTTCCATCTTTTTCTCTCTTCAACCAGTGACCTTCGCCACGGAACAGTCTAGAGTGGCACTGGTAATGACTTTGCTGTCGGGACGCGCGGCTCTGTGGGGAACGGCGGTGTGGGAGAATCAACATCCCTGCTGTTCCTCGTTCCAAGCACTCGGCGAGGAAATGAGATGGGTATTTGATCGCACGGTTACGGGTCGGGAGGCTGCCCGTAAACTCGCCGATCTCCGCCAGAACAACAAGTCAGTATCCGAATATTCCATCGAGTTCCGGACCCTGGCCGCCGAGTGCAAATGGAACGAGGAGGCGCAGTGGGATATGTTCCTGCATGGGTTGGCTGACCGTGTTCAAAAGGAGATTTATATGTTGGAGTTACCAAGGAGTCTCAACGAACTAATCGGATTGGCGCTGCGAGTGGATACGCGTCTTCAACAACGAGAGGGTCGATCACATCAGACCCTGGTTCCGGAATTTCCTGAATATTCCAGTGGCAGAGGAGGGAACACAGTCAGCCCCCCGATCGATCAAGAACTCATGCAGGTTGGTCGAGCTCGGCTTTCCCGGGAGGAGAGGGACCGTCGGAGATCAAGAGGACTGGCACGGCTGGACACTTTCTCATTGACTGTCCAGTAAAAGACCAAGCCCGACAGTAGAACGGAGGTTACTGTCGGGTGGAATATCAACGGCGAAATCCTCAACAGCGACTCTCCTCCCGGTAAGACTGCAATGGGCAGACCAGTTCCACATCTGCCAGGCTCTGGTGGACTCAGGATCTGAGGGTAACCTCATAGACTGTTCCCTAGTAGAACGTCTTCAGATTCCAGTCACTTCACTTGAGCACAAGATTTCAGTCAACGCCATTAATGGACAGGTACTCCCAGGCATCACTCATTCTACATGTGTTCTCACTCTTGTCACCTCTGGAAATCATACCGAAAAGACCTCTTTCCTCATCACCAAATCACTGTTCGCACCAGTGGTATTGGGACATCCGTGGTTGGTTCAACACCAACCCAGAGTGGAATAGGGTCAAAATACAGTATCTGCCTGGAGTGACCGTTGTTATGCCTCTTGTCTTGTGTCTGCTTGTCCATCTGTTTCTTGTTCTGTGTTGCAGGAGGAGCCAGTGAATCTGTCTAACGTGCCACCTGAGTATCTCGACCTGAAGGAAGTGTTCAGTAAGTCCCGGGCTGCTTCTCTTCCTCCGCATCGTCCCTACGACTGTGCTATAGATTTACTACCAGGTACGTCTCCGCCTAAGGGCAAGTTATACTCGCTCTCTGTTCCTGAGAGGGAGGTCATGGAGAAATATATTTCTGATTCTCTGGCTGCCGGGATCATCCATCCTTCTTCGTCTCCCGCTGGCGCGGGGTTCTTTTTCGTGGGGAAGAAGGATGGCTCCCTGCGACCGTGTATTGACTACCAAGGGCTGAACAACATCACGGTAAAGAATACCTATCCTTTGCCGTTGATGTCTTCAGCCTTCGAGCGGTTACAGGGAGCGTCTCTTTTCACGAAATTGGACCTACGTAACGCCTACCATTTGGTCAGCATAAGAAGGGGGGATGAGTGGAAAGCCGCTTTCAATACCACCAGGGGCCACTTTGAATATTGGTTATGCCTTTCGGCCTGTCCAACTCCCCTGCCGTTTTCCAAGCACTCGTCAATGATGTGTTGAGAGACATGGTTGATCAGTTAATTTATGTCTACCTGGATGACATATTGATATTTTCTTCATCTCTCCAGGAACATGTTCAACATGTCAGACGAGTGCTTCAAAGGTTGCTAGAGAATGGGCTTTTTGTCAAGGCGGAGAAGTGCGCGTTTCATGCACAGTCAGTTCCGTGTTTGGGGTACATCGTCTCGTCCGAGGGAGTGTGCATGGATCCTGACAAGGTTAAGGCTGTGGTAGATTGGCCAATTCCAGATTCCCGCAAGGCCCTGCAGAGGTTCCTGGGATTCGCCAATTTTTACCGACGTTTTATTCGTAATTTCAGCCAACTAGCTGCTCCTCTGACTGCCTTGACCTCCGCCAGAATGGCGTTCAGGTGGTCTAATGCTGCGGAAGCGGCATTTACCAACCTCAAGAGCCGCTTCGTTTCAGCTCCCATTCTTGTAGCCCCTGATCCTTTACGTCAGTTTGTGGTGGAGGTTGACGCGTCAGAGGTGGGGGTAGGTGCAGTACTTTCCCAATGATCTCCCGCGGACGACAAGATGCACCCTTGCGTGTTTTTTTCTCATCGATTATCGACTGCCGAACATAACTACGATATTGGTAACAGAGAGTTGTTGGCAGTCAAGTTAGCATTGGAGGAATGGCACCACTGGTTAGAGGGAGCGGGGGAACCCTTTATCGTCTGGACCGATCATAAGAACCTTGAATACATCAGGTCTGCCAAACGACTTAATTCCAGGCAGGCTCGGTGGGCACTTTTTTTCGGTCGCTTTGACTTTTTATTTTCGTATCGTCCAGGTTCTAAGAACATCAAACCTGATGCTTTGTCTAGAAATTTTTGACCGCTCCGAACGCCCGTCTACTCTCGAGTACATTCTACCTGAGAAACTCATTGTTTCTACACTCACATGGGAGGTCGAGTCGAAGGTCCGCACGGCCTTAGAAGGGGTAACACCTACGTCCGATTGCCCACCGGGTCGGTTGTTTGTGCTGGAGGGAGTCAGTGGGGTCATGGTTCCAATGTGGCGTGTCATCCAGGAGTTAGTCGAACCAGATTTTTGGTTAAACAACGATTCTGGTGGCCTTCTATGGCTCGTGATATTTGGGAATTTGTTTTGGCTTGTTCAATTTGTGCCCGTGGCAAGACTTCCAATTGTCCCCCGGATGGGTTGCTCCAACCGCTGTCTGTCCCTTCAAGACCCTGGTCCCATATCGCGCTAGATTTCGTCACGGCCCCCCCTCCGTCCCTCCCTCCCTCCCTCCCTCCCTCCCTCCCAGGGTAATACTGTCATTTTGACGGTAGTGGACCGGTTCTCGAAGGCGGCACATTTTATTCCCTTACCCAAATTACCTTCAGCTAAGGAGACAGCAGTTACTGTCGTTAATCATGTCTTTCGCATTCATGGCCTCCTGGCAGACGTGGTTTCTGACAGGGGACCCCAGTTTATTTCCAAATTTTGGAGAGAGTTTTGTCTAACGGTCAAGCTGAGCGAGCCAACCAAGATTTAGAAAGAGTACTACGATGTTTGGTTTCTCAGAATCCTTCCTCCTGGAGCCAACAAATCTCTTGGGTTGAGTACGCTCATAACTCGTTACCAGTTTCGTCCACGGGCCTCTCTCCGTTTGAGTGTAGTCTAGGTTACCAGCCACCTATTTTTCCTAGTCTGGAATCCGAAGTCGCGGTTCCCTCCGCTCACGCTTTCGTCCAGAGGTGTCGCCACACATGGAGGAGAGCCCGTGAGACTCTCCTCCAGGTGGGGCCGCGCACTAAGGTTCAGGCCGATCGCCACCGGCTGAAACCTCCCGTATACGTCGTTGGTCAAAAAGTGTGGCTTTCTTCTAAGAACATTCCTCTCCGCTCCGTTAGTAATAAACTGGCTCCCAAATTTATCGGCCCGTTTACTGTCACTAAAATCCTTAGCCCAGTGGCAGTCCGCCTCAAACTCCCTCCTGCGTACAGGAGAATTCATTCCGTCTTTCACGTTTCCAAAATTAAACCCGTGTTTCATTCTCGTATTAATCCGCCTGCTCCAGTTCCCCCTCTGCCACGTCTCGTAGATGGGGAACCAACCTATTCGGTTCATCGTATTTTGGACGCAAGACGGAGGGGACGCAGATTTCAGTACTTGGTGGACTGGGAAGGTTATGGTCCGGAGGAGAGAAGTTGGGTTCCTGCCAGGGACATCCTGGACCACTCCCTTATTGATGATTACAATCAACAGGTAGGTTCTCCTGGGAGCGTCAGGAGACGCTCCTAGGAGGGGGGGTACTGTCACGGTTCATGGGTTCACTGTCTCGCCCTTGCTGTCTGACAGTGTTGTGTGTATTAGTGTGTGGGCGTGTCTCGTTATCCCGGCTGATCAGCGCCAGCTGATCCTCATTGAGCACCCTATTTATTTTTTGTGATTCCATCCTGTCTTTGTCAGATCGTTGTGAGGCTTCACTAAGAACACTGAGCACCCGTCACTCCTGTATCCACTGGTCTTCCTCGTGTGGATCGCCTTCCCGGATCTACCACTTCCTGTCTGGATTCTGCCTGGATTATTCTGCCCTGCGTTGCCAGTGCCTCTTCCTGTCTGTTCGATCTTCACTGACCAGCTTCATTGCTTTTCTTGTTTTCAATAAACCTTGCTGTTTTCTCGCAATTGGATTCTACTCTAGTTCATTCCATACAGAGCGTGACACAAAGTTGTAAGTTGTTATTACAAAGACATAAGAGTGTTGAGACAATGACAGACTGTGCATTTATTTGTACTTATTAAACTAAAACTTAACTGAATAAAGAAAAAAAAGCTCAGTTCAGTATATATAGTCCAGCTCAGTTCAGTATATACACTGCTCAAAAAAATAAAGGGAACACTTAAACAACACAATGTAACTCCAAGTCAATCGCACTTCTGTGAAATCAAACTGTCCACTTAGGAAGCAACACTGATTAACAATCAATTTCACATGCTGTTGTGCAAATGGAATAGACAATAGGTGGAAATTATAGGCAATTAGCAAGACACCCCCAATAAAGGAGTGGTTCTGCAGGTGGTGACCACAGACCACTTCTCAGTTCCTATGCTTTCTGGCTGATGTTTTGGTCACTTTTGAATGCTGGCGGTGCTTTCACTCTAGTGGTAGCATGAGACGGAGTCTACAACCCACACACAAGTGGCTCAGGTAGTGCAGCTCATCCAGAATGGCACATCAATGCGAGCTGTGGCAAGAAGGTTTGCTGTGTCTGTCAGCGTAGTGTCCAGAGCATGGAGGCGCTACCAGGAGACAGGCCAGTACATCAGGAGACGTGGAGGAGGCCGTAGGAGGGCAATAACCCAGCAGCAGGATCGCTACTTCCGCCTTTGTGCAAGGAGGAGCAGGAGGAGCACTGCCAGAGCCCTGCAAAATGACCTCCAGCAGGCCACAAATGTGCATGTGTCTGCTCAAACGGTCAGAAACAGACTCCATGAGGGTGGTATGAGGGCCACCAGGGAACACCAAGATTGGCAAATTCGCCACTGGTGCCCTGTGCTCTTCACAGATGTTGCAGGCAGCAGAACGTTCTCCACGGCGTCTCCAGACTCTGTCACGTCTGTCACATGTGCTCAGTGTGAACCTGCTTTCATCTGTGAAGAGCACAGGGCGCCAGTGGCGAATTTGCCAATCTTGGTGTTCTATGGCAAATGCCAAGCGTCCTGCACGGTGTTGGGCTGTAAGCACAACCCCCACCTGTGGACGTCGGGCCCTCATACCACCCTCATGGAGTCTGTTTCTGACCGTTTGAGCAGACACATGCACATTTGTGGCCTGCTGGAGGTCATTTTGCAGGGCTCTGGCAGTGCTCCTCCTGCTCCTCCTTGCACAAAGGCGGAAGTAGAGGTCCTGCTGCTGGGTTGTTGCCCTCCTACGGCCTCCTCCACGTCTCCTGATGTACTGGCCTGTCTCCTGGTAGCGCCTCCATGCTCTGGACACTACGCTGACAGACACAGCAAACCTTCTTGCCACAGCTTGCATTGATGTGCCATTCTGGATGAGCTGCACTACCTGAGCCACTTGTGTGGGTTGTAGACTCCGTCTCATGCTACCACTAGAGTGAAAGCACCGCCAGCATTCAAAAGTGACCAAAACATCAGCCAGAAAGCATAGGAACTGAGAAGTGGTCTGTGGTCACCACCTGCAGAACCACTCCTTTATTGGGGGTGTCTTGCTAATTGCCTATAATTTCCACCTATTGTCTATTCCATTTGCACAACAGCATGTGAAATTGATTGTCAATCAGTGTTGCTTCCTAAGTGGACAGTTTGATTTCACAGAAGTGCGATTGACTTGGAGTTACATTGTGTTGTTTAAGTGTTCCCTTTATTTTTTTGAGCAGTGTATATATACTCATATAATGGTGTTGTAACACTAACATCAAGGGTCACATAAATAAATGAGGAGGGATCAATCACCATTTACCAACAGTTATATTTCCCTTAAGTAAAGTATACATTTTTAGATCATACAAAATGTCTTGACAAAATTACATGAGGCAGAGCATTTGGAAGTAAAACCTTATAAATGTACACCCAATATTAAAGTCCAGAGTTACCACAAATGTCCTTGGTCCATCACACCATTGTAGATGTTTAAGATGTTAAAAGAACATCATCCACATTTCTTCAACAGGGGTTAATCCAAGGAAAAAGTGTCTTTTCGTTCAGGAGTTCGGATATACTTCCACGTTTAAGATAATAACACAAAGAACTTGAACCAGTTGAGAAGCCCTCAAAATCAAGCAGATACCAAAACCCTCTGGTCAAAATAAAACAAACAATACAACATAAGGTTCAGCAAGCAAAATACTTTCACACTATAAACCTTTGTTAATGTTAAAGAAACAAATAAATCAACTCACATTGAGATATTGAACACAGACGTTCCTCAACAAGGTTTTTCTTATGAAAGCATGGAAAGAGCATGTGCTAACAGGTATTCCTAACTCACACTTCCCTCTTCCTTTTACTCTCTGGCCTGGAGAGATCTCCCAGATAATGGCTCCATAGTGCCCTCTAATGGCAAGGAGTGAAATTACAACTTGCATTCGACATAGGAGACAGGTAACAGTTTACTAGAACTGTTACAGTGTCAATGCAGGCAGATCAATAATATTGTTGAATATTAAATTAAATGTCCCCAACTAAGTCAAAAGCCAATGGCGACAAAGGCGAAAAAAGACTAATATTAAATATGAAACACTAACAGATCTCTCAAGATCTCAGCAGAGGAAAGTTAAACAACAAAAAAACAGCATTACCAGCTTCACTTGTACCTAACAGTTTGACTTTATTTCTGTCATACATCTACAGAAGTTCTTATTGAGAATTAACAGAGGTTTAGATGTTGGTTTTTTATTGAAAAAGATATCATTTTACAGTCACCATGATGGAGATCAGTGTTTACTTTAGTTGACTTTGTAACATTAGTTTTTCTTTTGCTGCTGTAACTATGTTTTAAGAGACCGTCATTATGGCTAAAAAAGCCAAAAGAAATGCTGGGTATGATATGATGGGTATTTATTGATGATGCCATAATCATCATTGAATATCCTGGATCACAGATCTCTGGTAAGGTGTATTACAAAAGTCTGTCAGATCGTTAAATGCATTTAAATATTGCAGCAAACACTGATTACCATAACGGTAACTGCAAAATGTTATTATTTTCAATAAATCTTCAACATCTAAACCTCTGTTGATTTAATGTTCTGTTGGGATTTAAAGGGTTTCTGTTGTGGGTTTTGTGGGTCACCATTGTGCTGAAGAGTAGTGCCTGCAATGTGCTTCAGTACAGCAGAAGATCAAGAAAGATTGATGATATGCTGCATGTTGCTTTGTTTAAGATGCAGAAATCTATTGCAGTCATTTCTATTAACTTCTTTAAGTTGTTTATTTTATTTATTCAGTTAAGTTTCTGTTTAATAAATACAAATTAATGCACACCGTCTGTCATTGTCCCAGGACACTTTTGTTTGTTTTTATATTAGAAACGTCCTTGAGAAATTTAAGGCAATCGTTTTCCACGTTTTATAAATATACTCAACTAATTAAATTTGACAGTGTAAATATATTGTAAATACATTTTTCAATATATGAAAAGCGGCAATTCCTTATGTATTATTCAATATATTGTAATATATAACACATTATATTAACACAATATATTATTTCATATTTATTTTTCAGTATATTTACACCATATATATTGATTATAAATATATGGAAATATATTTTCATTCTGTAAGGGAGGTCTTTAGGGTTGATTGGTAAATACTCTGCTGGGTTCATTGTGGTTGGTATGGTATTCTGTCACATTAAGACCAGACACGGAGACCAGATGTTTATTAAATCTAAAAGCAGGTCTTTATTAATAAATGTAGAAATACAATGATGAGGTTTGCTATTTACTATTGAAAATACTATTTCAGGGTTTGCGTTCTCAAGCTACCAGGCACTGTTGTTGTGCAAATGAACAGGCTGGAGGGTTTTCTGTTAGAATGGTGTTGTGTAAGCGGCCCCTAAGTTAATAACTAATGATCTTTGCAACGGAAGTGAATCATTCAAAACTAACTTTAGCTGGACAATAACTTTATTCTAGCTGATGTAAAGCCAACACAATTTGTTTCTTTAATTTCCTATCACTGTAAAGCTGCTTTGAAACAATCTATATTGTTAAAGGTGCTATACAAATGAAGGTGACTTGACTTGACAAGTAAGCATAGCAAATGCAGAATGAAGATGAATACAGAGATTAACCCTCATGTGGTGTTCATGTCATTTTTGACTGGAGAAGATTTTCTTTTTCCTGAAAATACTAGTTAATGTTATCGCATTGAACTGAAACTTAGTGACTTTGTTCACAGAGACTATAACAACTTGTCCAAATTTATTAATTTATTTTTTTACTTTTTTTGTGTTGTTTTTTTCACCTTGTTACACCTATGGTGTTCCCGGTCAAAAATGACAGGCCTACACAAAATAGCTTATAAATCCCTCGTTATGCTATATTATCCCCAAAAATTGGATTCAATCTTTTTATCAACTTGTTTTCTTTCAATTAGGACTGGTTTTGTATTCAATTTTCAAACAGTTTAATTGTAGGAGTCATTTATCCGAGCTTATGCACCTCAGTTTTTGAGTGAAAAAAGCATTATTTGTTAATAATTTTGGCAATATTGAGAAAAATATGAAAATAAATTGCACTGTTGATCACACTAGTCTACTTTAATGTTTAACCAGAAAATTTCTTTTGAAATGCTTTTATTTTGTACAAAATGACACAGAGTCACACTTGTGGTGTTCCAGGTCAAAAATGACGAGCCTACACAAAATAGCTTATAAATCACTTGTTATGCTATATTATCACCCAATATTGGATTCAATCTTTTTGTCAACTTGTTCTCTTTCAATTAGGACTGGTTTTATATTTCTATTTGCATCTGATTAATCGTAGGCCTCATTTATTTGAGAGTAGGCATCTAATTTTTTTTGTAAAAAAAACATTATTTTTGAATAATTTTGGAAATTTTAAATAAAATCTGAAGAAAATTGGCACTGTTGATCACACTAGTCTACTTTAATTTTTCACCAGGAATTTTGTTTTGAAAAACTTTTATTTTGTACAATATGGCACAGAGTTACACTTGTGGTGTTCCACTGGGCCATTGAGGGCCATTGTGGGCCATTGTTTCAATGGGCCATTGTAAGTGAATGGGAGAGACCAATGCATCCAATGAATGGAACAACACAATATATATCATTTTAAAGCTTAGAATCTCGCTTTTTAATGCATCTAATCACTTTGATCAACTCCTAACGACTGCTGAGTTATCACTCTAAAACTGAGTGTACCCCCTGCAAGCGCCACCTAGCTGCGAAATAAATAATCATAATATTTTTCAAAACTATTACCTTGATCAACTTAAAATAGGTGTCATTTGAAAGCTTAGAGTCTGAAATTTACAATGAATGTAGCCAATTTGATAAACTCCTAAGTAGTGCCGAGTTATTTTCTAAAAGAAGCCCTTCCATGTGTAAACCATGTATGGATTCTGAATTTTAGACACATTTCCGCTCGTAACTTCATGAAACATGCTCCGATTGTGGAAAATGACTCAAAAAATGTAAATCATTATTTACAGCAGATGCTTACAATTAAAATGAGTCCATACTCAACATAATCCATCACTCAGAACTAAAGATATTCCTCATGGAGTTCTAACACAAAAAAATACCACAGACGCACAGACTCACGTAGCCAATCAAGGTAGCTTAGACTTGGCCTTTTTACTCGTATCTTCATGAAACAGACATCGATCATGAAAAATGGCACATCGTTATTTACAGCAGGAGCTCACGATTAAAAAGAGCCCAAACTCAATATATTCCATCAATCAGATCTAAAGATATTCCTCATGGCGTTCTAACACAGAAAATACCACAGACGCATCTAGCCAAGTATATACTCATGAAGCACTCACGTTTGGTTTTCGATCATAACTTCACGAAGCATGCACAGATCGTAGAAAACTGTACATCATTATTTTCAGCAGACTATCATGATTAAAAACAGCCCAAACTCAGCATAATCCATCACTCAGATCTAAAGATATTCCTAATGGAGTTGTAACACACAAACCCCAACAGGCGCACACAGAGCCTTGAATATAGATGTAGCCTAGCACTTATGTCGCGTTTTAACTCATAACTCAATGAAGCATGCATAAATTGTGGAAAATGGCACATCATTATTTAGATGAGATTGTTAAGATTAAAAAGAGCCCAAACTCACCATAATCCATCACTCAGATCTAAAGATATTCCTCATGGACTTCTAACACATGTCTCTCCCATTCACTTTCAATGGCCAACTGAAACAATGGCCCTCAATGGCCCAGTGGAACACCACAAGAGTAACTCTGTGCCATTTTGTACAAAATAAAAGTTTTTCAAAACAAAATTCCTTGTGAAACATTAAAGTAGACTAGTGTGATCAACAGTGCCAATTTTCTTCAGATTTTATTTAATTTTTCCAAAATTATTCAAAAATGTTTTGTTTTTTACTCAAAAAATGAGATGCCTACTATCAAATAAATGAGGCCTATGAATAATCAGATGCAAATATAAATATAAAACCAGTCCTAATTGAAAGAGAACAAGTGGACAAAAAGATTGAATCCAAGATTGGGTGAAAATATGGTATAATGAGTGATTTATAAGCTATTTTTTATAGGCCGGTCATTTTTGACCGGGAACACCACAAGTGTGACTATGTGCCATATTTTTTACAAAACAAAAGTTTCAAAACAAAATTCCTGGTGAAATATTAGAGTAGACTAGTGTGATCAACAGTAGCCATTTTTTTCATATTTTTTTTTCATATTTCCAAATTTACTCATAAATTATTTGTTTTTTACTCAAAAAATGAGATGCCTACTCTCAGATAAATGAGGCCCATGATTAATCAGATGTAAACAGAAATATAAAACCAGTCCTAATTGAAAGAGAACAAGTTGACAAAAAGATTGAATCCAAGATTGGGTGAAAATATGTTATAATGAGTGATTTATAAGCTATTTTTTATAGGCCGGTCATTTTTGACCGGGAACACCACAAGTGTAACTATGTGCCATATTTTTTACAAAACAAAAGTTTCAAAACAAAATTCCTGGTGAAACATTAGAGTAGACTAGTGTGATCAACAATACCAATTTTCGTCAGATTTTATTTAATATTTCCAAAATTAAAAAAAAAATAAAAAAAAAATTACTCAAAAAATGAAATGCCTACTCTCAAATAAATGAGGCCTATGATTATTCAGATGCAAATCAAAATATAAAACCAGTCCTAATTGAAAGAGAACATGTTGACAAAAAGATTGAATCCAAGATTGGGTGAAAATATGGTATAATGAGTGATTTATAAGCTTTTTTTTATGGGCCTGTCATTTTTGACCGGGAACACCACAGGTGTTATAGGGTTTTGAACACCACATGAGGGTTAATCAGGCTGTTGTACACTGTAGGAGAAGACTGGAGCAGACAGGGAAGGAGATACACAAGGTTACCAGGAAGACGATGAAGGAAGGAGATGCTGGAGAAACAGTAAATCCAAACAGGTACGCAATAGAGTAATTCTTCAGGTTAAAGAGTCTGTTTCTTTGAGGATGCCAGATGCTGGGTAAATGGTGGTGTGCTTTTCTGTAGTGCTCTGATTGCAATGATGATTGGTGACTGGTACAGGTGATAAGCATGATGGAATGTAGGATTTGGGGGAGTGTATTTTGTGACATGGAGTGATATATATATATATATATATATATATATATATATATATATATATATATATATATATATATATATATATATATATATATATATAGTATATAATTGCATTAGTTTGATCAGCATTAGTTAATAAGCATTCGCTTGGCATAAATGTGCGCTTCATTGATTGTGAACTGATCTGAAAGCGCTATTGCGCGAACCTGTAGAACCAGGAATTGAAACGTGAAGCGCTCACATTTATTTAATGAAATCATAGCCTTTTGAAGTTTAATAATCACATTAGGCAGTATTGCGATTTATGTTTTATGTTGACTTAAAATGATCGCTTGTTATAAGGTATTGAAGACTTTTTATGATCTTACATTTATGAAAACTGATCCAATATTTTTATTCGCACATATGCTCCAAACTACATTTTACAGTTCGCACACATCTATTTTTAGTCGCAAATGCGAGTGAAATGGTCGCACTGTCAAGCCCTGCTCTTAAGTTTAGTGATTTTTTAGTCAGGACTTGGGTTTGATCTCTTTCCATGTGGCAGCCGCTCACAGCTGATCACAAATGGCAATGTGCATGGCTCATGATTCTCTCACCTGTTCCCTCTCTCCCTCACATTGTTACAATTGTCACATATACCACATTGGTGGTATAATGTGAAATTCTTAGGTGACAAATCCAAAATATTGTCAGATATGCAAAAGCGTTTGAACAGATGCAGGAACTTGGTTAAGCAAATTTAAAAATGTAAAGTATATGTGAATAAACATCCTGACTAAAGGTCACTGTTCCAGTTTCAATAGCAGTGAATTTTCTGATACAATAGATAATGATGATATTTATCTCCTGTCCCTTAAGATCTATGCATTTATAATTGTTTCAGTTGTTCTGTTCAACAAATTTATTCTAGCAAACAAGAACATTAGTCACCATTTTAACATAACATTCAAAAATGAGCTATCAACGGGAAGTCTTGGCCTTTCACTATTATGGAAACCTTTTTAAGGACTGTATTTTTCAACTGGATACACAGTTCACATAATTATTCACCAGTTTCCACAAATATGTTGCAAAAAAAAAGGACGGTATGACATATATGACATAATTTCTTCTCTGCACTGTAAACTTGGATAAGTTCTACTAACTCAAAAAATTTGAGGCAACTGATTGCCTCAATTTTTTTACGTTTGCAAACTTAAATATCATCAGTAAGCATAACTATTTTTCTTTGAATAACTGTAAATTACAAATAAACATTAATTTAAATCAAAATATATGTTGTGTTTTGTTCATATTAATTTGATGCAACTTCTGACAACTTCAATTACTTCATTTATGCAACTTAAAATATCCCTTTTATACATATCAAAATGTTACTTTATCTAAACTTAGTTTTTTTTTAAGTCACTTTAAATGTTATTAAATTAAATTATATAATTTCATATAACTTAAATTGTAGTAGCAATGTTACTTGAATATTTTGTGGCAACTGATTGCCTTGTTTAAAAAAAAAAAAAAAAAAAATTCCTCTACTGAGATATCTACATTTTACAACTTAGACGTAAACCAAAGTTGGCAAAACTCAAAAACTTAAAATTTTTAGGTTTAGAAAGTTTAAGTTTAAGTAAGCAGAACTGGCAGATTTTTATTTTGTACTCATACATTTTACTTGTTCTTAACTTTTGAGTAGACTAATTCATACATTTAACTTAAAATTTTCATGTAACCACAAAGTGAACATTTTTATCAGTATAAACTTAGCTAGTTATAACAAACTAGTTCAATAAATGCTAACTTGTTCATTTGCTAACATATTAACAATAGCATGGTATAGCATTTGCTGTATGAGTGCAGCAATATAAAGCTTTTAACAATGTCCTCAAACCAAGGCACGGCTTGTCACCATGATGGTTGTCACCAACTCTCACCAACTCTCCTAAACTCAACATTAACAGAAATTCTTCTAAATTAGCATAACAAAACCATTGTCACTAATCTCCCACTTAACATTAATTGTGCAAAAAAACAACAACATGATATTACACTTAGTTGTAACATTTACTCTCCCTTTCGAGCGCCATCGGCAAAGCCTGCTGGGAAATAGAAATCGCAGCCCAGTTTCAGTTCAATTTAAGTTTGTCTGTAAACTTAAACCCGAATAAGTTGGCAAAACTTAAATAATATGAGGTAATCAGTTACAAATTTTTAAGTTAAGAAATTTAACGTTTAAGTAAGCAGAACATGCAGATTTTTACTTGTAATCATACATTTTTATTGGTTAACTTGAAATATGTGAGTAAGCTAATTCATATTTAACTTAAAATTATAATGTAATCTCAACTTAAATATTTTAGTGGAAATTTGGCTAGCTTTAACCAGCTAATTCAAAAAAATGCTACCTTGCTAATTGGTGACACAATGCTTTGATAGCCTTTGCATATGTGGCAGGTCTAATGAAATAAATCCTGCCTGCAGGTGGCTGATTAATTAATTTGAGCTCGTCCTATCAGTGAGCTGTAATAGCGCATATAAACAAGCTGGTTAGAGTGTATGGTGTCATGAGGCACCGCCCCTTCCCGTGTCGTCATTCAGGTATGTTGGGTGTTGTGAGCTGGCCGATCAATGGCATACTGTAGCTAACATTAGCTTATTTTCAGGGCGACATGCAAGCTTTCGCGGCTGGCATTCGGCTGAGGTTGTACCCTTGATGGTCAAAGTATGGTTGTTTATACTTCATGTCCGGAATGCTTAGTTATTGCCGACGCGCACGCTGTCCACCTGATAGATGGGATGAGCCCACATGCATGTTGTCTGCCTGACTGAGTTGGTCCTCAGAGATCGCACCTAAAAGGTTTGTAGTTTTAAATTTGCGCCTAGGTTAAATGGCAATCTGTTGAGAGAAACAGCTTTTATTAATGGTTAGCAGTTAAATCACAGAGTTTGTCTGTTTGTTTGTAAATTTATAGATGTAGTACGGACCAATGGGTCGCATCTGCACCGCCGATTAGTTTCCGTGCGGTTGACTGCGTGGGACTACTTCTGGAGGCGCTGTTGCTTTGCTGCTTTTGCTGTTGCTTTGCTGCTTTTGCTGTTGCTTTGATCCGCTGTGGACAAAGGACTGAAAACACTGTCCTTTGTGTTTATTTTAGTGTGTGTCCCTCCATGTGAGCCCTTTATTTCGGGGTTGTCTCTGTGTCTTGTGACACCAGGAAAGTTTTCTTTTCGTTTGTATTAGTTTTTATTTTGTATTTTGACTCAGAATTTTGTAATATGTTTAACGTGAAACTGAACATCTCTACTCCAATTTCTGTCTCTTGGAGTGACAGTTCTGAGTGTGTTTCAACAGTGACAATTCTGAGTGTGTTTCAACAGTGACAATTCTGAGTGCGTTTCAACAGTGACAATTCTGAGTGCGTTTCAACAGTGACAATTCTGAGTGCGTTTCAACAGTGACAATTCTGAGTGCGTTTCAACAGTGACAATTCTGAGTGTGTTTCAACAGTGACATTTCTGTTCCAGGAGCTGAGTGCACAAAGCAGGGGCGGATTGTTGGTGGTGGTCTCCCTCACGAGTGTGGTGTGCTGAGTGGTGTGAGTGTGTGTGTGTGTACTGGTGTGAGTGTATATGCACAGGCGTACGGAAAAGGTGACTTGTCGTGGAGGCCTTATGTGCCCTTATCCACTGCTCTGCCTCGGCTCCTGTCCTGCTGACTCAGGTCGCTCCATGTGTGCTTGTGGAACCACAAAATTGTCTACATTGAGTGCTGTTGATGTTTGTGCATTTTATATTGATTATTTATCTTTAATAAAACAAATTTATATTTTTGTACCCACGTCTCCTGCCGCCTTACTGTGGACGAACCTGTGTTTCCTTAAATAACAAACTATATTTTATTGTCCCTGGCAAGATTCCAGGGTGGCGTAGTCGTTAGCAGAGATCATTTTATGCTTAAAGTCATTCTATCCCATCCTCGTGCTGCTACACATAGCATAAGCACTTGATGAATGAGTACAGCATTTAAAACATTTATCATACACTGTTCTCAAACCAAGCTCATGCACCACTCATCACCATGATGGTAACCCCCCCCCCCAAAAAAACTAATACCTTCTAAACTAGCATAACAAAACATTAAACACTACTAAATGAAGAGATGTCTGACCGATCAAAAGTTCAGTATGGCGTACCACAAGGCTCAGTACTAGGACCGTTGCTGTTCACTCTGTACATGCTACCCTTGGGAGATATCATTAGGAATCATGGAATTAGTTTTCACTGTTATGCTGATGATACTCAGCTCTATATTTCTGCGCGCCCCGACAAAATGCACCAATTCACAAAATTAACGGAATGCATAGCTGATATAAAAAATTGCATGACTAGTCATTTCCTACTGCTTAATTAACTACTTAAGTTTCTAATTATTGGGCAAAAAACCTCTGCACGTATTAACCAAGAATACTGTCTAACAATTGATGGGTGTGCTCTTTGATCCCAATCTTTCATTTGAAAGCCACGTTTCTAGCATCTGTAAAACTGCATTCTTCCATCTTAAAAATATATCTAAATTACGACATATGCTTTCAATGAAAAATGCGGAACAGTTAGTTCATGCGTTCATGACCTCAAGACTAGATTATTGTAATGCTCTACTGGGTGGTTGCCCTGCACGCTTAATAAACAAAGTCCAGTTGGTCCAAAACGCAGCAGCTAGAGTTCTCACTACAACCAGAAAGTATGACCGTATTAGCCCCGTTCTGTCAACACTGCATTGGCTCCCTATTAAACATCGTATACATTTTAAAATATTGCTGACTACTTACAAAGCACTAAATGGTTTAGCTCCCCAATACTTAAGCGAGCTCTTAAAGGGGTCATATAATGGTACATGCACTTTTACAAGTTGATTGTACTGAAATGTGTGTTGGCAGTGCCTGTACACAACCATCATAAAATGATACAAATCCATCCAGTGTTTTTTTTTTTAAATCTCCTTATATGTTTTCCCCTGTCTCAAATCAAGCCGTTCAATCTTGTGACGTCACAAGATCGGACACCCCTCCCACGATTGTTGATTGACAGCAGCGTTTCAACACAGACCCACCCTCGCTCGTGAGTGAGCTGTCATCATAGTCCGCGCGGTCATTGTTGATACGCTGGAGCAGAATGGCGTCTAAGCAGTTGTGGTGTTCTGTTCTTGGGTGCAATTAGGAACACAGGAGTCATTTTGATGTTCCTAAATCCGAACCGTTGAAGACGCAGTGGCTGAGTTTTGTTTTCGAAGGGAATATTCCCCACGATCAATGTCAATGCTTTCATGTTTGCGCAAATCATTTCACACACCAGACTGCTTTACAAATGAGGGTCAGTATAAAGCTGGTTTTGCTAAGAAGCTGCTCCTGAAAAAAAGGATCGGTACCAACTATTCGTGTTCCTGCTGCACCTCCAGAAGAACTGAAGTGAGTGTAACGTTTTATTAACCTTTATATTAATATTTATATTAATCTTTGGGCAAATCGCTAGCACACTTCACGTTAATGCGGCTAAGGTTTACACTCAGGGTACATTACGGCATGTTTTCTATGTACGACGTTTTCAATATAATTCATAATCCCACGGTTATAATGAACAACGTGTTATGGTTATTGTGTTATTATTACAAACGGTGTACGCACAGAACAGAGGGGCGGGGTGAGCAAAGCTCATTATCATTTAAAGACACATGCACTTAAACGGTGTGCTGAAAACAGAGCTGTTTTGTTCTGAAGTATTGTTTTCTTACAATACTAATGAGAATTTTTAATTAAAGTATATTACAAACTCTTAAAGGCAGGGTAGGTAGGATTTTTCTAAATAAAAAACATTCCAAATTTGTTTAAACTGTCTTTATATACCAATACATAATTAAAATGTAAGTACTCTGAAAAAGAAAATATAAAAATCGAGTGACTGTAGACCTTTTAATCTGCAATAAACACAGCTCATTATTTCCATTCACTCCCACCCCCTCCCTTCTGAGCTCCTTCCAAAGCGACGCCCCCAAAACACATGAACGCGCGACGCCAAACGCTCAGGCTCAGCTGGAAGACGCATTTATTACCTGAGACGAGTGGAGAGGAAGGAGCGCAGTACATACAGTGACATCATGTCAGAATCACATGTAATAAAATACCTAACTTTATCACTATGAATATAAACAAATAAGATTTCTTTTAGTACTCACTATCAAGCTAGCATATCGATAATGGTAAAGTTTCATTCGGTAACGAGCTATATTTATAAGGCAAAACTAAAAACAGGTTGCATTGATACACGTTTTTCCATTACCATCAGTTACACTGTGATGAAGGTGAATTTCGTGTAAGATTCATAACATATACGGTGTTTTGCATGTAAGAGTTTCCATGATGAAAACATTGTTGACTCTAATGAAGACTAACGTACACTCCGAGTCCGGAGACAAGTACCGCATCGTCGGTTCGAGGACAGGTCCGGGGTTGAGGGCGAAGCAGAGGAGGTCGTTCAAGAGTGCGGGCAGGGTCCGAGGAAGTAGTTTTTGCCTTGTTTGCCTTCGCTGACTGCATATGCAGGTGCTTTGAGCTGATTATTTCCGGGAACGGTGACATGTGATGAGTGCACGCAGGGCAGCGCGCGCAGTGGGGCTCGGGCACGACACATGAAGGCATCTGATTGGTTCTTTACATTCGCACCGAATGGCAGTGATTGGTCTGATTTTTTTCATTCCTTTTTCTGAACACATAATGTATTGACTACTCTCAGGATGGAAGGACCATTTCACCCAGTATAAAAAAAGTGTTTCTGAACAGGATTACCTACCCTACCTTTAATTTAGACCCTAAAGAATCAAATTAGCTTGTACAAAAATGGCATTATATGACCCCTTTAACGCATTAAAGTCCTTCACGTCTATTGCAATCTCAAAATTCTGGCCAGTTGATAATACCTAGAATATCAAAATCAACTGCAGGCGGTACCTCGAGAGGAGGCATACAGTATACACAGCCGACTCACCTAGTTACCTCGACAGTTTTCTGCATTCCTCCGCCACCCCAACTAAATTCCGAGCTTGGAGCCTCCCTTCGGACAGCACGCCAAATTATTATGTTCTTTTGCTCTATTCGATCAAGTAAGTGTGATCTCGTGAAAACAACTGCCACAGGTAATCAGACATTATTTATTTATTAAAGATTTATTTTTGGTGTTTTTGCCTTTTTATTAGGATAGGACAGTGAGTAGACAAGAAGCGAAGTGGGAGAGAGAAAGGGGTGGCGGGATCGGGAAAGATCCATGAGCTGGAACTCGAACTCTGGTCACACGAGCTGCCCTCAAGGCTATCAGCGCCGATGATAGCACATTATTTTAAACTTTTAAACTTCAATGTTTTATTATCCATTCAATGCATTTTGCCTGTACATAAATTAACCTTTATATGTCATCGCAGATTAAAATCTATAAATCAAGTTTTATGTACAGTGTTGTACATTGTCTTTGGGTGAATTGCCAGCAACAGCCATTTTAGGATTGTTTATGATTTGGTTTTAGTGACGTGGAGTCCTCTGGACTACTCCTAACTTTTCACAGATGTAGGAGCTGGTTTTAGCACTAAAATGCTTTGTGAAATACTCTTAGAGCAAAAGTTTTGGAGTCCTAAAATTAGGACTGACACCCCATTACTTTTAAGAGTTTCTCCTAAATCGGCAAGTTAGGACACTTACGGAACAAAAATATAAGGGAATATACTGCAAAATATAATGCGATATATATTACATAATACATTTCCATATATGAGAAACCTTATATTTTTCAATATACTGCAATATATCCATTGACCATGTATGGCTATATATTTATACATTTAAAATATTTATAAATGAAGACTAAAATAGCATTACATGTAATATTCACAAAGTTTTATCTTTTATTGTGTACATATATTGCACATACATGTTCCCATATAAATGTGAATGTATGTTCACACATATATATACATACACACATTCACGGAATGTTACAACAGATTTCTAGTTCCCAGCATGCTTTGCTTCTGACTGTTAAAGGAGAGCAAATGTTAAAATATAAGTGTTATTTAATGGGTTTTGCTCAATATTAATATGGGGGAGATCTGTTAGTGTTTAATGTTCTATTTTGGAATTTAAAAAGTTTTCTGGTATGTCTGAGTTTTTGGGGGTTACTATTGTGCTGAAGAGTAGAGCCTGTGGTTCGGTTGACGATTGGCCGAACATAAGACTTACTATATTTTAAAAGTAATGGATGTGCACTCCTCAGCACAGTGATCGTCTCTTGGCTAATTACTTTAGTACATGCAGGTATGCTTGTGCTTTGTTATCTGTGCTTTTGAAAATATTAAACATTTATAATGTAAAAAAAAAAAAAGAAATATATTACATTGCCTGAGACAGAAGGTCTCTCCTGATCGGGATCTCCAAGGGAGGGCCGTCGAGTAGATGAATTAGGTCCGCAAACCAAAATCGACTCGGCCAGCATGGTGCTTCTAGCAGTAGACTTATTCCATCCCGGCGGACTCTCTCCAGAACTCCTGGGAGCAGAGCAACAGGGGAAAATGTGTACAGACCTGCACCATAGCGTCCAGCCCAAGAAGGGTTAGGGTGAGTGAGGGAGAACCATAGTGGACAGTGCGTCGTGTACTGAGATGCGAACAGATCCACTTCTGCTTGGCCGTAGAATTCCCATATCTGCTCCACCGCCTCGGGGTGGAGTCTCCAATCCCCTGGCCTCAGCCCCTGCCTCGACAGGGTGTCTGCTCCTATATTCTGGCACCCTGGGATATACACTGCCCTCAGGGAGAGTATCTTCCCTAGGGACCACAGGAGGGTCTGGTGCACCAGTTTGCAGAGTGGACGCGAACGCAGTGTTGTCTGTACGGACGAGCACATGATGGCCCCTCAGGTCTGGGAGGAAATGTCTCAATGCATTGAAGACTACCATCATCTCCAAGCAGTTTATGTGCCAAGAAAGATGATGACTCCTCCACAGACCCTGGGCTGAGCGGCCTTCAATTACCGCTCCCCGTCCGGTGAGGGAAGCATCTGTCGAGATAGCAACTCGATGGCAAAGAGCTCCCAACACCGGACCCTGGGATAGGAACCAGTGTTTCCTCCATATAACCAAGGCACAGAGGCACCGCCACGTGGTCTTGATCATACAAAGTTTTTGTCTAATCCTGAGCCACCACTGCAAGGGTCTCATGTACAGTAGGCCAAAGGGTGTCATCTACGGAGCTGCATCTACGCACTTCGTGAACGTGCGGGGTGATAGAGCTAGACCGAATGGAAGCACCCGATATTGGTATTCTTTGCCTCCAAAAGAAAACCTCAGGAACTTCCTGTGTTGAGGGAGGATGGAGACATGGAAGTAAGCGTCTTTTAAATCTATCGTGACAGCGTGACAGTCCTCGGATCTGATTTGGGTCACAATCTGTTTGAGTGTCAGCATCTTGAACTTGAGTTTCATGACTGCATGATTCAACAGATGAAGATCAAAAATGGGGCGCAACCCCCCATCCTTTTTTGGAACAATAAAGTAGCGGCTGTAAAACCCCGATTCTCTGTCGGGCGAGTACACCTGCTCTATAGCTCCCTTCGCTAATAGAGACTCTACTTCCTGCTCCATTACCAGAGCCTGCTCAGGATGTACTAACGTGAGTAGCACCCCATTGTAACGAGGTGGAGGAGAACCAAACTGGATTCTGTAACCTTTCTCTATTATCTGCAGGACCCATGGAGATATATTCGGCAGATTCTTCCACTCTGTCAGAAAATCTACTAAGGGTACCAGTCTCTCGAGACTGGCCTCTGGTGTTATTGTAACAGCCACTTCGGTGACCTGAAGCATCCTGGCAGGAAACAACTGAATTGACTGTTTTTGAACCCCCCTCAGAGGGCGCGAATCTGACGCAATGTCGAGTTGACGCTGAGCCAAGAGCTGCGCCCCGAGGCACCAAGGGTGGCGGGGTTGGCAGAAAGGTCCCCTGAGGACCCCGAAGTAGAACGGGCACCATGTACAGAGGTGAACACCGCTCCACTCCGGCTGCGGCTGTCCTCAATGGTATGACGCGCGTGGCGTTAGGACCTCTTTTGAGCCGAAGCCTTCTTCGCCATAAGAACGGTCTTCAGATCCAGCTTTGACTTAGAAGACTTCGGCTGAGAGTGTCGGCTCGGCCCCCATGATTTATTAGGAGGGGCACGAGACGCGACACTCTCTTTCTGTTACGCACAATGTGAGGAGCTTGGCTGGGGATGCTCATGCCCAGCATCCCCAGGGGGCTGGACTCGGCGAGGTAGAATTTTTTTAAAAGCCTCTGATTGTTTCTTTGTTTCTTTGTTTCTTGAAACCTTTCAACGAACGGTTCACTGAGTCGCCAAAGAGACCAGAAGGAGAAATAGGGGCATCTAACAGAAACAGCAGATCTTTTTCTTTTATTTCTGCTAAGTTTAGCCATAGGTGTCTCTCAGTAGCTACGAAGGCTGCCATAGACCGCCCAATGGCACGAGCGGTCTCCTTCACAGCCCTGAGAGAAAGATCTGTGGCCCGACGAAGTTCTTGAATTTCATCGGGACTCACTCCCGCACTCTTATCCAGATCCCCCAACATGTCTGCCTGATAGGCTTGAAGCACTGCCATAGTGTGAAGACAGGCTCCAGCTTGACCTACTGCTGTATAGGCTTTGGTCTGTTCCACAATCTACATAGCTCACTATGTAGATCGGGAAAAAATGGAAGGGCCCGTGATGGAGATGATAAACTAGATGTGCACCTTTTCTCTCTGCTGGCCAATAAATTTTTCAGTTATCCACAGCCCGTGTTATCACCTCCATAAGCTCCTCATGTGCAGGGGAAAGAGATCGTGAATCCTCTTCCCTAATGTTTCACGAGTTCACACTTACATATAATTTGAAGAGGTAAGGTTTAATGCGTATTTGGCGTGCTGTCCGGAGTTGAGTGTTGAGTTCGGCCCGAACCCAAAGTACTCCCCCCGTATGTAAGTGTTTAGGACTAGAAGCGTGGAGAAGGGGTGGTGGAGGGATGCTGCAAAACTGTCAATGGAATGAGGTAAGACTGCTGAGTATATATACACCTCTTACCATTGATTGCTGAGTGCTCTCCACTTGTGTTAATTATCTGAACGTGCTCCTCCCGAACCTTGTTAATAAAACATAATTTGTGTCACTTTCAGCAATGCTCAGTACATCTACCTCCTCGGAGCTAGAGCACTGAAGCATTGGGCTCTCTCCCCGGGCGGAAGAAGCCACAGGGCGGGCTTCCAACACCGGCAAGAGAGCACTGGATCCCTTGGGTAAGGGAGGAGATAAGGCAGAGCCCGTCTCCAACCCCGCCGAGAGATCCATTTGTGAACCCCAGGAATGCATTCTCCGTGCTGCCTTCGCGAACCTGACCACTTTCATCAAACATGGACAGGCGGGAGCGGGAGCACCCTCGATGGCTGACATAGCATGCTCCACTCCCAAACAAACTACACAAAGTTTGTGTGTATCCCCACCCGCAAGGAAACAAGGGCAGGGAGAAGCACACGACTTGAATAGTTGTTTCGCCATAATATAGGGAGATGTGACAGACAAACAATAAATATACAGACAGTTTGACACAGAGCGCTTTGCTGAGGCACAAAAGCTAGCGCCGGTTGCACCGGATATGCTTTTATCCTTTCCTGGTCATGACGTCACCCGCCCGTGACATTCATTCTTTCCATTGGACTAGTTGACATACGTGCTTCAGACGTAATCACGTGGAGGCGTTCCCAAGGCGTCGTCGACGCAGCGTCTCGTTCCCTCGAAAGGGAACTTATGGCTCGTTTCCACTGAGCGGTATGGTACGGTTCGGGTCGGTAAACCATGAATCGGCTAGCGTTTCCACTGCCAATAGTACCCTTACTTGATAGGAGTGGTGTAGCCTATGCCGGAAAGAAGCGATCAACGTCATTTTCGCGTGAAGAAGAAAGCAACATAAACAACATTGGATGACATACAGCAGATCTTGTTCTTGCTTCTCGGCGTGTTTGTCACAAGAAGCCAAGTGCCGACATTAGGTGTTTCTCAATAGCAAGTACGCAAAGTTCGGACTTGCCAAGTCCGACTCAGAGAATGAATCCCGAGGACGCGAGTCCGGTAATTCTGCGTCACTCAGCTCGCTCTGCTACTCCGGTTATCTCAGTCTGTATGTATATTTTAGGCAACAATAAAACGAAATATGTTATAAAACACTACACTGCCTCTTTTCGTTTTCATTTAAAGAAATCTTAAACATTATAGCCACACAAATGTGGTTCAGGCAATGCGTATTAGCCTATATTCACTGCATGTAACGTCAGCCTATTTATAACAAAACAAAATATAAAACACAACACTACCTGTTTTCGTTTAAATATAATATAAAAATATGAAACATTTTAATATGGTCCAGGCAATATGTGCATTTGTACTAAACAACAGATGTTGCAGTAAACAACATTACAGTGATCATCTTCACTGAAATAAAATTTTAAATGACAAAACTCAACCCAGTCTCTTTTTGTTAAATTTTTGTTTTATCAATATTAGCCATTATAAAAGTATAAGTAAAAGGTACAAGAAGCTATACAATAAGAAATAAAGCAAACAATTCAGTCAAACATACAAAGTCAGCGCTCTAGTCTAACCTTACAACGGTAAAGTTAAATAGCTTAAATATATAAAGTTAAGAAACTTCACTTAACCCTCAGCCAAAACGATTGACCAGGGAACAAATTATAGATTCACAAGACCAAATATCGCCCGTTAGATATACACAAGACGAATTATATCTCATGTTTAACCACTACAGAGACGTCAGAGTCAGCGGCAAACGTCAGAATGACTAGCCGAGGAAAGGCTGTTCCAGGCGGGGTACATGAGCGCCGAGCGCCCGGTGATCACCTGGATCTCACAACCTGGATCAAATTTTCATAAATCTTTATAAAAAAAACACAGATTTGAGCTTTAAACAACTACATTCTTGCCTGAAAAACTCTTAAAACTACATTTCGTGACATAAAAACAGTAGTATTATATTTCAACTGTATATTTAAAAAATGGCGCTTCTTATGTTGTCATTCCCCTTGTAGCACGTGCAAGTGACGATCCTCTGTCAACCAATCAACTTTCTGCAGTGAGTCTAGCTCCACCCTTTAGTACTGTACCACTGTGCTAGGTACCCCAACGGAAGGGTACCTAAAAAGTGGTAAGGTACGGTTCGGCATTTTGGTACCATTCACAACTTTTGACAGTGGAAACGGAAATAATTGCGTACCGTACCGCACCGTACCGTACCGCTCAGTGGAAACGAGCCATAATAGTACTAGAATTACTCAGTTAGATAAACCTACTTTTCTTGGTACAGGTAACGTATTTATGGATTGCTACAAGTAACCTGTACTCATTTTAATTAGATTTTATGAACTTTATTTTCTTAGTAAAATTAACCTAATCATATGTGAATAAACATTTTAACTGAGTCCTGGCTATAACCTCAGAAATCTAAATGTCTATATTCTAAGCACTACAGTGATTAACTTTACATAAACAGACTTTGTCAATAACAATTACAAATTCAATTGACCAGTGTCACTTTTAACAGTGACTACAAAACAGCAAATAAAAGTGGCCACACATGTACACAATAATATAAAACAAACACTGTATAAGTGTATTTTCAACCTGTTCTGAATAGTAAAGTGAAATATCCAAACTGCCCAATCTGCAATGTTTGGATAAAGGTAAATGTGAGCTATAACATCACACTGTATCACACTGGAACTGCAATGTCAAAAATGATTACACTATTTCTATATTTTGAACAACTATTATTTTTAAGAACTCCCAAATTGTGTACACAACACTGCTGAGTTTATACCTCATGAGGTAAAGATCGGCACAGAACACAGTCCAAAGTCCACATTAATTAAGGCACTGAACAATGAACATAAAAGGAAAATAACCATGGAAATTATATTACCTGAGCAACTTGTACCTGTCAAATGAGTCTTAAGGTAAAAAAAAAAAGCAAATCTGTAAGACTAATTATTTCAAATCAACATACTAGTAAAATTCAGACACAAATATTTATATCACCCATAAGATAATCAAATTATCTGATTATGTTACAGTACGTTGAGGTTGGTATTTGGTAAACTCACCTACCAAAGCGATTGCATTTTTTTAAATGATGGCAAACAATGCCAGATGCCATTGAGAAATCATCTAAAACAACTTGGTGAGGAGATTTGCATACTTGCATACTTGGATGATGGCTTAGGACGCATGGGGTCCAATCCCACAAAAAGCCTCTGATATATCTAAAAGTATACACCAGTTTTGAGGGATACTTGAGGTCGAGAGCATAGGTAAGTCCAAACAGGAGGCAGAATGCTTTCGACTGGTTTGGCACACCTCGGACCACGGGCTGTCCTTCTATGATAATCCCAATCGTGTCGGGATGATGGCACATGTATATTTTCAGCGGGCAACTGCCAAGCTCGGTGTGCACCTCTGTTTCAGCACAACTCTATTGTTGGAGACAAAAAAGATTCAAGAGTTTGGTCAGACAAACAGGTAATGAGATGAATATAGCAGACAGGTAGAAGACATAAGACACAAAGTCAAAATTTTACTTTTGTTGCTAAAGGTGGTGGATACTAGACGGATACTGTGACTAGAACATGTGACCAGAGTGAAGTCTACCATGACAATGCCTATGCCTAAACTATCATGATCTACTGTAGCATGAGTGTTGTCTTTTTCTGGTTCAAAGGATGCATTACAATAAAACAATGCAATTGTCCTTGCCTGTACCTGATTGGTCATCACATTACTGTTTATTAAGCTACAGAGTTTAAATATATTTCAAGAGCAAACGTAATTACCCTATATCATCAAAAAATGTATACAACCACTAAGCAAAATTATGTCCAAAATATGTCTTTTCAACGTCTTTGTCACAAATTACATTATTCCAAGTGTTTTCAACAAGATCAAATTTGAAAGAAATCTGTCATTTTATTCAGTGTAATGGTGCATTACATTTTGTTCATCTGTCAATTATAGCATCCCCTACGTGCAGGCATCAGTGTTGTGGTTGTCTGCTGAAGCCACATTTAATTGACTTCTTCTCCAATTACATTTTTATTATACACTTTTTAGAGCCTGGTAGTTTTTAGTTCTACAGTATATTTAAGTAGATTAAGGATTTTAGTCATCACATGTCGGGATCTTAAATTATCACAGAAAAAAGTTGAGTAAATGTTAGTGGCAACTGACAGCTTACCAAACTGCCTCAGAGAAAGACTGACTGATAATAAGAAACTGCTTTATTTGGTGATTTGTACTGTTTGTTGTGGGGAGGAGCAGACAGAAAAGTGATCATATCTGCCTTTTATTGGTGGTTGGTACATAAAAACGTCTTCAGAAATGTAATTGTATGGAGCCCACACTATTGTTTGCAATTTTACCTATGTTTTACTTACCTGGGAGAATAGTTATAGCTGTAATTGTACTGTATCTATTCTGAAGTTTTTCTTACCTGGATGTGAAGCTTGAAGACCCCAGGTAACAAATGCGCTTGGGCATTTAAAGACCAGGAAAATGCATGTTAGAATAAGATTAAAAATCAGAGGTAATGTAACTTATTTAATGGGTTAGAAATAGTTTTAGAGATTTTTCAACCAAAAATCTGTCATTAATTGACTATGCAGCATTAAAAAAATGTGGATCAAATCTCTAAAATCAGCAGACTACTAAGCATACATCTCAGTCTAATCTGTGCATCTGCTTTAGTAATCCAAAAGTATACTAACATAATCTCTTATTCCAGAGTCCTGTCGAAGACACACGGCTACCTTGTTTTGCCTGCTGTCCATAAAACACCACATATTACTTTCCCTTATTTGCCCGCACAACTATTGCCTGAAGGCGCGAAATTGTGACCGTTTCGATCGCATGATCCCGAAATTGAATCTGTGCAATCTAAAAATATAACTGAGGGCATTTGTGCAACTAATTATTACCTACGTATCTGCGTTTTTAAACACGTCCATCCTAAATGTTGTTACAGTGGCGATGATGTTAGCAGGTGCTGCTAGAAACAAGTGAGCCTATCAAATGCACTAGCATCTCTGCTACTGATAATGCAAGCACTCCACAACAGCTGCATCCCACACCGGAGACCGTGTTGTTAATATGAAATTAAATAAGTGATGTAGTCATGCCTACTATGTGTTTTAAGGCTACTTTGGCTTTAATTTTACCAATAATATCACTTATCATTAGTTAGCATAACTAAACTAGCATAGTACTAATGTTAACGTGTTTTGTCTAGGACTTTTACCTTACCGTTTAATGTCAAATATTAGTTTAAGTTTACGCTAACTAACGATTACATTTTAAGATAAGATATTATTGGTAAAAATTAAAGCCCAAGTAGCCTTAAAACACAAAGTAGGCATGACTACCCTTACGAAAAAGAAGTGTACTTCAAGTAAATTTTATTAAGTATACTTTAGTAATGTTCAAGTATATTTTTAAGTATACTTTATGTAGTAAGTATACTAATATCAATGTGTACTTGTAGTAAACTTGTAAGTGTCCTCTTTCAATACTGCTTGGGACTAAATTGGCCCACTTTTAGTATATAAAAGTATACGTTTAAGTGCACTATAAAGCCCCTTTCACACAGAGATTCCGGAAAATACACGGATAAAGTGACACAGGATTTGACCCGGGTTCGTTTGATTTTGGTTCATTCACACTGCCAGTGATTTTCCGGAATCAGAGAGTGCGTTCACACACAACCCGTAAAAGTCCCATAAAAACACGTGACAGACGTGACATGTAATGTCTCAGCAGCGTCTTAAGTTTGCTTATGAGCTGTGATTTCTCTCTTGAGAAACCACACTTGTGCATTTTTTGCTCTGATTCGATCATAAACTTGCGCATTTACTAACCGTTTCACAGCTGGCGAACGATCCCGGCTTCAGCGTCATCACTACGACATGGCATTATTACGGCTTTTGTTCACACAGCGCGCGTTCCGGGACTGAACACGGCAATGTTACTAGGTCCCCAACCCGGCATCGATGCCGGCATTATTCCCGGGTCATGTTTGCATTCACACAGAAGGCGTTCTGGCAATTTCCCGGCAATTTGCCGGGATCATCGCGCTGTGTGAAAGAGGCTTAAGTGTAACAGTAGTAAACTTTAAGTACACAACTAACTAGGTTTCTCATTTGTAATGCATCTGTACTACAAGTGAAATTATAAGTATACTAGTAGTTTACTATTTTAATACAAGTAGTTAATTTTTTAGTTTATGAAAGTACACACTCAATTGTACTCTCAGTAAACTACTTGTTTAGTAGTTTACACTGCAAGTATACTTGTAAGTTTTCTTTAAGTGAACATAACATTATACTTTTGCACTTGCAGTGTTCAAATGTAGATAGTATGTTTTATACTTGAAAAATACCTTTAACTGTACTTTAATTTGAAAAAACATTTTATTAGCTTCATGTATCCTTTTTTAATCAACACTTGAATGTCGGTAAGTTTCATAAAGGAAGGCAAATTTATTTTTTTTAAAGTTGAGAAAATCACTTTTTTGTCAAAGACTACGCCTTGATCAGATTCAGAACGATGATCAAAACACAGATGGAGTAGATCGAGTCCCCAGAGCTTCACAGTCGTTCCCTTTCGAAGGGAACTCGACACTACGTCATAGACGCTTTGGGAAACGCCTCAGGCGTGACAGGTGTCTGAAATCAAATATCAACTCACAGCAATCATGCTGACCGGCGACAGCCCGTGAATCGTCAGCTTGACTGATTAACGCGCGACCTGGATGTATAAAAGGGAGCCTTGCACAGATGACAACATCCTTTTCATCTTCAGGGACTGTTTGTCTGGTAAGAATATCGCTTCAAAGAATGAAACGCGCAGAGAAGAAGCAGAGCTTCCGTAAGTGTGCAGACCCGTGCCCAAGATATTTGACGCCGGGTGACACACACGATCTGTGCGTCTTCTGCTTGGGTGAAGAGCACGCACGAGATGCTCTCGAGAGAGCCTCTTGTGCAAACTGCGAGAGTTTTTCTTTAAAGACTCTCCGCTCTCGTCTGACCCTTTTCTCGAGGGAAGAGGGTTCAGCATCTGAGCCCCGTGGTACTGGTCCCGCTCGGGTTGAGGCTCAGCGGCGACTTTTATCATGGGGTTCTCAGATGGAGCTGGCCGATCGTCTTGAGAGGGAGGTTCACCTCTCAGACAATTCGTCCGCTGACGAGGGTGAGCTGCAGGTAGGTGATGACGTTTTATCATTATCCCCTAATGCGTCTGCAGCTGGTGCTCTTCCGGACGGGCAGGATATGGTTGATGATACCGTCAGTCAGGCGGAGACCGAGCCATCTCAACCATCCTGTCCTGTGTATGCGGAGCTGGTGGACGTTATGGGGTGCGCCACCGACAGATTACAGCTGCCGTGGAGGCGCGTTAGGGAAGAGACCGCTCATGGCCGTCTCGACGATCGGTTTCTTCCCAGCCATAGGCCACCAGCTCAGGTGAGCCTTCCATTCCTTCCAGATCTCCATACTGAGATCAAGAAGGCATGGAAGAACCCATACTCTGCCCGTATTCATCCACATCAGCGGGGTAGTTTCGCTGCTGTGGATGGAATCGCGGAGTGTGGGTATGTGTTGATGCCGTGTCCGGGCAGGCGTCGACACTAAGAGCTCCTACCCTGCCATCCAAGCCGCTAAAAACAACATCGCGCTTGAATGGCAGAGCATACACAGCAGCGGGTCAGGCCGGTGCTGCTCTGCACACACTTGCTGTGTTACAGGCGTACCAGGCCGACCTGCTGCGGGATCTCGACCAGGGGACAGGACTATACCCTGAGGCGGTCACTGAGCTGCGCCGTACCACGGATCTTGCTCTCCGGGCCACCAGACAATCTGCTGCCGCCATTGGCCGGTCAATGGCGGCTATGGTGGCCACGGAGAGGCATCTGTGGCTTAACCTGGCTGACATCGGGGAGAAAGAGAAGACCTTTCTTCTCGATTCGCCGGTTTCGCCCGCTGAACTTTTTGGCCCCTCCGTTCAGACGTGGTTGAAAAGTTCAGGGAGGCGAGGGCGCGCTCAGCTGCTTTTAAAAGCTGCATTCCGCTGAGATCCGAGTCCGCGCCCAAGCAGGAGGGAAGGCCTGGCCCGTCTCGGTCTGAGGGCCGTAGACAGGCCCAGAAGGCTAGTGTCTCCTCTCGTGCGCCTCCTCCTGTCCGGAGCAGGTCACAGAGGAGACGCAACTCCCGCAGGAAGAAGGATCTGAGGGAGGTTATCCAGCAAAAGCGCACTCAGCGGCGCTAGGGGTAATCTCCCCAGAAGCCTTCTCCTAACGTTCCCCAGGCGTTTCTTACATCAGGCCTGGGGCTGGGCCTATGATGAGTATCATGTCTGATGGCCCTCCTCGACCTGGTTGGTATGAGCGCCTCTTTCAGGCATGGAAGTGGTGAGCCCAGGTACTTTTTGGGAAAGAGGGAATTCCTGACCTGTCTTTACTCCACACGCCGCAGGTGTACTGTCTGGTCTTTTTGTGAAATGTTTTTTGTGCACAAATAACATATTTCTGTTTCTCTTACAGACCGCGTCTCCTGTATAGAGTTTTGGGGCATGTTATGGTAAGAAGGTAAAAATCTAAAGGTTTTTTGGAGGCTGTATGGCAGGTAGTAGGCCTTTGCAGGCCTCCTTGACCAGACAGTCCCCATTTAAAAAAAAAAAAAAAAAAAGGAAGCATGTGGTGTTCAGATAATAGGCTTTACCAGGCCTTTCTGAATATGAGCCCCCATATACTGTGGTTTATCAGGTCAAAGGCCTCACTAGGCCTTCCTGAATATGAGCTCCCACATTATGTGGTTATCAGGTTATAGGCCTCACTAGGCCTTCCTGAATATGAGCTCCCACATACTGTGGTTGAATGTGAGCTCCCACATACTGTGGTCATCAGGTTAGAGGCCTCACCAGGCCTTCCTGAAGGTGAGCTCCCACATACTGTGGTCGAGTATGAGCTCCCACTTACTGTGGTTATTAGGTTATAGGCCTCACCAGGCCTTCCTGAATATGAGCTCCCACATACTGTGGTTGAATATAAGCTCCCACATACTGTGGTCATCAGGTCAGAGGCCTCACCAGGCCTTCCTGAATATGAGCTCCCACATACTGTGGTCGAGTATGAGCTCCCACTTACGGTGGTTATCAGGTTAACCTGTTAAGCTGCAACCCCACTTTTGAAAAATCCCAAGAAATGACATACCCAAACTGAAACAGATACAGTTCATGAACCCTTTGTACTAAAAGCACAAGTATGATCTCATTTGAAAGCTGACACCTGGCAGTTTATTGTAATGTAGAATTAATTATTGTCATAATGACAAAAATTGTTATAAATAGCTTCAAAGTTTTGTAAAGTTATTAGAAATTATTTTTTATGAAACATCCTCATGAAAATAAAATTGAAGTTGGCCCTGGAGCAGTCTAGAAATGCACTACAGCTAATGCCACATGTCTAAACATTTTATGTTTAAAATCTTAAGATAATAAGTCCAAAACTCTGTATTTAGTGAAATGTTTTTCAAGACCATGTCATGTGACTTTATTTTGATTTGATGCTAAAATGCTACTGATATTTAGTGTCATCTTCTTACCATCTATGCAGTATATTGTCTTTATTGTTTTGTGGTGCAAACGAGCCCCATTCAGTCTCAGTCTCCCCCTGCACACATTCACACCTCTCCAGCCAGGTTATGGCTCTAAATATGCATTTCTTTTGTCTGCATTAGTTACTAACGACTGGCTATTCACATGCTATTCATATGGTTTCAGTCACTAATTTATTTTCTCAAAGTTCACCCTTACATTCTAAACTGTTTTAAATGCATTTCTTGAATAAAGAAACATTTCAGTAAGCGTTCAAAAAATAATAAAAATATAACTTCTAGGTGGCAGGTGCACCTAGGGCTAGCTAGCATGTTAGCTTAGCACACCATCAATACACGACAATTTATGAGATTAAAACCATGTTTGTGCTTATAAACTTACTTTATAAAGCAAATCGAGTATTTTAAATAATTTTCTGTGATCTAATTTGGCTTCAGATAAAAAAATCAGACAGAAAATATACTATTGTATACTGTTCTGCACAATGATAGTCTATATAGATTAGCATTACATTATAAATATAATCTATTATTATGGAAATACCTGGCATGGATTGAAAAACACAGGTAACTCAAATATCATAGCAAACATGTTTATTGTCTTCAAAACGACTGTTTCTCCATGTTACAGCGCGATCTGTTGTTAGCTGTGTGTGTGTTCGAGGCTTCCTGGATTGTCACATGATTATGGCACTTCTTCATGTTCTAATACTGTGCACAGGGCGGCGAGGGCGCCCTCATGCTATTGGTATGAATTGAAAACGCATTAACAGAGTATACAAACGCTCATAATGATTACATCGACGCATTTGGGTATAAATTCAATAAATATTATTCCTGTCTATAGAAATCTGATGTAAACCTATGAGAATATATCAATATTTCTCCAAATCTGCACATTTTTTAGCTAAAAGCCCGGAAGGACGTTGTTTTGTGTATCGCTGTCATGACGACGGCACGGGAGTTTTTTTATGAATGAAAGCGGCTGACGCGCATAATTCATATCAAAGGTATCGACTCATTTTTTCATTTCATAACTCCTGACACAAATTAAGAAATAACTGTCGCTATAAGTTTCTCAGAATACAATAGTGGTCAAATTCTGAAACTTGAGTCTTATATCTTTGTAATGATGTATAGTTTGTCAAGGTATAACATTAAATCTGATAGTAACTTTGAACTATTTATAAAAAAAACCGCTTCAGTGCGCCCGCGCTCTGGCAACGGTTAACAGGTTATAGGCCTCACCAGGCCTTCCTGAATATGAGCTCCCACATACTGTGGTCGCCAGGTTAGAGGCCTCACCGGCCTTCCTGGGTATAAGCTCCCACATACGGTGGTTGAGTATGAGCTCCCACATACTGTGGTTAAATATGAGCTCCCACATACTGTGGTCGCCAGGTTATAGGCCTCACCAGGCCTTCCTGGTTATGAGCCTCCACATGTCAGGTTACAGGCCTCACCGGCCTTCCTGAATGTGAGCTCCCATATGCTGTGGTCATCAGGTCAGAGGCCTCACCAGGCCTTCTTGAAGATGAGCTCCCACATACTGTGGTTGAATATGAGCTCCCACATGCTGTGGTCATCAGGTCAGAGGCCTCACCAGGTCTTCCTGAATGGGAGCTCCCACATACTGTGGTTAGCAGGTCGGAGGCCTCTCCAGGCCATCCTATGAGCTCCCACATTCCGTGGTCGCCAGGTTACAGGCCTCACCGGCCTTCCTGAGTATTAAGCTCCCACATTTAGTGGCCACCAGGCTTCAGGCCTCCTCGGCCTTCCTGGTTATGAGTTTCACATGTCAGGTTGCAGTCCTCATCAGGCCTTCCTGAATGTGAGCTCCCACGCATTGTGACTATCAGGTTACAGGCCTCATCTGGCCTTCCTGATCATGGGTTCCCACATGCTGGGGTTGCCAGGTTACAGGCCTCACCGGCCTTCCTGGATACGAGCTCCCACATTCTGTGGTCGTCAGGCCACAGGCCTCAGCGGCCTTCCTGAGGATGAGCTCCCACTTACTGTGGTCGTCAGGTTATAGGCCTCACCGGCCTTCCTGGATACGAGCTCCCACATTCTGTGGTCATCAGGTCACAGGCCTCAGCGGCCTTCCTGAGGATGAGCTCCCACTTACTGTGGTCATTAGATTATAGGCCTCACTAGGCCTTCCTGAATATAGAGTGATGAAGTACATGCGTCTTTACTTAATCTATTTTTCCTTTTGGTACGTACGCTCCGTACCTTCTTAAACCCATGCTTATAGTAAGTCACACAACTGAACGTCTTGTGTACTTTCTCAAATCCATATTTTATGATAAGGGTCATGCGCTGTACGCTTTGGTCCCTTCCTATGTGGCTCAGACCCCGGTCTTTCATCTCGGGTCCCACTCTAGATGCGTCTTGTTGTCGAAGTATGCTACAACAGACGCCTTTCTCTAGCTAACTTCCACATTCTGATGGGCTCCCACACACTGTGGTCACCAGGTTACAGGCCTCACCGGCCTTCCTGATGTGAGCTCCCACCTATTGTGGTTGCCAGGTTAGAGGCCTCACCGGCTTTCCTGAGTACAAGCTCCCACATGCTGTGGTCGCCAGGTTAGAGGCCTCACCGGCCTTCCTGAGTATAAGCTCCCACATGTTGTGGTCGCCAGGTTAGAGGCCTCACCAGGCCTTCCTGGATTCGGAATGGCTAAGTACACGCACCTTCGTTTCGTGTACTTTCTAAAATCCATATTTATGGCCTTTTCGAAAGTAGCCCCCACATGGTGTGGTTGTCAGGTTACAGGCCTCTCCGGCCTTCCTGAGTATGAGCTCCCACATATTGTGGTCGCCAGGTTACAGGCCTCACCAGGCCTTCCTGGATTCGGAATGGCTAAGTACACGCACTTTCGTTTCATGTACTTTCTAAAATCCATGTTTATGGTAAGGGTTATGCGTTGTATGCTTAGTCCCCTTTTTTACGGGGTTCAGACTCCGGTTTTCACCTTGAATCCCACTCTAGAGGCGTCTTGTTGTCGCAATGTATTACGACAGACGCCTCCCTTTTGAGCTATCTCCCACATTCTGTGGTTATCAGGCTACAGGCCTTATTAGGCCTTTCTGGAAGTAGCCCCCACATGGTGTGGTTGTCAGGTTACAGGCCTGACCAGGCCTTCCTGAAAGTAAGCTCCCACAGGTTGTGGTCCCCAGGTTGCAGGCCTCACAGGCCTTCCTGAGTATGAGCTCCCACATGCTGTGGTCGCCAGGATAGAGGCCTCTCCGGCCTTCCTGAGTATAAGCTCCCACATGTTGTGGTTGAATACGAGCTCCCACATGTTGTGGTTATCAGGTCAGAGGCCCTACCAGGCCTTCCTGAAGGTGAGCTCCCTTTAGGCCCTCACAGGCCTCCTCAGTGTTTTGAAACACAAACACTGGGTAGATCCGTGGATCGAGTAGAGAAACTCCCCTCGCTGGCAAGGGTTGTAAAGCACTATGCTGAGTCATACTCTCCAGGATATCCCGTCTCTGAGATCCGGGCCGAGTGGTTACTGCCTGCTTCGCAGTCCCTCGGGTTGGATGCCTTACCTAAAGGCAAGTGTCCAGAGGCTCTGTCTTCAGACAGACAGGAAGTGGCCAGACTTAGTGTCTTATGTAGTGACACCAGGTCAGGCCTGCCTGGTGGTATTTCAGGTGGCACGTTCCCCTGAATAGTGACTGGCTGGGGTTTCCTCGGGTTCCCTAGCCACATTCCCTAGAAGGGACCCTTTCTATTTTTGAATTGTGGTCCTAGGCCTTTGAGCTGGCCCAGGTAGACCTTCCTTTAAAATGTTGAGGTTTCTGTGGTATCTTTTAGCTTGGGCTTTGACCGTAGGGAGTGCTGTCACTGACAGCCCAGTGTGACCTGAGGGGGTTCTAGCATTCACTGAATTGCTGGTTTTGACAGTTGTCACTGCCTTTGGGCATGCACTCCCCTCAGCATGGCGGAGTGGGTATTTCGTTCCCCAAAGCTTCTATGACGTAGTGTCAAGTTCCCTTTGAAAGGGAACGTCTCAGGTTATGACTGTAACCTATGTTCCCTGAGAACAGGGAACGAGACACTACGTCTCCCTGCCATGCCTCGGGGCCTGTCTACCAACAGTCCCTTCAGACGATAGGATGTTGTCATCTGTGCAAGGCTCCCTTTTATACATCCAGGTCGCGCGTTAATCAGTCAAGCTGACGATTCACGGGCTGTCGCCGGTCAGCATGATTGCTGTGAGTTGATATTTGATTTCAGACACCTGTCACGCCTGAGGCGTTCCCCAAAGCGTCTATGACGTAGTGTCTCGTTCCCTGTTCTCAGGGAACATAGGTTACAGTCATAACCTGAGACTTTTTCTCTTCACGGATTCGACTTTTCATTTGGTAACATTAAGCAGTTTTGATTTACATGCTGTTTCATGTTTGATGATCACGTTATTTTACATTTGTGTGAGCAATCTTCTATCACTTGTTTCAGCTTCTTCTTCTCCTGTTTTTTGATCCAGAGATTCTGTACTAGAAGATGTGTCATAGCGCCCCCTACCGTATAACAGTGAACACATGGATAGCTGGAAAATTCAGTCAATGGGGGAAGAGTAAAGTAGAATTAAAGTACATGTACACTACCAGTGGAGTACCCTACACAAAAATTCAGATACGCAGAATTAGAAACATCTGTTTTATATCAATATTCTAATCAATATTTTCAATCAATGTAAGTTTCATAAGACTGTATATGAAAAACTATGTAAAAAAGTATATTTAATGGGGTACTCGATCAAAAGAGTTAAAGGCACAATATGTAACTTTTTTGCTTTAAAAATAGCAAAAATGACTATATCTATGTTATATTTTTGTTGTTGTTGTGTACTTACATTATCCCGACTGTTTCCAACAACTTTCAAACCAGGAGAAATTTGTAATTTAATTCGAAGACACGTCCCGTTTCTTTATTTCCGTTTTGTCGTCGTCAATGGCGTCATATCCACGTTCTCCCATGGTTTCCGCTCGTACTGCCATAGCAACCAGAGCTATGAACCAGAGCCCTCTGATAGTAACCAAAGCGACAGACGTGGACAACTGTGTAGTTCGCAATGTCTATTTGCACGCTGTTGTTGTTTTGTTCAAACATTATGGATCATGGCAAGCAGACTTTGGATAAAAAAGGAGAACTAAAACGAGAATCAATATCAGCGCGGTGTTTTCGAGATGCCGAGAGCTCCCATTGACAGTATATAAACGAGAGCTCCACGTCCGAGACTTCGACCGCTCCTACATGTACTTTATTAAACAGGTGAGCACATTTACATAAAACTAATCAATGTTATATAGTTCAACAATGATAAAATGTTAGAATATGATCTGTATGTTATTCTAATGTTGATCTAGCTTACTGCTAGTCTCATACAGACAAACTAACACATAAATTTCAACACAATCAAATGCAGTTTAGTGTGATAGTGTAATGTTAGACCAAGTTGTAAGGCCCGTGAAATTGGTCCAATGGAGGTTTTCCAATAACACAGGGAAGGTCTCACGTGCTCTGTCATTTCCTCATGCGAAGTATTGGTTTGGTTAAATTTGTAATACATTAATCATATGTATTCTCTCGTAATTTCATCTGACTCCATAAATGAAAGGGTTTTAATGATATCTGTGGATCATTAATCATTAGTGAATGTTTGACTATTCCTTTTAACCATTAAATGAACAATGTCAAAATCAGTTAGAATAATCACATGTAACAATTTAATATTTCAGATATTAGAGATCAATTCCACAATCAATTCTATTACCTAGTACATGGTTATACATTGGTTACACCAAATAATCTTACCCAGTTTGCATCTGAGATAGAGAGAGAAAAAGGGAAAGAGAGAGAGAGAGAGAAAGAGAGAGAGAGAAAGAGAGAGAGAGAAAGAGAAAGAGAGAGAGAGAGAGAGAAAGAAAGAGACCACCTATTCCATTCGTGACCAGCAAAGAAGCGCCCAGATAGCTCACGCACACCTTCCTTTATCCTGTTTGCCCAGGTGATATGGGGGATGGGGAAAACCACCCTCAAATGGCATAACCAGTTTCTCTAAACTTCTATAAACCTTATTACCTTTTATTTTATCTATCTGGATATGAGATATCTGTACCACTCACTTTGAGACATTTCAAATGACACCAAAAACATAACAGTCAATGATAAACATTCACATTAAACCATATTCTTGTGTGAGTTCTTAGTATTTTGCGGAAGTGAGGTCGTATGGGGGAGGTCAAATGGTAATTAGCCCTTTGTCTCAGACCAGGGCCTCAACCTGTATTTTCAGTCTTACAGATTCCCTCCTTGATCCCGTGGGTCACATTCTGATGAACACTTACGGGGTCACAGTAAGACGTTTGTTATAATCCTTGAAGATGTAGCACAAAAATTGTCTTTGCAATGTTGGCATCTGTAGAAGCTCATTGGGCTGTGTTCACCTGCAGAACACCTGTTCTCACCAGTGTATAGCTTGAGTCCAGCAGGTGGATGAATGCGTTCAGGTTCTCTTCCTGTAATCCTGTGACGTGAGCAAAGTTCATAGAGTCAATCTGGACCTCTTGTGACTTGACCAGTTGACGTGTCATTCCTTCATGGAGAAAGTTCCGCTTCCCTGGCACCTTCTCCACGATGATGATCTTACCCTCCTTGACCCACCCTGTCACCTCCAGTGGTACGGTGGTCTGGGCAGACCTCAGTGGATGAAGGGGTTCTCCTTTGACACCTGAAAAGCATCTTAAATGTCCGCTTCACGATTGAGCACATATATGAACTTACAGTCGTAAGGAAATGCATAGGAACGCATAATGCAATAAAGCAAAATCATGTCATGTTCAATGTAAAATACCATGTTCATGTCAGCAAATGTGAGTGGTACATTTGGTCTCATTAATTACCTGATTTTTAATTACCATGCCAATAATACTCCTATAGAGGGTCAAGGAAGGACAAAGGAAGATCTTACAAGCTCTTACCCTGTTTCTAGAAACATTTAAATAAATGGCATTCTAACAAAACAACCAGTGCTGGGTTAAAACAACATTTCATTTTGGTGTAACCAAACATAGAGATTCAATTGAATTGATGCCCAAATACATTGTTGCAAGTAAAATGGACAACATACAAATAAGCAGAAATCAAAATAAGTTTCAGAAATGTTTTTCTGAACTACTCAAAGGAAATCAAAATAAGTTTCAGAAATTAAAATCAAAATAAGTTTCAGAAATGTTTTTCTGAACTACAAGGAAATGTAAAAATCAAAATAAGTTTCAGAAATAAAATAAAAATAAGTGTCAGCAGAAAGCAAAATAAGTTTCAGAAATGCAGTAAGAGGTTGGTGTAAACCAAATAATCAAATAAATGGTAGGATCAATGGTTTTGTGTGTTTGTGTGAGTGTTTTTTAGAATGTCAGTGTGTGTTTTGGTCTGTGTGAGAGAGTGTGTGTGTGTGTGTGTGTGTGTGTGTGTGTGTGTGTGTGTGTGTGTGTGTGTGTGTGTGTGTGTGTGTGTGTGTGTGTGTGTGTGTGTGTGTGTTTATCTGTGTCTGTGACAGAGAGTGTTGTGTGTGTGTGTGTGTGTGTGTGTGTGTGTGTGTGTGTGTGTGTGTGTGTGTGTGTGTGTGTGTGTGTGTGTGTGTGTGTGTGTGTGTGTGTGTGTGTGTGTGTGTGTGTGTGTGTGTGTTGATCTGGCTAAGTCACAGTCGATGACAGAGTTGAATTGTAAATTTTGTAATGATCCATTAATTATGTTTCTGTTATTGGTAGGTATGTTGAGAAATCAGGGGCCCTCTGATTTTCCAACTCCCACCAACAATCATAGAGTTTGAAATTTAATGGCAGGTCTGCCTTAGAATTTGTCTTGATTTGTGACTGTAGCCATTCAGTTGTCCATGTGTGTTGCATTAGTTGGCAGTTTGTTGTGAATGGCGTATGCTATTCTCTGTGTTTCTTGTTAGACCATGATCATGAGATCAGCTCCACCCTGTGTGTGTGAAGCTATCTGGATGTGTTAGTGTGAAGATGACACATCTTCGTCTGATGTGTAGTGTTCAGCCTGGATAGACTCTTATCTACTCCAGCTGATGATGTTGTGAGGGTATAGTGATGGAGGGGTATGTTCAGTGTTGATGTTTAGGAGATGGGTGTAATCTAATCTATAACAATTGTGTTGCAAATTTCGATCCAGTTGTAAACTGGGAGGCCATATTTATGCAGTAATGTAATAGTGTGACGTGTGAAAAGGCCTTTTATAATATCTTTTCACCCATCTCCCGAGTCTCAGGTTATGTTCTAACAATTCCGCTGTCCTGGATTTGCTCCAGGTGGGCTCCTGCCCCTCCTGGCATCCATCTTCCGAGAAATTTGCAGAAGTAAGCCTAAGACAGAAAACAGAGGAGAGCGAACCACAGACAATTCCAATATTTCACACACATTCTAGTTCGTGCAGATATTTTTTGACCTGCAAAAAACTGTGGTACTTCTGTCTGCTGTTTAGCATTTCACACCCTCCTTGTAAATTTACTTCTCTGATTAGATTACATTTTAGTTGTTGCACAATTTGGTTTGCTATTACCTGTGCCACAATTCTAGCCGTGTTTTCTAACGGTGAAAAATAAAGGCATACCCCTCCCCTTTTTTGGCACTGGGTAGCACACAAATGAAATTCTGTTTTAGAAATTCTGTTTTAATGACGAAAGTCACACTTCTCCAATTGTTGTCCTGCTCGGCGAGTGTAATATAATGTTTATTATAATTCAAGTTATAATATAATTATATTCTCTAACAATACAAGTCAAATTATATTGTTTTCGGTTTCTTAAGAGTCTCCGGAACAACTTAACGCCTGGCCAAATCTCTGCTTGTTCTCATGTCAATACATTTGAATATTAAAAGGCTTTTTGGCTCAGGGCTGATAAGATGTACATTCGCTGTTTTTCTTTTTTCCTTTGCTAGGTTTCAAATATCTTTTCTTCTCATTTAGTCTTTTTAAATGGCCATTATAACGTTTGATTCTTCTATTTACTCTTACTTTATATTTTTCCGTTTATAGATAAGGAAAACTATATCGCTTTGCAGTCCTTCCCAAGGATGCACGACACAAGTGGTCAGCCCCGAAGATCAGAAGCTGAGGCAGTTGGCTAAATATCTAGGGATTTTGCCGTACACGCGCAACAATCAAAGATATATTCAATAGCCCCCTTGGATGCCCTTCAGGAACTTAATTCAACCGTTTTTCAAAACTATTAAATTAGAACAGAAGTCATCGGAAGCGTCCAAGCTAGGTTAATCAACCAGCGTTGATCCTAGTCGGACTAACCCATCCTCTCATCCAAGTCGCCCGCACACTTCCTGATATCAGTTATTAGCCGTCGCTAATCTCTGACGCAATCTTGTGGAAATATACGAATCCGTTAATCTATTTTGGAAAAAACAAATCTCAGAGTAATTCAGAATACATTCAAACATAACAATATTTAGTTCTCTGAAGCCTTAAATATAAAAAGGTTTTTGTTTCAGGATAAATGAGATGCATTCGTTTCTGATTTTCAGATTTCTCTGTGAATCACATTATAGCCACCAAATTTAGCATAGACACACGTGTTTAATTCAGTTTACACAGGATACATGGCCTAGAATACAACATCTACAACCTTTTACCTAAGTGTTCCAAATACACCCACAGCAAAACAATAGAATACAACATCTATATCACCTTTGCCTAAGTGTTTCAACTACACTTACAGTAAAGTAATCCTGTGTTTTTAAAGAATAAACTCAACTAGCCTATGTGCACATTTTTGTAGCAACTAAATTGTGTTCTATGTGTTAAGCACAATTTCAAATTTGAAAATTCAGACAGGTTCAGTGAATTTAGATGTTAAACTATTACGCGATTTGCTATTGGGCTGCTACCCGACTAGCAAATGACGCTAATAGCTGAAGGCCTTGAGTGACAAAAGTTGTTAAGTCAGTAAGAGTTTTAGATGCATTTGAGTTTTGCTGGTTCTTGTCATTAGATTGTGATTGTCTGCGTTTCATGAAATAGGGTGGAGGTCTGCCTCTGTCCAGCGACCAACATTTTTCCTCTGTATAGAATAGAATAGAATAGAATGAGGCATTTATATAGCGCTTTCATATGTACTACTGTACACCCAAAGCGCTTTACAATCATATCAGGGGTCTCTCCTCAACCACCACCAGTGTGTAGCATCCACTTGAATGATGCGACGGCAGCCACAGAACAACGGCGCCAGTGCGCTCACCACACACCAGCTATAGGTGGAGAGAGGAGAGAGAGTGTATGGCCTGTTTTGTGACAGGAATTACAGAATCTGTTCAGTTTGCTACAGTGTGGCTTTCTGAATTCTCCTCCAGATGGAGGACCTTCATGACATTCTAACACAGCTACCTCACCATGCATTTGTTTCCGTGACTCAATTCTTGTCGCCCAGCTAACAATACCTTCAAATGCATTTTGTGCTGGAGAAGCACCACACATGAGTGATTGCTGTACACGCGGCCCTGCATTTGTAAGTAGGAATTCAAGGAGAATTACATTGTTGTGGTTAACACCTTCAATTCCAGAATACTCCTCAAAAAGTTCAAACATATTTTCTGCATATGTCTCAAACGATTCTTCAGTACTCTGTTTCCGATTGAGAATCAATTCCCATCCAACAGCACTACAACCACGCAGCTCGCGAATGCATTGTTTTAGTCTATTCAAGATTTCACTCTCAGGCTCATTTTGATGCATTGACTGCACAATGGTGCCTGTCATCAAAACCGGTGGTATCTTATAGATCAGAACATCTGGAATTGAGCTGATAACAATTTGCCAAATATCTTTTGGTTCGAGCTGAAATGCATGTTTTAGATTAACAATGCGTCTCCACCATGGTTCGAATGGCCCTTTCAAAGGGAATGGTCCGATCTCTGCTTTAAACAAGCTACATTCAGTTACTGTTAAAGGACGCCGAATGGTTGACTCTGTGCCGTTTGGGTGCTGTACCACCTTAAGGGCTGAAACAGGCACTCTTTTCATAACTTTATCACATGCTTCATCTGTCTGAAAAGATACAAGATTATTAGAGCAGGCTGCCTCATCTAAGAAGTGTGCATTTTTAGCCCAATCGCTGTTAAGCTTTTTGGGAGACTTGCTTTTAGCATTTAGCTTAGCCTTAAGATCTGCAATGGTGTCTTTGTGATTTTTACACTTTTTAGTCAGGGCTAACAGCTCAGATAGTAAATTATCTAGCTGTGTTTGAAGATCTTGAATCTTTTCCTCAGACTTTTGTGCCTCTGCATTTTTAGAATGCACTTCTTCACATTTAGCATCCATAAGCGAAGATAGAAATTTTGTTGACTCATTTAGCCGTTTATAACTTATGAAGTTTAAAGCCTCAATTATTTCACCATGTTTTGATTTCTTCTGTTTACTGCCCACTGTTCTCCACCAAGTGAAAATTTCATTGTCAATAGCATCCCTGTTAAGACCTTTTCTACTGAGTTTGTACAGTGTAGGCTCTACCTTTTCAGCCCATAATGTAAACAGGACATGATCAGCACACATGATTTCACAATAATGGGACTACTTAGATTATTCTGATACTTCTAATCTCTGTTTTTATACAATTCATGGCATGGACGTTTAGCCTTTAGCATTAACGTTAGCCTTGAGCGTTTTGAAAACAACATGGACAATAGCATTTAGCATTAGCCTTGGGCGCAGCATGGCTTAGCATTGACAATAGCATTTAGCCTTGATATTTGAGTTTTAGCCTGTAAATCATATCATCCTGTTTTCCCAAAAATGTATTTTCATAAACAATGCATCAATCTGCCTTTTTATTTATAAAATCACATGTTTTCCGATCGTTTACAAACTTAAGATTTTTCTTTCTCTGTTTTCTGTTAGTTTGCTCATTATTTTCACATGTTGCTGGTTAGTTTTAAGCCCATACAACAATGGCCGGAAAACATGCGGCTGATTTTTAAAACTTTTAGGCTTTACATTTTCAGCTCTTCATCGAGTTACTAATTATTTGGAAGATGTTATTCTCACTTTAGGTTTCGTTTCTTGTTGCTTAGGCAAAACAAGGCGATCTTTAAAATCTAATACACAAGGTTTTTCATTCTTCATCTTGCTGCCGCATCACGTTTCTAAACAAAGCAAGGCTTTAATTCCGACCCGTAAACAATGCAAACATTTCTTCAACACTTCTATAAAGGGCAGAAAAAGTTTACTTACCACAACCGCGGAAGAAAGAGAAGATGTTCAAACCTCTTGTTGTTTTTAAAATCCCAATACTTGCTGGAAAGGACGTTTCTCATGAAACTGTTTTGATCTGTTTTGAGATCACGTCTCGAGGTCACCACTTTGTAAGGCCCGTGAAATTGGTCCAATGGAGGTTTTCCAATAACACAGGGAAGGTCTCACGTGCTCTGTCCTTTCCTCATGCGAAGTATTGGTTTGGTTAAATTTGTAATACATTAATCATATGTATTCTCTCGTAATTTCATCTGACTCCATAAATGAAAGGGTTTTAATGATATCTGTGGATCATTAATCATTAGTGAATGTTTGACTATTCCTTTTAACCATTAAATGAACAATGTCAAAATCAGTTAGAATAATCACATGTAACAATTTAATATTTCAGATATTAGAGATCAATTCCACAATCAATTCTATTACCTAGTACATGGTTATACATTGGTTACACCAAATAATCTTACCCAGTTTGCATCTGAGATAGAGAGAGAAAAAGGGAAAGAGAGAGAGAGAGAGAAAGAGAGAGAGAGAAAGAGAGAGAGAGAAAGAGAAAGAGAGAAAGAGAGAGAGAGAAAGAAAGAGACCACCTATTCCATTCGTGACCAGCAAAGAAGCGCCCAGATAGCTCACGCACACCTTCCTTTATCCTGTTTGCCCAGGTGATATGGGGGATGGGGAAAACCACCCTCAAATGGCATAACCAGTTTCTCTAAACTTCTATAAACCTTATTACCTTTTATTTTATCTATCTGGATATGAGATATCTGTACCACTCACTTTGAGACATTTCAAATGACACCAAAAACATAACAGTCAATGATAAACATTCACATTAAACCATATTCTTGTGTGAGTTCTTAGTATTTTGCGGAAGTGAGGTCGTATGGGGGAGGTCAAATGGTAATTAGCCCTTTGTCTCAGACCAGGGCCTCAACCTGTATTTTCAGTCTTACAAAGTGAAACAGCGCTGCGTTACCTCACAAGTTTAATTTGTCTAATAAACTGACCTGTGAGTTGTAATTCTGCACTTGCGTGTAGTTTGGTGGAATGTAGGTTAATGTCCATATTCCTTTTATTTCCGCGGGACTCGCGTCGCGTGTGGAGCTGATAGCTGTCTCTTAGCAATCCCGAACTGCTTCATATCACAGTCATGATAAAAGCATCAATGTATTCAGTCATCCATAAACATTATTAGATCGGTCGGCTTGACGTTGACGACAAGATCCATAATTCTTAGCAAATGTTGCGTCATCAAACTACGCCTTTGTTATTGTAAAGAGGTTAGCGACCCCTAGCGGTGAAAAATTCCATACTGTACATTTAACACAACTACAAGCCAAGTATACTTTGAATACTTAATTATACTTTTAAGTATATTTCGATCAAAAGATTGAATACAAGTACAGGCCAAATAATAAACTTGGACTTTTCTCTCAGTATAAGTCAAGCAGAGGTGTCAAAAGTATTCACATTCATTACTCAGGTAGAAGTATAGATACTAGGGTTTAAAAAGACTTCTGTAGAAGTTGAAGTATCAACTCAAGCTTTTTACTCAAGTAAAAGTATAAAAAATAATTATGTCAAAACTACTTAAAGTATAAAAGTAAAAGTAATGTAAGGAAAAAAATCTCTCTCTCTCTCTCTCGGAGGACTTTTGGCGCTGCGCACAAACAAATGTGACTACAGCCTCTCACAAGTTAGAAAGACACCACAACGCCAATCAGTTTAGCGATGTGTATTCAGGAGGCGGGAGTTTTTTTTTACGACGACAAGCCGAAATTAAATAGGAGTAACGAGGCTATTTTTAAAATGTAAGGAGTAGAAAGTACAGATAATTGCGTCAAAATGTAAGGAGTAGAAGTAAAAAGTCGTCTGAAAAATAATTACTCCAGTAAAGTATAGATACCCCAAATTTCTACTTAAGTAAGGTAACGAAGTATTTGTACTTCGTTACTTGACACCTCTGAAGTCAAGTACACTTAAGTGTAATTGTAAGTATATTTCTGAGAAGTAGCCTACATAAAGTATATTTCTGAGAAGTATATAAAATGTAGACTGAACTTTCAGTATATAAGTATACTTATACTTTCTTATTTTTAGTTTAAAAGAAGTATACTAATAGAACACTTGAATAAACTTATTTTTCGTAAGGGTACAGCACTTATTTAATTTCATGTTCACAACACGGTCTCAACCGCTGTTGTCTGCCTATCGACCACACTGCCTAGTACTGTGCAGCCATCTTAGCTTGCCATGTGTGGAGGACAGAGCTGTTGAAAAACAGGGTTACGACACTCCCATAGACTTCCATTGGATCTTTGGAATGCAGAAGTAACGCGTGTCGTGGAGCAGCCGATAGTTCCAAACACTGATAGTTCCAGCACTGAACCCCATTCATTTTCAGTGTTTCCGAATTACGCTCGCTGGTGAGTTGACGAAATTACTGTATTTTTGACATTTGAACGCATTAGCCGTCCTTTAATGAATCTAGTCAGTAGTTGCAATTTATGTAGCCAACTTTAGTTAATGTTTATTGGAAGATAATAGTTAATTGCAGCTAGCTTACATGACCAACACTTCATTAACGTTAGCTACCAGACAGAAATGTGTAAATTCAATACTGATGTTGCACTATATTGTATTCAGAGGGTTTTTTTTTGTCAACCCTATTTACATACATGAGGTGGTCAGAATATTAGAAATACATCTGGATATACACTCACCTAAAGGATTATTAGGAACACTTGTTCAATTTCTCATTAATGCAATTATCTAATCAACCAATCACATGGCAGTTGCTTCAATGCATTTAGGGGTGTTGTCCTGGTCAAGACAATCTCCTGAACTCCAAACTGAATGTCAGAATGGGAAAGAAAGGTGATTTAAGCAATTTTGAGCGTGGCATGGTTGTTGGTGCCAGACGGGCTGGTCTGAGTATTTCACAATCTGCTCAGTTACTGGGATTTTCATGCACAACTATTTCTAGGGTTTACAAAGAATGGTGTGAAAAGGGAAAAACATCCAGTATGCGGCAGTCCTGTGGGCGAAAATGCCTTGTTGATGCTAGAGGTCAGAGGAGAATGGGCCGACTGATTCAAGCTGATAGAAGAGCAACTTTGACTGAAATAACCACTCGTTACAACTGAGGTATGCACCAAAGCATTTGTGAAGCCACAACACGCACAACCTTGAGGCGGATGGGCTACAACAGCAGAAGACCCCACCGGGTACCACTCATCTCCACTACAAATAGGAAAAAGAGGCTACAATTTGCACAAGCTCACCAAAATTGGACAGTTGAAGACTGGAAAAATGTTGCCTGGTCTGATGAGTCTCGATTTCTGTTGAGACATTCAGATGGTAGAGTCAGAATTTGGCGTAAACAGAATGAGAACATGGATCCATCATGCCTTGTTACCACTGTGCAGGCTGGTGGTGGTGGTGTAATGGTGTGGGGGATGTTTTCTTGGCACACTTTAGGCCCCTTAGTGCCAATTGGGCATCGTTTAAATGCCACGGCCTACCTGAGCATTGTTTCTGACCATGTCCATCCCTTTATGACCACCATGTACCCATCCTCTGATGGCTACTTCCAGCAGGATAATGCACCATGTCACAAAGCTCGAATCATTTCAAATTGGTTTCTTGAACATGACAATGAGTTCACTGTACTAAAATGGCCCCCACAGTCACCAGATCTCAACCCAATAGAGCATCTTTGGGATGTGGTGGAACGGGAGCTTCGTGCCCTGGATGTGCATCCCACAAATCTCCATCAACTGCAAGATGCTATCCTATCAATATGGGCCAACATTTCTAAAGAATGCTTTCAGCACCTTGTTGAATCAATGCCACGTGGAATTAAGGCAGTTCTGAAGGCGAAAGGGGGTCAAACACAGTATTAGTATGGTGTTCCTAATAATCCTTTAGGTGAGTGTAAAGCCAATAAGTACAGCAGCACCCCCACAAATAAGACCTCAATGCCAAAAACGTGTAAATACGTGTAAGCAATGAGCAAAATAATCATCCAGCTTCTTCCATAATGTTGTTGTGTAATAATAACAATTTGAATAACAATAGTGGTTTGTGTGTATATATACTGTATATATATATATATATTTGTTCTCATTTAATTTCAAATTATGTACAGGAGCACAGAGTCAAAATAACAGAAATCATGACAAATGTCCAAATAGGTATGGACCTAACTGTAGGTGTGTACTCTCACTTCTGTAATCTCAACATCATGAAAATGTTTAGGAAACATAGGCTTTCAATGTGTATTTAATCTGTCCTTCAATGTATTAACTTTAACACCGTTTCCTCTTTCTTTACCACTACCAGTTCTTTCCAACAGCAACAGGCTTTTTTCAAGACCCGGTCTCCTCTGGGGCCTATGACACGGTCTGCTTCTGGCTATTCTCACCTAAAAATCCAAGTAACTATAGCATTACTTATAGTGTGGAGTTTGAATGCTTTTGCTATTAAATGTATGGCTAAGCATTTGACTGATTCTCGATTCACCGATAGGTCGATAGGTCTCCAGATCATCCTACAGCTTCGGTGGCAGAATGTATTGGCTATTGTGAACACTTGTATTCCTTTTCTGGCCTACTTTCTGCCATCTTTCTCTCCCTGTAGAAGTCGAACGAGTTTCTTTGAAGACAGAACATTCACAGAGAACTTACCTACCCTCTACCTAGATATAATATATAATTGAATGTTTTGTTGAATGCAATTGTTTGCCTTGTATATTTTTTACTGTTGACCAAACTTCTTTCTTGACTTAAACTGAGCAGATTTTATTGATATTCACTTGTTGTGCAGGTTTATGTGAATGTATTTTAACATAACATAACATTAGGATGTTAGTAATTATGACCACAGAAGCACAAGAAAAATATATACAGTAAATACTGTAAATGTATTATACCTTATGGGAGCAGTCCCCCTTCCCTCCAAAATTAAACACACAAAAATTGTATTCAATTAAAAGGGCTTTATTGACAAAAAAAAAGTCAAGAACAATGTGTTTGTGTATGTGTATGTGTATATACACTACTAGTCAAAAGTTTTGGATCGGTAAGATTTTGAATGTTTCATAAAATCTGTAAACAATGCTCGAATTTTACTATTGCAACTATTACTATTGCACCACTGATCACAATGGACCTTATACCATTGGTAAATTATGTTTTTCATTCCCCTTTTAATTTTTGTAAAGAAATACTACAACACATAATACTGTTATCCACTTCTTTTAAAGGTGAATTATGGAGCTTCCAGCTATGTATTAAGTAATAAACTTCAGTACCCCTCTTTTCTAAGAACAGCGCCCAGCAACAAAGACCTGATTGAAATGATTATTCGCATCATACAATGGTTTGGTTGGAACTGGGTTGCCTTTCTTGGTGGCCAAGACGATTACAGTGAAGACGGCCTAAGTCTATTTAACAAGTATATATGCAATACTAGAATTTGTTTAGCCTATCAAGAGGCTCTAAGTCAACGGACAAATTACAGTCTAACACTTAAAAAGATTGATATGCTTAACATCAATGTCATTGTTGTTTTCGCTCTGCCACAATATGCAAGCAACATTATCAAAGCAGCCATAGAGAACAACATCCAAAACAAAGTATGGATTGCAAGTGAAGCATGGTCTATGAATCAACAACTTCCAAGAGAGCCAGGAATTGGGAAAATTGGAACAGTTATTGGCATTACAGAAAGATTGTTGTCTTTGCCCGGATTTAATGAATTCATCTATAAAGATAGGGGAACAATTGATGTTGGCCATAATGATAGTGCTGATAGTGATGTCAAGAGTAATAGTAAGACATGTAATCAAGATTGTGATTGCTGCACAATGTTGTCCGCAGAGGAGATTATAAATGAAAATCCCACATTCTCATATGCCATCTATGCCGCCATATATTCCATAGCTCATGCATTACATAAGGTTTTGCAGTGTGACATGAATGAATGCAGCAAAAACACAACAGTTAAGCCATACATGGTGAGTAAATGTATCATAAGATGATAATGACATTTTTAAGGAAAAGTAATAGTCATTCTTATAGCAGCATTCATCAAATGAATGGGGACATTTTTACCACACTTTACAACAGCTTCTAGAACAAATCAAAAAGTTGGACTTCCCACTTAACGGCCGTCAGGTGAAATATGATGAAAATGGTGATCCAGCTGTCAGTTTTGCAGTCATACGCTGGAATACTGAAACAAATCCTCCACGATTTGATATGGTTGGCATATATGATACATATCCAGAAATTACTTTTACTATCAACAACTCAATCTTGTCCTGGCATAACAATGGTTCAGTAAGTTATCTTTTTGGTGAGTACTTATCAAAACATTTACCTGACTTAGCTTAATTTTAATAACAAATTTTCTTATTCCATAAAGGTTCCTTTCTCAAACTGTTCTGTTGAGTGCAAGGAAGGATTTTGGAGGGAACCTGATGGATATCATAGTTGCTGTTTTCTGTGTAAAAAATGTCCACGTAACAGCTATGTGAATTATTCCCGTGAGTACTTTAAACGATGAATGAAAAAACCTTGGCATTTCAGGTTCTTCAGTCCACTTTATTTTAATAGGGAAATAAAATGAAACATTTGCACATTTAGTTGTTATAGCAAAAAAAATTTAAAAAAAATAAAAATTTGTTTAAAACAATTATTTGATCTTAAATTAGTCTGTAGATTACAGTTAATAATATAAAAATAAAATAATATAATAATAAAATAATTTAAAAGTAGGCTACATTTAATTAATGGAGTATTAATGGAGTATGTATTAATGAATTAATACATTTAATTTAATGAAATCATTAAATAACCGCTCCATTATAACATTTTAACCACATGGTCTAAATGTAACTGTTCATATTTTTTACCTTACAAATTTAAAACAATTACTGTCTACAAATCTACTATTAAAAACTGTATAGCTACTGTCTATATAAACACTCTTAATAGCAAACATGAAGTAAATTCACAAATGACAATAATAAAAAATAAAAAAAGACAACTTCAAATAAATCTCACTAATGTTGATATTCAAATGAAATGTCAAAATTATTAGCCACTCTAAAATGTGTTGAGATTACCTAAGTTCAAGAAGAAAAAATAGGGACAGCATACCCCATCTTCTTCTTTTGTGCTGTCTCCCAATGTTATGCAGAGCTCTAATGTGGTTTACTGGTGTTCCATTCTTCATTCCACACCATACCGTCTGTAATGATTACATTGTTTGAACGAACCACATCCTTTTTTGCCTGCAAGGTTACCAAACTGGCATTTGAATCTGTGAATAAATTTTCCACAGATATTTCCCACCATCATGCATTGTAAAATCACTTTCTATTTGACCTTGATCACAAAAGTATGTTTTCATATGGTTTTACTGTTTCTCAGGGGATCCCTATACATGTTTTCCATGTCCAGAGAGTGAATGGTCTGATGAGGGCAGTGCGACATGTAAGACACGTTCTGTTGTCTATCTTCAATTCACAGAAATCTCCTCCATCGCTGTCATGGTTTCTGCCACATGTCTAATTAATCTCCTTTTTGCCATATTGCCTTTTTGCCTTTTCACCTATAATTACAACACACCAGTGGTGAGGTCTGCTGGTGGTAGCATGTGTATCCTGATGTTAACATGTTTGATAATGTCTAGCATAAGTGTGTTCTTTTTCTTTGGAAACCCCACATCTGTACACTGCCTCCTCAGAAATGTAATATTTGCATTTTTCTTCACTGTTTTTCTCTCCTGTATGGCTGTCCGTTCCTTTCAAAATGTTTGTATCTTCAAAATGGCTGCCAAGTTCCCACCCGTGCACAGCCTTTGGGTAAAGTACAATGGACAGTGGCTCTTTGTTGGATTTTTTTCTGTCATTCATTTAATTTCTTGTGTGCTGTGGATGACTGTCTCAGCTCCCAAAACTTTCAGAGACTCATTCACTTTTAAAGACCAGATTATACTCACCTGTGAAATAGGGAACACTATTACTATTTGCATTGTTATGTTTATAGGTTGGTTTCTTGGTTGCCTGTGTCTCTTATTTTCTTACATGGGAAGAGATCTGCCAAAAGATTACAATGAAGCGAAATCAATAACTTTCAGTCTCATTTTGTACATTGTGAGCTGGATTGTGTACTTCACAGCATACCTCATTCTCAAAAGCCAATACATTCAGCTTGTTAATGCAATGGTCCAGATATCTAGTATATACGGAATTGTCTTCAGCTATTTCATACCAAAATCGTACATTATAATATTTCAACCACAAAAGAACACTCCTGCATACTTTCAAGCATCTATTCAGAATTACACGCAGACCATTAGTAGGTCTTAGACTACAACAAAGCACAGTAAACACAGATGCCTCCTTTTAGTTAGTTTTCCTTTTAAGACATTTTCTGTAAAAGGCTTTTATACTCATTATACTGTGTCTTTAGATCCATTAGTAGTTCCCAATATTATTATCATTTGTTTGTGTTGTTATATCTGCTTGTATTGGTGCTGTATTTATGTTTTGTTAAGTAAAAAGCTATCCCTTGATAAGGCAAAATGTTATAAAACACTTTACCGGCCAGCAAACATTTAACTTCATCATTCATCCTAAATGGTAAAATAGGCCCATCTAATCATAAGGTGAATAAAGAAGTGAAAAAAAAAAAAAAAAAAAAAAAATCTGTCATCATTTATTAACCATTATGTTGTTTCAAACATGCATGTATTTCTTCTGTGGAACACAACAAAAGATCCTTTTAACATTCTTATTGACAGTGCTTAATCGAATGGTTTAGAATAATATTAATGAACCCGTTTTAGTTTCCCGTCAGTGCTCCATTTTGGCCACATGGTGGCATAGCTCGATATATCTTTCAATCTTTCAAGTCAGAATGTTCAAATGAAAATATGCTGATTGTTGTTGATGTTCAGTTCGATGTTGTGCAGTTTCACGTTAATACCGCTATGCCTTTTCATACAGTTGCAGGCGATATGAGCTTCTCATGTCACATACTTGAATTCCTAGTTACACTATATTAAACTAAACAATTTGGCAGTAATATCATAAAGCACATGGCAGTTATTGTGGTAGGCTATTAATCTTTGAAGAATAGTAGGCTAAGTCTACAAAACTAAAAAATAAATACCGTAACAGCATCATAGGCCTTCTAATAGCAGCAAGGAAATGAAATGTGCTATTTAAAAAGCTGAACTGAAACGCCACATAAACATTGAACAACCCCTCCACCCACCCCTCCTTCTTTTTCTTTTTTCTTTTTTTTTTTTTTTTTTTTTTTGCATCAGCGAACCCATTCATTATTTAACAGAACGCATATTTTGTCCGCCAAAAATACGAAGCGAGGAAAATTAGCGGGCCGCCAACCAAGCTTTTCAGAAGATGGTCCGGTTTTACCACATAGGCTACTTTGAAGTTGTAAAGTGCTCTGGGAAACCAATAAGATTTGGTTATGGGCTACTTTAACACAGAAGCATAGGCCTAACCATGACAATCCTCGTATTACAGCCATATCGTAGGCTATAATGATCCAAAAATACAGCAGTATGGAGACTGCTATGTTTGTGGGGCTTACAAAAGAAAGATGTATTTTAAGTTGATGAAGATAAATGTAACAACACCAAATGTTTACTAGGCCTACATCATGGCAAGGAAACCTTTTTTATTATTATTTATTCCCTGGCTCATTTTGCGTTTAAACGAAAGTGTACACAAGTTTATTCTTATACAAATGTGTCTCAAGTTCTGACGAGTAAATGGCAGATGTTTTGCAATTCAAGCCGCGTCCATAGACAGGATTTATTAGTGCTTCACAAAGAGGGGCTCGTCTTTTGTTAAGTCCTTGTGTTTCTCATTGAAAAGCGCGACAAAGGGTTCATCCTTCATTGAGTTTTAAAGTTACTTTCCACTAGTTCATTTCAGCCCTTGAGAAAACCCAAAGCAATGTTAATGTCCCTCTCTTCTCCTTTGAGACAGAGATCTCAGTCCACACAAGCAAACATAAGGCATTGTGCACCTGAACCAAAGCCTTCTGAATAACATAGTCTAGTCTATAGAAATTCGTTAATAGAACGTTTGATTAGCCCAAGTAAACAAGACCGACGCGTGGCATTTTACAGTAACATAAAACATGTCGAATTGTGTGTTGTTTACGTTATAGCCTATATCAAGTTGGCTGTTTTGTTTAACTTTGCGGGAAGCCATTTGTTTCATTTAGTGTTTTTTTTTTTTTTTTTTTTTTTACCTCTGAATAGTAGGCGGTTCTCCGATTTGTTTCGCTCTTGGTTGACCCGTTCCGTTGACATTCAGTGAGGATTCCCGAGACATGCCGTCATATTTGCAGAAGCAAAATTCGTTCAGTAGCCTATAGCCTATCATATTTTCAAATATTTTGAAGAGTAATTTAAAGAATTACTATAACTTAAGGTGCGTCCATACAAAAAATAGAGCCAAGTTTCATCGCTGTAATATTGGCAAAATGAAAGTTTAGGCGACTACTGCGATATTCAAAGGGCTATTCTTTGTCCTTCTACTCTTGCACAGCTCATATTTTTGTAGGCTAATTGTATTTTGTCTATTTAGCCTATTGAATGTATTGTTTTTGTAAAATGCTGTAGCTATTTAATATTCAACATTATTGATCTGCCTGCATTGTTTTCTCCAAAGCGGAGACTTTGTAACTTTTTTACATAAAAAATGAACCATCACTGATATTTTCCTTTTATCTCTGTAAACTTCTTTGAAACAATCTGTATTGTAAAAAGCGCTATATAAATGAAGGTGACTAAAATGGTTGTATTTATATTCATAAGTTGTTCATTTCCTATGTCTGTATTTATAGTCATCATTGTGTTTTAACCTACACCAACGTCAGTTTTAATAAGATGTAATTTCCCCTAAAAATGCGAATAACTGTACTATAATTACTTAGGCTACTAATAATTCCTGACAAGTTGTAGCAAACTCCAGAATCCCCTTAACAAAACATAGCAAAAAGCGGTTAAACAGTTAATCAGGGGGAAAGAAGCATCACCGGATTTGAGGGACCTTTGAAAAACATGTTTAATGTGTTAGAGTGTTGACAAAGGGGTGTAAATTGCATCTGTCCTAATTAAATGTTTTTTTGCTTGTTTTTTTTTTTTTGTTGTTGTTGTTGTTGTTGTTGTTGTTGTTGTTGTTGTTGTTGTTAGGGATCGCCTGTGATCTGGCATATTTTAATATGCCTATATTTGTGAACAGAGAACACAGCTTTTCCTCAGAATGTAGTGTCTAAATTGAAGGGCCAATGTGCTGCAACATGTTGAATTTAAGCGTGAAAATAGCGTGATAAACAGCATCGATGAGGTACAAAGGATTCGAGCCTTCCACCATGCACCAAGCTGCTGTGCTGCAATTTCATACTGATTTCGCGCTACTTTGTAAGACAGCAATGTAGTGTTTGAAACAATTATTCGGTGCATTACACGCAATTTAATCTGAGATTTACATTCTCAAGTGATTGCTTGTAGCAGCATAAACAATAGGCACAAACACATAAGTGTATATTTTAAGTATAATATAAACTACTGAATGTACTACTGAGTTCTCACTAATATTAGACTCATTCAGAAATTTGTAAAAAAAAAAAAAAAGAGTAAAAAAAAAAGGATGCAATATTATTTACAAGTGATATCTTAAAAACGCTTTACTTTATTGATAACTCCTGGACTCTTTGTCTGGAGCACCCACCCCCTAATGAGCAATCGCTTAGTAGCCTACTTTGAAAACTAAGTAACTAAATGCTGGTAAAACTTTTTAATTAGGCAAGAGCTGTTTGAAAAAGTCTATGGCTGTATGATATCCACGTCGTGTGCGCCCTAAATGCGTCTTTTGTATATTTTACACGTCACATGTAGCTACTATAGCAATATTGTGCATAATTACATGTGTAACTTGCCCTAAACCAAATCCTAACCCTACAGTATACAAGTAGTCAATTAATACTCGGTAGAACTACTTAAATGTGCTATAATTACACTATAATAAGGGCATTCTGTCGCGTATCTTGCATCTGAAGCTACGTAATCTTTCTAATTTTCTCTAATCGCAGGAAAACGTCATAATGTCATATATTAATTAGTCTACATTTTAAATTCTAAGTCTGTTTGTGTCCAAAAAGCATAGGCGGTCACATTTTAACTGTAACTTAAATAATGTGACCCCGATTAAATGATTGACGTTGTCATTAAGCACGAAGCCTTGGAAATATGCAAGAAGAAAGTGTAGGAGACAGGCCTTGTTGGTCACAGGGTATTTTAAGGCGTTCCCAAGGACCCGCTGCTAATGAGGAAGTGTGTAAAATCAGGCAGATAGGGCTGTCGATAGGAGGCGTTCCTCTGATTCGCCTCGCTCTGCTGTTTGAAGGGAGCATCCTGTGTCAATTCTTATTTTTCAGACAATATGTCGAATCTTACAAGTTATTTTGAATTCTACTCATCACAAAAGAAACGCGCACATACGAAATTATTAACCTTTGAGAAGACACTTCTTAAATTCCCAAGGTGCTTGATTGTGACGTATTAAATGTTAAGTGTAAAACCTTGCAGGTTCTCCAGCGGGTGACTGTGGGTATCGTCATTTCGTTATAGCAATTCTTAAGCCTTTTTCTGAACAGTTTCACTCCACATGACAGTGTCTCTTTATTAAAGCAAATAGCCTAGCACACTGTCACAATGCTCTCAATTTTTGTTTAATGACTGACAAACAATTAATGTTCAGACCATTTCTGTCTTCGTCAGGTATTCAATTTTTTTTTTAAGTCTTTATACAATAGGCGTGCATGGACAACTAACAAGACAGCAATTAACTAATGAAAACACATTGGACTCTCCGAATGCAAATCATTGAACAACTATAGAGCAGATGACGCCAGGTACAACGCAACAAACATCAATATCTGTCCATAAGTAGTTTTGAGCACTAGAACAGCTTGTCTAGCCTGTGCCTAGCCTAGGTTTCAGTGCCTTGGACAACCAAGTCAAATTAAGCCTTTCCCTTATTTGGGTTTTTAAAAATTGGGATTATTAAAATATTCTTCACACGATGGGAAACTCACACTGGAATGCTCTTTTGGTTATTTGATGGCATCATGATCACCCCCATTTATGCAGTCTACATGACGAAATAATAGCTGAATTTACACAAATATTTTAAAGTTTACATCCTCACATCCCTTGTTTCCTATTATGGTGTGTAACTTCCTCAAAGATAAATTACTGTTTGTATGCTTTATGATAGTTGTGTACGAGTAGTGAAATTATCCACCGTTATGAAGAAAAGTAGGCTATTTCTCACCAAAAGATATGATGTTGAGATAGCTTTTTTATTTGGACCCAACATGACCACAGAAGGCGCAGTTTGCAAAAGTACAATATTGAAGTCGAGCAAGAAAGGCCGCAGTGGGATACCAATCACCATGACGATATGCTTATTAGAGAGGTAAATTGTCACATTGTTCTCTTATTGAGACCTCTGCTGTGCGGAACCGGGGGATGGACCGTGAAACCAGAGGCGAATAGTTTCAATAGTCCGTCGCAGCATAGCATATGGTGCTGTCAGCTAACCGAACGCTGACACCAACAAACTGCAGATTTAATACTAATTTTCTCTGAAGGAAAAACTCATGCCACCCATGCGCATTTTTTATCAGTCTATTACTGACGCTACTTTCGATTTTTTTTAGTTACACAAAGAGAATAAATACATCGTTAAGACAAAATAAGACAAGTGTAGATAAACGAAATGTTCAAACACACACACACACGCACACACATACATATGGGGACTTTCAATAGACATTTTGATTTTTTTATACTGTTCAAACTGTATATTATATCCCCTAAACATAACGCTAAACACAATTTAGAATTTTTGTAGAATAGATTTATAAGCTGTTTTCCTCATGGGGACCAAAAAGATCAAACATTTCTGGTATTACTATCCTTGTGGAAACAACGTAGGAACGGTTTTTGTGAAACACACACACACACACACGCGTTCACTTTATACTATATATATATATATATATATATATATATATATATATATATATATATATATATATATAGCCTGCCTATATACACCGTTTTGACATTTTGGAGAACCCAAATAAACCATATTGATAAACTGAAAAAAGATCAAAAGCAAGTGATGAATTTGTATTTATTTTATTTAAATTTAAAATGAAAGAATATTAAACTTATATGGAATCAATAATTCATCGTGAAAATTCTATAATTCAAGATTCGCTGCTACATTTCAACTAAAAACAGTGCCCACAAGTCTTTTGTTCTTATACAAATTGGTTGCTTATTCTGTGAGGTAAATGGCAGATGCTTTGCAAATCAAAGAGCCTCAATAGATTTGGTACTTAACAATGTGAGAGGGTTTTTGTCTTTATTTCTGACTGAATGGCTTCACAAAAGCTTCCATCCTTCGCTGGGTTTTTAAGTTACAATGCTCTAATTTAATTCAACCCCGAAAAGCCAAAGCAATTAATGTGCCCCTCTGTTTTTCTCCTTGCACACAGCCAAACACAAGACCGTGGACGCCTAAGTCAAAGTAAAGACTTCTTAAAGACCTGCGGTCTAGTCTATATAAATTCATAACTTGCAATATTTGATCAGACCAAAAAATGTTGTCGCGTGGTGTTTTATGCTTTGTAATAGCCCAATTATTATTTTATGAAGAACAAATAGGCCTACAGTACGTCATATTTTATATAGCATTTACTTAGGCTATAGTATATTATACTTTGTGGGGAACTATTTGTTATTAAAATAATCGGTAAAATGGATGTTGTTTGGAAAAGTTGCCTTGCTCACGTGGCAGATCACTTTCAGGACACGTAAGTAAATTCTGTAAAAAGGCAACACTATAAAACAATCTTTCAGAATAAAAAAAAAAACAAAAAAAAACGAATAAAGCATTTTACGATATATTATTTAATCTCATTAAAGTCTTTGAATTGTGTTGACGATTAAACTTGTTTTTTGTTTTACTGGTTAATATTTTTTGGTAACTGTCATTTCGAGCCCAAGAACATCAGCTGATTCTCTTTTACTGCCATGATTTTATATTTACATGTTAATGTTGTAGCGCTTTGGAAATGGAACGTTTATTGCAGTAATTGTATAATTGCTTCACTAATTGTTGTTAACAAGCCATAGAATACTTCAGTCACTACGGGATCTCCTAACTAAGCGTGCATGATAAAAGGCAGTTAGGGTTAATCAGTTACAGATGGAGAAAAGTGAAAGCACTTCCAAGCTTTTGATAAACATGCGCTTAACCTTTATCGCAGTCTGTTATTATGCCAAACTCGAGCACAGATTGTTCCTATCTTATTGTTTCTGACAAAGTGGAGAAAACGGTGAAACCTCTAAATAGAACACTTGGCAATAAAGTGATCTTCTAAGCGTTGTGTGTGTGTTATGCAAATATTCTTTCTTTCATTTGATCTGAAATGATGGACTTTTTTTGGTAGCCTACCATTGACTAAATAAGATTATTTGCTTTTGAAAAGTAACTGTGAACTGTACCACAGTGTGAGCGTGTGACTGACGTGTAAATCAGTGTCACAAAAGAGAGGTGATTTGCTCCGATTTCATACTGATTTGCGCCGTTTTACGCTGTGAAAAGAGAAACACAGCAGCGTTTTGAACCAATTCTTTGGCCATTACAAACAACTGAATCTCAAATGCTTGTAGATAACAAACATGCATCTGTGAACTACCTATCTTTTAGTTTGTTAGCCCAACATGTTTTATGTAAAACTTAAAGTTAAAATACGGAACAACAGAAAAGCGAAGAGCAAGATGAAATAGACGTTAACATCACTCGGATTCTTTTCCTCGAATTATTCAATCAACTGGCTTTTTTGTGTGTGTGTGTATATATATATATATATATATATATATATATATATATATAACTAGTTTATTGTCGCTTGCATTATGTATTTAACATACAAATTGAAAACGTTTAACATTGTGTATTCTTTGCAAAGTTTGATGCAATATTAGTGTGTCGTATTAAAAATGGTCGGATTCTTTGAAAGAGAACTTGCACAATAGACCTAGATATACAATAGACCTGAAAGATCAATCGCTATCCTATACTTAGGCCTATATAAACTGTAGTGTTTTTCATTGCCTTCTAAAGGCTCTTGACTGGAGCTGCTGAAATGGTAATGTGATTCTTTCAGTGTCACGTCATTTGTTTCCTCCTAAATACGCCTATTGTATGGTGAAGCCGTCTCAAGTGAAAAAAAAGTCTTAAAGCTATCAATGGACATTCATTCATCCTGTCGCGTGTCATGCGTTTGGAGGCACCCCCTGCCTTTCTTACTGCGCATGTGCAACATAGTATTGTACTTTTGACCCAAAACATTTATTTTGATCAAAGAAAAATTAAGAACCAAAATGTCATTGCTCCAATAATTTTTCTACATTTTTAATAAACAAAATAACCGAAAAGGTCGATTGAATTGTGAAATTAACACCAAGATGTGCAGGCATTAAAAACTTTTTTTCACCTAACTGTTCACTTAACCACTTTTTAAAAATTGTTTTATGTGAAACTGTATTTTTTCACACCGTGGAAACTGAAGTGGCTTTACTTAAATGGGTTCTTCATTTCTATTAAAAACCTGTAGCCTACGACATTCCCAAGGACAGGCCCTATTGACGGGTAAGTGTGGAAAATCAGGCAGATAGGGCCCTTGGACAGGAGGCGTTCCTCTGATTCTCCTCGCTTATTTCTTTGAAATGAGCATCTGTGAGAATTCTACTTCTTTTTGAGACCAGGTATGTTCTCAAGTCAAGTTTAAAACACGAAGAGCTCTGCTTGTAGCACGACCATTTGTATTCTACAGGCCAAATAATTACAGAACTTTTGGGCAGTTTTAGAAAAAGTTGCTTTGGTTTGTAAAATCTTGTCATTTTAATTCAGCAAAGGTGAAGGTTCCCCTTCCTTATTGGCAGAAAATTGTCACGTTGTGAAGACACGGAAAAGATTTCCACGGTGCTGCTTGTCCCACATGGCGTGAAACTTGAAGAGAAAAGGATGAATAGTCGGAGCTAATTCCTCTACAGCTCGTCTGGTTATTTGTAACACTTCCCATTTTACGGTGCTTCTATACAACTCTCTAAAAGCTACATTTTCACCCCACACGATGATGTTTTGGGCCAGCGCTTAATTGTTAATTTCTATCTAAACTAAAACACATTAAATATAAGATTTATCGCTCTTAGGGATAACATAATTATAAGCGTTAGTCCAAGTATTGAAAAGCAACTGATTGTCATTTCAAACTATATTAGGCTGGCATGTAAAAAAGTCTGTTGGCCGATAATTACGTATGACGCCAGTATACGGACAAGGCCTACTCACAAAGCACACACAGTATTAATTAATTATGTTTCCTCTGATTATATAAATAAAAGTCTCGTGGTTTATAAAAGAGAGTAATACCAAAATTACTCCTAAGCTCTTTTTTGAGAACAAAAGCACAGCCAGGAAAGCAACTTCAAGCTGATTGGGTGTCCAGAAGAAACTAAATAGATGCTCTTTTTCGCACGTGTGGATGCACGTCTCAATGGATGTGAGCAGTCCATTGAGATGTTAAGTGAGCCTTTCTATATAAAGCAGGACACTAGGGGGAATTCCTTCACTCCAACTCAAGGAATTCTGATAATTCATCTGGGTATCTAAGCACATTGAGCATCTGAGGACAATGTCTGCAGCATCCGCTAGTGTGGTAGCGGCAAAAACTCAATGCGTTAAAAAGGTGATTATGAGTAGAGTGCATTTTTTTGACAATAAATCGTAAAACTTCTTTATCGGTGTATATTTATTGTATTTTAAATCAAAGAAAACGATTTTGTATTTCAGGTTTCCAAACCACTGATGGAGAAGAAAAGAAGGGCACGTATCAATAAATGTTTGAATCAATTGAAAAGCCTCCTGGAAAGCGTCTGTTCCAACAATGTAAGAAATTTAAACGGATTTAATCTTCTATTCAAATTCTAACACGAATCTCTGTCCCAAAATCTAACGGATCTGTTTTTAATTTAACTTATTATTGCATTATTCAGATCCGCAAGCGAAAACTGGAAAAGGCTGACATTTTGGAACTAACGGTGAAACATCTGAGGCATCTGCAAAATAGCGAAAGAGGTGCGTGTGCACTGCCCTTTATTTATTTTTGTAAGAATTTATTAATTTCCCAACATAATATAAGAAGTGTATTATTGGAAAATCATAACTAAATATTGTTTTGTCTAAATACAGGAATGGCCGCAGTTTGTGACTCTGCTGAATATCACGCTGGCTACAGAAGTTGTCTCGCCACTGTCAGTCATTATCTTCACGCGTCAGAAACAGACAGGGATTCCCGTTCCACCCTGCAGGCACATCTCACGAACGGTCCTCGCTACACCAGAGTTCCTGATTTCAGTACCGCGGAAAGCGACCACGCACCGATCCTTGCACCAACAAATACACTTCGGCGATCACATGAAGTTGCACTTAAAACAGACGCTCCTTATTCCAACGTGCAGCACACATCAGACAGAAATGTCTGCTTTATGCCGAAGAGGATTGAGATTTGTGATATTGACAAAATATCATTCGGATATCATGGATCCAAGAAGCTCAAAACCATACACTCCAGTCTTAAAAATACAAAGGTTGATGAGTGCTGCCGTTTGAAACATAATTATTGGCGGCCTTGGTAAATATGAATAATTTCAAATGTCATTGGTTTAACACTTACCTATGCTTGTCGTGCACTGTATATGTAGGTCTTATTTTAATGAATGACAAATGCCTATTTTAGTAATAAAAGACTACAACAATGTGCGTATTTGTGAACAACATTATTTATAACTTATTGTTATAATTGGTTATAACAAGTTTTTTTTTATATTTTTTATTTATTTATTTTTGTTATCTCTACTGCATGTCGCCCAAGAACATTCCCAAGCCTCGGAACAGTAAAACCATCCACGTGCAATTTTTTTATTGGCGAATTTTCACTCTTGAATAACGATACTGCTCACTACTAAAGTACCAATACCATTATACAATGCATCGGTTAATACACTCTATGGTTAAGTGATATATTTGTTTTGGTGATTGGAAAGGACTGTATAATTTGACTGGTCTTTAAGAGATTGTGACCACCAAGGGGCATCGATTAGAATGCAGACAAGATGTTCCGTTGAGGTGTTTTATTAAAATAAAAGTTTAAATGTGTGTGGTTCTGAAACAGAGATACAGGCATAAATCAGTAAATGTAGACACTTATTACAGGAATAGCAGGTATATAATAAAACAAATACAATTAAGAAATTAAATTATAGTTTTGTTATGTATGATTTAAATGCTGTGTTATAATAAATGATTAGTACTAAGCACATACATACTTATAAATTTAGTAGTACACTATATCCCTGTTCAAAGATTAATTTGCTGCACATTAACTGCAACAATATACGTACAACATACTAAATTCAACTGAACATATAATAATTATGAGCTGCAGAATTACTCCTTAAATAAACAACATTACACATTGTGCAATAACAACAAAAATTATTTCAAATGAGACATATGAGGCTTGCAGAGCAACATCTCCATTAATTAACAGCGTTCTCAATTAAACACACGAGCAGTGCGAAGCTCCGCCATTATACAACAACGAGCAGCAACATGTCACGACATTATTCTGAGGTAAAAACAACAACAAACTTCAGTATACTTACTGGTAGTTGCACGCACACAATACTTGGAACTCGTAAATAAGTACAGCAACACTATCATCTATATAAATATAAATATAAACTGCACAGTCTTTCAACGCCAGCGCTATCTTCCAAACGTTTCCGAAACTGAAACTAAAACTGTCTGCTCCCGCGAACCGCATAGCGCAGTGACGCTCCTGATTGGCTGATTCTCAAGCAGCCAGTTTTATCTGCCTGAAAAAGGTCGTCCTTCGTCACAGCCGCCCCTAAATATGTTACTATATTTACCACTCTAAGAAGGACTGACCGTATCAGTGTCTGGTATGGCAGGCAGAGCTACTAGGCGAGCGACAGGCCTCGTGTAGATTTTGTCCTTGACTTTGACTACTGCAGTCCTGACTCTCCCATCAGTTCCTGGAATAACCTCAGTGACATGACCTAAAGGCCACTGCGCTCTTGGCAACTGTGGGTCCACCACCATCACTATGGTTCCAGTTTGCAGCTGTGCAGGGTCCTTGTGCCACTTGGAGCGTGTCTGAAGAGTCGGGAGGTAGTGTCGTATAAAGTGGGACCAAAACTGGTCAGCCAGCACCTGAGTATGTCTCCAGCGGCGGCGACTCAGGAGCTCAGACTCAGCATACACAGCCTGTGGTAAAGAGGGGTCGAGCCGCCCCATGAGGAGCAAGTTGGGGGTCACTGGGTCAGCATCAGCCACGTCTGTTGACACGTAACCCAGTGGTTTGGAGTTTAAAATCCCCTCCACTTCAATAAGTACTGTCCGCAGGACCTCTTCAGGGACAGTCTGTGATTGGATGGTGGCATACAGTGCAGCTTTAACAGACCTCACTTCCCTTTCCCAGACTCCTCCAAAGTGTGGTGCGCTTGGGGGGTTAAACTGAAACTTAATCTGGTGTTTAGCCAGATGAGCCTGAAGTGTGGGGTGCAATGACCTGAAGGCCTCCTGGAGTTCTCTTTCACCTCCCTTAAAATTAGTGCCCTGGTCGGACCGGAGCTCTGCTGGCTTACCCCTTCGTGCAATGAAGCGGCGAAGGGCCATCAGAAAAGAATCTGAGTCCATACTGGAAAGAACATCCACGTGCACAGCGCGCGTCGTCAGACATTTAAATAGTATGCCCCATCTCTTCTCATGGCGACGGCCAACCTTCACTGTGAAAGGCCCGAAACAGTCCATGCCTGTAGAGAAGAACGGGGGCTTCAGCAGCCGTAGTCTGGACTGTGGGAGGTCTGCCATCTTGGGCACTACTGGAGAGGCTCTCCATCTCTGGCAGTCCGGACAGGAGTGCTGGTGGCGCTTAACAGCTTCACGGCCATGCAGAATCCAGTATTTTCGCCGCAGCTCTGCAAAAAGGCGCTCTGATCCGGGATGGCAAAGGCTCTTGTCCATGTCCTGGATGATGAGCTGGGTCACTTTATGCCGATGGTCCAGGATCACTGGGTGAATAGAATCGGGCTCTAGCTGGTCACTGCGGCGGAGCCTTCCTCCAACCCGGATAAGTCTCACAGTCTTGTCATACTCTGGTGCTAGGGAGATCAGCCTACTGGTGGCAGCTACTGGCTTACCGGTACTCAAGAGGCTGAACTCCTCAGCAAAGCTGTCCTGCTGGGCTCGTCTCAATACTTCTCTCTCTGCTTCTCGGTAGTCATCAGCAGAAAGACTGACGGGGCTCCCTGATGACAAAGGGCTGGATTGTGCAACCGCCTCTGTCAGTGCTCTGAACGAGGAAAACTGATCAACATTTGGTAGCAAAGAAGTCTGTATGCTTGTAGTGAGACAGCAGATAGTGGGTTTTCGCAGCTCAGCAGAATTCTCTGTCACCTCTGTGGCTGGCTGTGTAGGCCAGACTTCAGGCGACTGTTGTAGGAAGACAGGGCCCTGACTCCATCTGTTCTTACCAGCCAGTTCCAGCAGTGTTTTTCCCCGCGTTATATCATCAGCTGGGTTGTTGGCAGAATCCACATATCTCCAGGCCTGGACCTCAGTCAGCTCCTGTATTTCAGCTATCCGTGTTCCCACGAATACCTTGTACCGACAGGAGTCGGACTGAAGCCATGTAAGTACTGTTGTGGAGTCTGTCCAACATATAACATTGCGGATATTCACAGTCAGCTCTCTTTGAAGTAATGCAGCTAACTGTGCAGCTTTCAGGGCAGCACACAGTTCTAGTCTTGGTATTGATTGCTGCTTCTTCGGGGCCACTCTGGATCTCGCAGCCAGGAATGACACTTCCACACGGCCGTGTAAGCTCTCCGTCCGCAGATAGGCCACCGAGCCATATGCCTTCTCTGACGCATCAGCAAAGATGTGTAGGTCTCTCTGGAGGTTTGAAGTGTTCATCTCAGGGCTCACATAGCATCGAGGCAGTAGAATCTGGGAGAGATGCTGCAATTCTTCCTCCCACATCAGCCATGGCTGCAGCCATGCTGCAGGCAGTGACGGGTCATCCCAGTCTCTCTGTTTGTCCCACAAGTGCTGCACCAGGACCTTGGCCCGCGTAGTGAAGGGGACTATAAATCCCAGGGGATCAAACAGGCGTGCCAGGACTCTGTATATGTTTCGCATGGTGGGTGTGAGTTGGTCCAGCATACGGTATTTATACCTTAAGGTGTCTGAATTACAGAGCCAGCGGAGTCCCAGGGCGAGCTCCTGTGGGTCCGTGCCTGACTCGTTGAGCCACAACTCACTGCTCTCAGATCTTGCTTCTTTGGGCAGGTGGCTGATGACCTCAGGGTTGTTACTGGCCCACTGGCGTAACTCAAATCCACCTGTAGCCAACAGTGAGGTCAGTTTGTCAACCAGGTGATGGGCTTCTTCAACAGATGTGAGGCTTTGCAGACAGTTGTCCACATAAAAGGATCGTTCTATCGACACTCGAACATCTTCACCTGGCTGACTGTGGTCAAACACATGTTTCTGCAGTGCAAAAGTTGCACAGCAGGGGCTACAAGTGGTGCCAAATGGAAGGACTTGCCATGTGTAGATGCTGGGTGGTTCCTCTGTATTCAGGTCTCGCCACAGGAAGCGCAGCAAGGGCTTGTCCTCTGGAAGCAGCCTCACCTGATGAAACATGCCTTTGATATCACTGCTGACAGCAATTGCATGTTCTCTGAAGCGTAGCAGTACACCCAGTAGATTGGAACTTAAGGTTGGCCCAGGCAACAGCAGCTCATTGAGGTTTTTTCCCTTATACATGAAGGAACAGTTGAACACAATCCTGTTCTTTCCGTTATGGCTCACCATGTGATGTGGGATGAACCAGGACTCTGCTGCTTTGCTCAGCTCCTCTTCTGCCACTTTAACTGCATAGCCCGCCTTTTCCAGCTTTCCAATCTCTGCACAGTATGCGGCTGCTCTTTGAGGGTCTCGTAGCAGGCGCCTCTCTGTTCTGCGGAGATTAGCTAACACAGCCTCCTTAGGTGCCTGAAGCTGTGGCATATTCTTCACCCTGAGTAGGGGAGTAGCGTAGCGCTGAATTCCATCAACCTCTACTCGTGTGGTCTTCGCCTCCAACAGGCGGACTGCTTCCTGATCCTGCCTGGAGCGTGTGACAAGCTTTTCACTCCTGTAGGGCAGAACATCCAGCTGCCACAATCTCTCTACACTCTGTAGAAGCTCGTTAGTGGGTGAGAGGGTGGAGACATGCAGGCACTGTTGTGATGTTACCTGCTGCTTGCTGTACCTGGTCGGCCCCTGAAGTGTCCATCCCAACTTTGTCTTCACTGCGGCTGGTCCCCCATGAGGACCCAAACGCACAGGCTCCACTGGAGTGATTAAATGGGTATAATCTGACCCGATTAACAGCAGGGGTTGCACTCTGTTAATCGTCTGAAGAGGGAGGCCTCTTAAATGTTTATGCTTCCTCTGAAGTGCCTCCATTGAGTAAGTGTGCTCAGCTAAACCCAGTTGATCAGCAGTGAATGCTCTGTATATCTTGAAGGACTTCTTTGGATGGTCTACTGGGGAGATGGAGAACGACACTGCAGTGCCATGTAGAACCCTGATGTCCTGCCGAACAGTTCTGAGGATCAGATTTTCTGGCTCACCGGTAAGTTTTAGGCTCTGCGCTGCTGCAGGGAGGAGAATGGTCCGCTCCGATCCATCGTCAAGGATGGCATATGTCTCCAAGGTGTGTTCACCATTACATAACAGCACTTTACTCACTTTCAGTAGGACCTGACTGCATCCAGCCCGCCTGTCTACGTACAAAACTTCATTAGTTGTGCTGATGAGGCAGGATGTATCCTCAGCTGCAGGTTTTATATTCACTTCATGCAAAGCTTGCAAGTGTCTCCCCTTACACTTGTGACATGTAATTTTCAGGCGGCACTGTGCAGCCTGGTGTGTGCGACCGCATCTCCAGCACCTCTTGTTGGTCTTAATCCACGCTGTTATCTGTTCCACTGTAAGCTGTGCAAAGTTTGCACATTTATCTAGGAAGTGTTGCGTGTTAGAGCAGTAAGGGCAGTACGCTGTCCTCTCTAGCTGCTTGTTGCTAGATAAGGCCTTCTCTATTGTCGGTGTGCTCTCAGGTTGTTCTGTGGTGTGCATGATATTGGTATTCTTACCACTCTTAGCGTCGCGGCGCCGCTCTATCCTGGGTCTTGCTCTGTTCTTGTTTTCATCAGTTAGAGGCTCATACACTGTCTCTTGCATCTTCAGCTCGTAGTCAAGCCAGTCAGAAAAGTGCAATAGGCTTGGGATTGTGACACGCATTGGGTACAGGAACCTCTTAAATTCAGCTCGTATATCATGAGGCAGTTTGGACATCAGTCGTGTCACATGTGAACCACAGTGAAGCTCAGTCTTTCCACTGTCCCCAAGCTGGTCTAACATTGCCACGAGTGCTCTCACTTTCAGAGCGAATCGCTTAAACCCACTGGAGTCACCACGTGCAATATTAGGGGCCTCCATTAGATCAGCTATTTTCTTGAGAGCTAGCTGGTGAGGCTGTCCATAATGCTCAATTAGGCTGGTCATAGTGTCAGTGTAGGGCTGCAGTGAGTTAGTGTATGAGTCTGCTATTAGAAGTGCTTCCTCATACTTCAGGTGATCCACCAGGATCTGGTATTTGAAGCGCTCGGTAGCGTCCACAGGCAGTAGGTTCTCCAGAGCTACCTTAAGCCTGGCGAACTCTCTCGGATCCCCTTTGGTGAATGCAGGGATTGTGGGTTTAGGCCCGCGGTACACTGTCTCATGGTGGTGGGAGGGTCGCAGCTCTTCAGGCAGCGACTCACATCTTTCTGGGGTATAGGGTACACAGTACTTTGGTGTCTGTACCCCGGGCACTGGATAATGAGGCTCAGGGTGACTGTGCGACTCCTGTTGACGTGTCATCCTAAGGTCTCTCAGTGCTGTTATGAGCTCTGCCATAAGGTCCTGTGATGGTGGCTGATAAACATTGTCTGTTACTGGGGGTGGTGGCGGTGGCCAGTCGTCATCATCCGTAGGCAGAGTGTGACCACCAACTTGCACAGGTGGCGAGATTGGCATGGTTTGGTAAGCCCCGCAATCCTGCTCTATGTTATGCTGCTGGGGGGCTGGTGTAGGGAAAGGAGAAATGGCTGCCTGTCGCAGTGCTGGTAGGTCTGGAAGGGAATTACGGGCATCAAGTCGCCTGTGCATATCCATTACCTGTTGCTGCAGCCTTTGATTATCTTCCCTCAGCTTATAAAGAGCTTCAAGGACCTCAGGCGCTGTTTCTGGGGCATGTCTCGATTGGGCAGAGGCAGGCGTACTCTGAAAGAGGGCTTCTGTATACTCAAACTGGCGTGGATAGACAGCTTCCGCTCCCCGCATGACACTCCCGTCCTCATGCAGCAGTGGTGGTGTGAGAGGCGTCATCCTGGCGTGTCTCTCTGGGAATCTCACCATACTTTCGTAGGACCGCTGTTGCTCTGACAGGTTAGCCGATTGATGAGGCAAACGAGAGGGCGGCTGCAATGCTTGAAGGGGGATGTCATAGTCTTCCATCCAAGCTGGTCGCCGGGTCTCTCGGCGGGGTCGGGCATCTACTGGGCATGTATACTGATCCGAGAACATCTCTAAACAATCCCACGGTGACCACACGTCTCCGGCTCGAAGGACCAAATGTTTTGGTGATTGGAAAGGACTGTATAATTTGACTGGTCTTTAAGAGATTGTGACCACCAAGGGGCATCGATTAGAATGCAGACAAGATGTTCCGTTGAGGTGTTTTATTAAAATAAAAGTTTAAATGTGTGTGGTTCTGAAACAGAGATACAGGCATAAATCAGTAAATGTAGACACTTATTACAGGAATAGCAGGTATATAATAAAACAAATACAATTAAGAAATTAAATTATAGTTTTGTTATGTATGATTTAAATGCTGTGTTATAATAAATGATTAGTACTAAGCACATACATACTTATAAATTTAGTAGTACACTATATCCCTGTTCAAAGATTAATTTGCTGCACATTAACTGCAACAATATACGTACAACATACTAAATTCAACTGAACATATAATAATTATGAGCTGCAGAATTACTCCTTAAATAAACAACATTACACATTGTGCAATAACAACAAACATTATTTCAAATGAGACATATGAGGCTTGCAGAGCAACATCTCCATTAATTAACAGCGTTCTCAATTAAACACACGAGCAGTGCGAAGCTCCGCCATTATACAACAACGAGCAGCAACATGTCACGACATTATTCTGAGGTAAAAACAACAACAAACTTCAGTATACTTACTGGTAGTTGCACGCACACAATACTTGGAACTCGTAAATAAGTACAGCAACACTATCATCTATATAAATATAAATATAAACTGCACAGTCTTTCAACGCCAGCGCTATCTTCCAAACGTTTCCGAAACTGAAACTAAAACTGTCTGCTCCCGCGAACCGCATAGCGCAGTGACGCTCCTGATTGGCTGATTCTCAAGCAGCCAGTTTTATCTGCCTGAAAAAGGTCGTCCTTCGTCACAATATTACATGAGGGGGCAAGCTGGTCTCTTCCCGAATTTGTGTGAATGAATGACGTTACGAAGGAGATGGCGTAATAACTGCTTCTGAGATCGAATGGACGTCAAAGTTTTTACTCAGTAAGAGAATAACATTTTCACCCTGTATATATATATATATATATATATATATACATATATATATATATATATATATACATATATATATATATATATATATACATATATATATATATATATATATATACATTTATATATATATATATATACATATATATATATATATATATACACATATATATATATATATATATATATATATATATATATATACATATATATATATATATATACATATATATATATATATATATATATACATGTACATATATATATATATATATATATATATATATATATATATATATATATATATATATATATATATAAAAACATTAAATCAGTATTTTTGTCAAAGTTTAGAACTTTTTGTTGTTGTTTGTGGTCTTTTGAAGTGTCTTATTGCAATAATGCCACATAAATTTGCAGTAATGCCAAATAAATTTGCTATAATGCCACATAAGTTAGCACTAAAAGAAAAGACTTCATTACAATTGCATATTATTTCAATAATCGAAATGTATAAAATGATTAACTTTAGAATAAGAAACTCATTTTTAAAAAGTAAATAAAAAAATAATTAAAGAAAACACACCTGTGTGTCTGTGTGCGCACACGTGCATGTGTGTGTGATCATGTTCATTCCACATTGCTTTTGTGCTCTAGTACCAGGCTTTCATTTATGTGTGAAAACTTTTAGATTTATGCAGAAATTATTGATTTCATTTTCCAATTTCTTTAAAAATGCGTTCTATTGCAGTCACACCTGTGTGTGTGTGTGTGTGTGTGTGTGTGTGTGTGTGTGTGTGTGTGTGTGTGTGTGTGTGTGTGTGTGTGTGTGTGTGTGTGTGTGTGTGTGTGTGTGTGTGTGTGTGTGTGTTATAGAGGCATCTAGTGGCTTCACCATGGTATTACATCTGTATTACATTTATTTCCACTAACTGGCACGAAATGTGCCTCCATTCAATGGATTTTAAATACTTTTTCTCTATACTTTTACAGGAAGTTAGAGTTTGTCTGCAAAGCAGTGAATTAGAGCATTCCACATATGTTAGGACTTCTATGCACAAGGAGAGAATAAGTTAATGCTCACACAAAATGCAACGAAAGAGAGCATATCACAGCTCCTATATGCACGCAATTAATGAGAATGTGCTTTGCAGTGGCACGGCAGTGTATGTTAGCAGATCATTCTGTGTTTTATAACTTCTATGCACAAAAGGAATAAGATGGGTCTTGTACAGAATGCACTGAAAGAGTGCACTGAAGTGTCTGCTCTTCTATGCACATCGAGAATAACTTTTTATATGCAGTGCAATGAAAGCAAGCACACTTTTAATGAAAATATGTTTTGCAAGGGAAGGCAATGTTTGTTTATAATGCAATTGTGACGGAGCGGTACAATTATGAAACCAACCTTTTACCAGTAAAGAAATCTGACTACGCCACCCTAGAAATTAACTCTAGGGAACAATGCTCAAAACCCAAAAATGGAGTACATTAAGCACACAGGTTCGGTTCCCTCATAGAAGTAAGCAGGAGACGTGGGTGAAGTATAAAAATACAAATGTTTATTATAAGAATGTTTTTTAAAATAGACACTAAAATGTCAGAAGAACAGCATGAGACCTCACTTTAAATGGAGGAAAACGAAATTACAAAAAGAATGAATGTGGGCAATGACACAAAATCAATTTTAAATATGAAAACAAAATAAAGTAAATATCAGCAGGGCTGAGGGTCCCATCGGCAGGAACAAAATGGAGTCTGGTTTTACAAGAGCACACTTCCACGCACACACACCAAAGTGCACTCAGATCACACTACCACACACTTGAAGTGGTACACAGCACGCAATAAAGAACCACCACCACCACAAGAAGGAAGATCCGTTCACCCGTGGGACCCCCAGCTCCTGCAGACAAACAAAAATAATAAATAAACTATAACAAAGTCACAATTAAACACGATTAGTTTCTCTCAATAAAATGAGATTATCGTATTCTCCATGCTGATACACAAACAGAAAGCAGCAGCCACTACACACAATCGGAACCAGATGAACAGTCCCCTTTCACCAACGATGGTGGTGGCGTGAGGCGTCTGCACGACCGTATAGTCCTTTTGATGATAAATCAGCTATACAGAGGGCCCCTTTTGATCATCAAAAGGAGTCTATAACTTTATATAGTTTGAAAAATTTTGAGGACACTTTGACCACAAATAAGTTCAAAAGGTCAGATATGTCAGCTAATACAACATCACAAGAAGTCTGTATAGTAAGAACTCTTTGGACAGAAAATATGTTCCGTAGGTCAAAGAGTATGCCTGATTTGACTCATAACATGTGCTATCGCATTGCACTAAATAACTAACTTATTCATTTTTGCTTTGAAGGGAAATGATTGAATTTACCTCTTGCGTCACAATGCATAGAATAAACTACTTCATACCTCATGTGCAATGAAAAGATAACATTAGTGCAGTGCAATGCAACATGTTAATAAACATTTGAAGGAGTTAGTTCTGGTGTGCAATGCAAAGCAAAAAGTGCATAGCCTATATGTTATTCTTCAATGCACAAGATTGTTTGTGGAATGCAATGTAACATGTTATCTCTTTAATGAACATGGGAAGGAGTTTGTTCTGGTGTGCAATGCAATGCAAAAAGTGCATGGCCTATGTTACTCTTCATTGCACAACGTTAGATCGATTGTGCAATGCAAAATGTTATCTCTTTAATGAACATTTGAAAGAGTTTGTTCTGCTGTGCAATGCAATGCAAAAAGTGCATAGCCTATATGCTATTCTTCAATGCACAACGTTAGATCGTTTGTGCAATGCATTGCAACATGTTATCTCTTTAATGAACTTTTTGCATTGCATTGCACACCAGTACTAACTCATTCCCATGTTCATTAAAGAGATGACATGTGTGTTGTTGCATTGCATTGCACAAACGATCTAACGTTGTGCATTGAAGAATAACATATAGGCTATGCACTTCTTGTATTGCATTGCAATAAGGAATAACTCTGCAATGATCAATCCGCATTTTTAAACCAGCTAACAATAGGCTCATATTCAGAATGTCATTCTCGTATAACGCCAACGCCAACAAATGGGCTTCCTTTGTGAAATATAGCAGATTTTTAAATAGTTTAAAAAAGGTAATATGTTTATGTTTACAGACAGACAACCAGATTCTATCTAAATTAAGGAACATAACAGGCATTACAAACTACAATAGCCTAAACAGAACTGGAAGCTGTGTAAGATATGCACTCGTCCACATCTTGTGTGGAGAAAATATAGTTTATTCTGGGCAGTGTGGCAAGCCATGGCAAAAAGCAGGATAACCTGTTGGCTAGCCTACTTGAAAGGAAAACAAATTTGCCGAGTAAAAACAGAGTTTGTGTTGTTGAATCATATTTTTTTCTAGTACATCTTAAATATAGAGCTCATGACAAATACAAGTTCCAGATGGACAAACATTAAATGCAAAAACAGTGGAATAACAATGTCTTAAAAGAAATGACAGAGTGGCAAACTTTGAAGTAGGGTTAAAGTTTTTATTAGTTGTAAAGCTTGAAGTGTAAATCTTGTTCTCATACACAGATATGGCCTATTTATGAATGAAATTCATGCATTTGTCATTTAAACTGATGCAAACAGGGAAAAAAGAGTAGAAAACACTTATTGTCCTGTCGCCCCCTCTAGTGGACAGCATTGAGTATTACGGCCTTCATTGCTCAGAGAACGCAAGTCAATGGATTTTTTGGGAGAGTAAGTCTGACCAGTTAGAAAAGATATAAGCGAGTCAGACCAGTCTGAGCTGAGTTTGGTGAAGCATTAAAGTTCTAGGCGGAGTCAATTTCTCATAATAATAATGCATAATAATAATGTTTAAATGCTTTCTTAAGCCAACATAATAAAGAAAACTCAGAGAAACATCGACCAATTCAGTATGTAATAAAATTGTGTTAGTTTTATAATAAAACTAATAACATTTTAAAGGTATGCCGTGCTCTTCAACCGACATGATTTTAACCCTCTGATGGTCTTCGTTTAGCAGCCCCATTGGGGGCCTTCCCGGTCAGAAGTGACCGGACACCTAAAAATGAAACTTCCTCCATCCCAGTAAAAACCAATGCAATTTATTTTTGTTCTATAATATTTATTCTTTTTAATTTAGTATTTTGAGACAATTTGATTGAACTTAATAATATTTATGCAATATTTATAGTCCATTTTTTGCCAATGAAAATAATGAATTTTTTTTTTTTTTTTCTATGCAGTATTTTCGGTTAAAATAGAGACTAGGCTTTCAGAAAAAAAAAAAAAAAAAATCTATTTATTAAACATAAAATTAAATAAATCATGTTATTGCATGGGTTTACCACTAGATGCCTGTATAGCTCTAAATGGAGATGCTTGTGAATTCTAGATATTTTTGGACCAAATTACTTACTTTTAAGATGTGGATTGAATGTATTTTTTTAGAAATTCTCAAATAATACTTTTTGCCAAGGTTTATAACATTTTATTAATTATTATTTTAATAATTTTAATAATTATATATATATATATATATATATATATATATATATATATATATATATATATATATATATATATATATATATATTAATTATAATTATTAATTATGTTATGTTTTTCACTCTTGATGTTTTAGAGTTTCACCCCTTCATTGCTGAGCACTTTTTTTCTGCATCGTGGCCGATTTGTAGAGAATTTTTGTGTTTTTGTCAATTTCCCATTCATTTCCTATGGGGGTCATTTTTGACCGAAGACCAAAATCGTGACTAATTTTTTTACGACCACTTAGCATGCTCGGATCATGAACTCAATTTTTTTGTGTGTTCACATACCTAATGCCAGAAAAGTCACCAAGTTTCACAACATTCCGATGAAGCTGTGATTTTTAAAAATTCAAAACAGATTTTTGTAATCTGAATTTATTGGTGTGTACGTGTATAAAAGTGTGTTTGTATGTGTGTGTGTGTGTGTGTGTGTGGGTGGGTGTGAATTTTTTTGCACTCTTGATGTTGTAGAGTGTCACCCCTTTACTGCGGTGTATACTTTTTTTTAGAATCGTGGCCGATTTGTAGATTGTACAGTCAAAAGTTCAGAGAATTGTTGCGTTTTTGTAAATTTCCCATTCATTTCCTATGGGTCGGTCATTTTTGACCGAAGACCACGAAAGGGACTATTTTTTTTACGGCCACTTAGCATGCTCGGATCATGACCTCAATTTTTTTTTTTTTTGTATTCACATACCTAATCCCAGAAAAGTCACCAAGTATCATAACCTTCCGATGAAGCTGTGATTTTTAAAAATTCAAAACAGAAAATTATTCGGTCAGAAGTGACCGAAGACCATCAGAGGGTTAATTAATCCCAAACCTGCTAATTTTGTCAGTATTAATGTACGTTCACTGATTCTAGCTTCTCTCTTTTCTGTCTCTTTCTTTTCATGTGAACTGAGTAGGCTACACATGCTTACATTCATTAATATAAACTTTATTTCTGTTAAATTTTCAAAATGATTTATACGTCACACACACCTGCCTTTTGATGTAAATAAAAGACGAGAGTGGTAAATGTTACGGACATATTATCATGGTACAGTTCAGCAGCCTATTATTGATTTTTATTTCCACTTCACTTTTATCCAAAGAGACGGAACTATTTGCACTGTATTTATCAATGGGAAATACATCATGCTAAAATAATCTGTCATATACTGTGGTTCACATTATTGGGGTCGCTTGCAAGTCTCAGCAGCGCGAATTACGTGACCAGCAACATATTTCTGCTTCAAATATTGTAGTTAGTTAACAGTGAGTGGTGGTTTCAGAAATTATTTTATTACAGTGCATTTGTCAGTGCCGCACTCGTACCGACTCTTATTCTGCCTGACAGAAAGAAAAGCTCGTCGCTTACTGAAGGCGGAGCCTTCATGAATAATTTCAGTCTTTATTCACCTTTTTCTCATGGTTTCTCAATAGAATTGATAAAAGTATAGAATAGAATATATAGTTCTAATAGTAACATTCATTATAACTCATTGTGACAACATGCTAATTAATTCGTGTGCACTTTAAACCGGTTTTGCTAGTTTAAACCCGGCGAGTGTTTCTACATTAAACAACTATCTCAACTGTTAAATAACAGATGTAAGATTAAAATAATATCAGATTTGTCTTATTTTAAATAAACACAAAAAACAGAGATGAAAAATTAACATGAGTAAGAAATGTTCATTTGCTCCATCTAGTGGCAATAGTCATGAAATGCCATGTTATACTATTTTTGTCCACAAGAGGTCGGCAGAGACACCCAAAGCAGTGCAATGCAAACCGTGTATAGTTTGCCGATAGCGCTGCGGATCATCATAACCCGCGGGTCGGGCGAGCCAAGTAATAAAAAAAAAACATTCTAATTAATCGAGGGTGGATGACAGATAAATAATTATAATGTGTTGAGTTTAATAAAGTCATCACTGTAAAACGCAATGAACGTGCGTCACTCTTTTTTACTTTCGTTTTCAACCACGTAACTCTCCACACGTGAAAGAGAAGTGTACTCAATCCGTGTATCATTCGTTCAGTCGTTTTTTTATTTAATATTGAAAGTAGAAAAATGAGAAAACAGTTCCTTTTTCGATTTTCATTTTTTCCAAAACGAAGAAAAACAAGAATTCAGCTTGAGTTTTCGTTTTTTCGTTCTGATGTAGAAAAATGTATAAACAGCTGGAATATTCTAATTTTACACGTGGGTGGGAATGAAACGCCCCTTTCATTTGATTTGTCAGCCGAAGATCAAACTGTCCCGTCATCAGTTCTTCCTCAGTTCTGCACTGCAGAATAAGAGTCCTCGCGTTGTGATTCTTAACGCGTTTATCGCAACTACATTTCATCTTTTTTTTTTCATCAAATAACCAGACTAACATGACTCGACACAACCCGTACTGGGAAAAACACTAGACAGGGCTTTCTTCTGTGTAGACCAGGAGTTCTCAAGTGCCAGGGGTTTGCTATTTTCCTATTTCCGAACTGTAAAGTCACGTTTTTTTTTTTTTATCATGAACCACGCTGTGTTTTATTCTTAAGTGACTATATAATGCATTTTACTTAAAATAATCTAAATGTTGACTTTGAAAAGTAGGTGCGTCAGAAGGCTATTCACTCTATTTTGGTTCATTTTTGGTGTGCGCCAGAAAGATGTTCAAGGAGACAGAGACGCGCTAAAGCAGCGCATCATATTGTTTTCTTTATTTTCCAAAGGCATGACATTTTGTAGTCATTTTGAATGTACACAAATAAAAATATAAATGTTACTGTTTCGAATGACAGAGTATTAAACGACAGAATATTATTATTTCCCCTGTTGAGCAACAAATCCAAGTGATGTCGCCGGCGCATCGCTCGCTTACACAGCATCTCTAGGCTATTATCAGTTCACTTCTGGCATGGCTAACATCGCAGCCTGTTCATTATTAAAATAAAACACAGTCAACCAAACATATAAAAAGTTATTCTGCTTAATTTAATTGGTCTGTTGTACAATATAAAGGCTGTGCCGCACAGTAGGCTACTTGCTGTTATTCCAAACTCATTTCCCTTGCTGTGAAGATGCTGATTTAGCCTATACATGTATTGGGACCCGACTTAAGTATAAAGCCTTCTTTACATTACTAGTTAGCATCCAAATGTTACATTGCAAATATGGAAACTTTGGACCGAATGAGAGATGCGCGAAACCAACGTCGGTACAGTTTCAGTTTCGATTCAAATAAATTCGTTTAGGCTTGGCGTTTAAAATTGGCTAAATGTTGTTTATAATAAAGGACAAAATAGGCTATTTTTATAAGCTATTAGGCTATATTTTTATTATACGTGGCTACTTATTTTTCATTCTTGTTGTTTTCTGAATAGGCCTACCATTCATTTAAGGATTTGACATAGGCTACAGTAAGGGGAAGTAAAATACCCATAGACATAGCCTATATGTTATTAATAGTGTTTATAATGTTAATGTTGCATTTTATTTACCGATCTTTTACACTATTTCTGAATAGGCTAATAATAAAATGCGTTTGTTTCCCTCTCAACATGACCCGGTGCGCTGCGTACAAGCGCACATCTTTGAGATATAAATTAATAAATTTTAATAAAACACAAGGCCTACATCATAAAACTCAAAAGAGTGTGTATTTTAATATCTCTGTTGTTCTCTGTTCTCCGGTTGTTAGATAGTCAGTCTGAATGTCATGCGTTTACGTTAATATAGAAATATTATATTGTCAATGCATTATTCTTTTCTTTTTGTATTAGTGTTAAAAATATTAAATTTACAACTAATTATATTGATTTATATCTTCATTTATTATATATTTTTTTAATTACTGGGCGAGGGCGACCATGTAGGCTAACAGCCGTCATTTAGGCATACCCAGCTGATGCAAAGCGTAGGTGAATTTATATCTACACAGAAGAAAGCCCTGTCTAGTGTTTTTCCCAGTACGGGTTGTGTCGAGCCATGTTAGTCTGGTTATATGATGGGAAAAAAAGATGAAATGTAGTTGCAAAAAACGTGTTAGGAATCACAACGCGAGGACTTTTATTCTGCAGTGCAGAACTGAGGAAGAACTGATGACGGGACAGCTTGATCTTCGGCTGACAAATCAAAGGAAAGGGGCGTTTCATTCCCACCCACGTGTAAAATTCGAATATTCCAGCTGTTTATACATTTTTCTACCTCAGAACGAAAAACGAAAAATCAAGCTGAATTCTTGTTTTTCGTTTTTTTGGAAAAAATGAAAATCGAAAAAGGAACTGTTTTCTCATTTTTCTACTTTCAATATTAAATAAAAAAACGACTGAACGAATGATACACGGATTGTACTCGCCCAACCGGACAAATGCCATGATTAAAATCATTTTTAACATAAAATAAAAAATAAAAAAAAATTACTAGGGAATCACCGAAACCGCGAGGATGATTCTGGTTTTATTTCATTTAATGTAAGTGGCGATTGATAGCACAGATGACGCGCATCTCACATGAACACTCAGCCATGTTTCAAACGCTGAATGATTCAGCGTTTTGAACGAATCGGTTGACTCAAAGATTCAATGGCCCATTGAATGAATTTGTTTGAATGAATGACTCAATGACTCGCTCGGTCACGGTCAATGACACGGTCGCCTGCCTCCTCCTACTGGCGGTTTAGTTTCAAAGTATCATTCTTTTCAACATTCCTTATTTGTTTATTCAAAAAATATTTACACTCCCATAATCTCATTTAATACAGTAATTTTTCAATGTAAATTATTTTATTTGATTGGTAACAGCCTAGTGTCTTATTATTCTAATTGAATGTATTGATCAAATTTAAGAATTTGAAATGAAAGATGGAGCATGCATTTAATAAAATTAGGGAAAAAATGCCCTTTATAAAGGTACAAAAAAATATAACCTTTAATAGTTATAATAACCTTATAATAGTTATTCATAGTTCTAACTGGATGACTCGTTCATGTCTTCCTCTGCAAAACAGGGGAAAAAAACATATAATTTATCAAACTATTTCCCAATATACACCGCGTTATTAATAGCTCGAATGATTTATACTTAGTGAGAGAAAATAAAAATCAGTTTTCTCACCTGCCTCCGTCGCTTTCATAACAAGACGAAAGTGGAGGCTGTTTGTTTGTTTGTTTGTTTGTTTGTTTGTTTGTTTGTTTGTTTGTTTGTTTGTTTGTTTGTTTGATTATAAATGATGCGAATGAACATTAGTTCAGCTCCACCCACTGCTGTTCTGCCGTGTCTGTTTACCGTAACCATATAGTGACGGGAACTGAGGAAGTGACGACATTCACTTAAAGTCACCATGAATTCAAAATTGATCATATTTTTTTAACAGAATATTACAATGTTAATCATTATTCTTATTGTTTAATTCGTGTGCACTTTAATCTTTAATCAATAAATTTAGCATCAATTCTCCCTCTTTTTTAATGAAAGAATGAAAAATTAGCATGAGTGAGAAATGTTCATTTGCTCCATCTAGTGGCAATAGTCATAAAATGCATGTTATACTATTTTTGTCCACAAGAGGTCGGCAGAGACACCCAATGCAATGCAATGAGTTATTTTGTGGTTTTTGTGTTTAAATCTTTTACAGTCTATGGTTTAAATTAAATGTGGAAAATGTGCTTTTTTGTGTGTTGTTTTCCCTTTCCCTGAGGAGAATTACGTTGAAAACGAAAGTAAAAGAGTAAAAATGTCCAGCTTTCTTGACGTTAGAGGAACGTGTTTTAAAAGGTATAATGTTCCTGAAACGTTCTTGTTGAAACGTGACATTCCAAGAACATAAAAATGTCCAGTTTCCTGAATGTTGCTAGAATGTTATTGAAAGGTTAGTGTGATGTTCCTGAAACATTCTTTCAATCATCTTTCGAAAGAGTAATAAGAACACAAACTACAACTTTATTCAGACACAGCCTTGAACTGAAGTCCACAAACAGCATTACCAGCTTCACTTTTTATTGCTAACCAGACTGACTTTATTTACTGTCACAGAGAATGCAGAGAAGATGTAGAGAAGGCTTTTGACTGGGTGGAGTGGAAATACCTCTTTTACACACTAGAGAAATTAGGTTTTGGTGATAACTTTATTTCTTGGGTGAGGTTATTATATTCCGCCCCCCAAGCGTCTGTCAGAACCAACAATGCCCGTTCTGACTATTTTCCCTCCACCGCGGTCCACTCGTCAGGGATGTCCCTTGAGTCCACTCCTCTTCGCCATCGCTATCGGACCCCTTGCTATTGCACTGAGGGTTGATTCAACTATAAAAGGTATAAAAAGAATGGGTACAGAGCAAAAAGTGTCTTTGTATGCGGATGATCTCCTCCTTTATATTTCTGATTTAGCTAGATCGATACCGGCAGTTCTTAATATTTTGAAATCATTCGGAATAATTTCTGGTTACAAATTAAATCTGAGCAAGAGTGAAATTTCTCCACTGAATTCTGCAGCTAGGGACTATAATTTTCCATTTATGATTGCACACCATAGATTTACTTATTTAACTTTGCTAATTTGTTACTCCAGATGGAGAAAGATTTTGAGCGCTGGTCTTTGAATTAATTCTTCCAGCCAAGGATAGGGGAAGCAGTTAAAATGAATATTCTTCCCAAATTCTCCTGTTATTTTCAGTGTATACCCATTTTCCTGCCTGAACACTTTTTTTTTTCGTAAAATTGATTCCCTGATCCTAGGATTTATCTGGAATAAAAAGATACCCACAATTCTTAAGACATTCCTTCATAGACCCAAAATACTTGGGGGAATGGCTCTACCTAATTTACAATTTTATTATTGGGCTTCAAATCTCAGAGTCATGCAATACTGGTTAAATCAGGATCAGGATCTGGGTGGTTTAATATGGAGGCTACTTCATGCATGCCCACTTCACTGACATGCCCCCATTAAATGCTCTTCGTCTCCCTATACTAAAAATGTCATTGTTAAAACTACGCTGAGAATCTGGAGGCAATTCAGACACCACTTTGGATAACAAACCTATTCTATCTTCGCACCTGTAGCAGCAAATGTTGCTTTCCCACCATCATTGATGATAGCACTTTTTCACAGTGGTCAGCACTGGGCATTATAACATTTAACGATCTATATATAGATAATGTCTTTGCATCTTTCCAGCAACTAGCAGAAAAATGTACACACCACTTTTTTAGGTATTTGCAGGTTCGTAGCTTCGTTCGAGACATGCACCCTCAATCTCCCTAGAGCTACTCCTATTGACTTTTTTTTCAAGCCCACCCATATTATGAAGGGTATGATCTCATATCTTTATAATGCCATTTGCACTTTGCCCAGCACTTGCAACTATTAAATCTCAGTGGGAGGAGGACATTGGAGAAAACATGTCAGAAGAACAGTGGAAAGTGTGCACTCTTCATCTTTTTGTGCCAGACATGCTCTGATTCAGTTTCAAATTCTCCACTGTACCCACTGGACCAAAGTTAGACTGTTAAAAATATATCCTGAAGTGGATCCCACATGTGACCGTTGTCACCAGGCCCACGCAACTACTGCACACATGTTTTGGTCCTGTCCCTCCCTACAAAATTAATTTGTAAAACATTATCTGAAGTTCTAACAAATCATATTGAACCTCTGGCTTTCACTGCTTTATTCGGTACTCTTCCCACTTCTCTTGATATGCCCAAATACAAGTCTGACTTCGTAGCCTTTGTCACACTGCTGGCAAGGCGTTTCATTTTATTAAACTGGAAATCGACTCATTCTTTATGGATTCAAGATATTTTCCATTTTATTAAGCTAGAAAAAATCAGACACACAATGAAGAGATCCTCGGATAATTTCAATAGAATTTGGGGATCTTTCCTATAGGATATGTAAAGAAATGAAAGGCCTTCATTCACCTGACTACACATCTCCTCTGGTAGTAATTATTTCCCTCCCCCGGTATATAGATTGGTACCCTGCTTTAGGGATATGTCGGATGTGCTCAGGATGTTTAGCACCTTTTTGTACCTGTGAAATTATTCTTTTTTTTTAATTATTATTATTTTATTCATTTATTTATAGTTTTGGATGACCATAGTTTTTTTTTTTTACTATTTGCTTGTCTTACTATCTTGTTGTTATTATTAATATTATTATTGTTCTTTTTTTCTAGTATAAATTGTATTCTTTTGTTATTTGTTGTGTGGATCCTTTTATTAACAATATATATATATATATATACTGTATATGTGTGTGTGTGTATATATATATATGAAGGTTATATATATGTTTTGTAAGTGTATGTTATATTTTGTTTAAATGGAAAATTTAAATAAAGTGAGAAAAAAAAAATATTTGCAAACCAGTAAGTGCAATTCTCCAAACAATTCATACAAACCGCAGAACACAATGGATTATCTGCAAAAGCCTAAAAACCCTTAGTTCACCTCTCAAAAGTCAGTATTTATGTCAGTGAACTCTGCCATCAGAATGACAAGTCCTTGAGTCATTGTTCTCAAACAAGATAAAACAATATTACATTTTAACAAAAAAAAAGCACATTTTCCACATTCTTTAATTTAAATACAAAATAACTCATTGCATTGCTTTGCTCTGCCGACCTCTTGTGGACAAAAATAGTATAACATGGCATTTCATGACGATTGCCACTAGATGGAGCAAATGAACATTTCTTACTCATGTTAATTTTTCATCTGTTTTTTTTTTTGTGTGTGTGTGTGTGTGTGTGTTTATTTAAAATAAGACAGATCTGATATTATTTTAATCTTACATCTGTTATTTAACAGTTGAGATAGTTGTTTAATGCAGAAACACTCGCTTTTCGTTTTCAACAACGTAATTCTGCAGGGAAAACCAGTCAAGGAAAACATACCAGGGCTCGACATTAACGCTTGTCCTTGTCTTTTTTTTAATTAAAGAAGCAAATGTTAAATTGTACATAATTTTTTTTTTTTTTTTTTTTGAGACATACATTAAAAAAAAAAAATGTTTACAGATAGGGGAGAGCGGGGCACAACCTTACGCTTTTAGACTTTCTCAGTTTGTGTAAATCTAGGTTCAGAGTATTTATTTTCCCCTTAATTTCACATGTCTAGTAGTGGTTTTGTTTCATTTCAGCGTATACTTTTCTCTTGATTCACCCTGAATGAATGAAGTGAAATGAGACAACATGCCCCAAGTAGACATTATCACATGATCATATGACAGATTAAAATGTTATCTGATCTAATCAAAAAATATACAAAAGACAAAATAAATTATTTTGTCAATAAAATAAAATTATTAACTTTTTCATATAAAATAATGGCAATTTTAATCATTAAAAATACGGAGAATTTGTTCCTCATATAGATGAACAGTTCAAAATGATATGTGATGCAGAATTAACAATCGAAGAGCTTGATTCTGCTGTTATGTGTTTGTCATTGGATAAATCACCTGGCCCAGATGGTATTACGTCTAATTTTTAGCGCCATTTTTGGGACTTTATTTACTTTTTATTTACTTTACTTTTGGGAATTTATTTTTGCAGCTTTTCAGGAAATCACTAAAACCGTGGTTCTACATAACAATATTCGACTGGTTTTGGACTTGCTGGAGTATAATCAAGAAACAGAGGATGATGGGGTTATTTTATTTTTAGATTTCTATAAAGCCTTTGATATGTTAGAACATTCATTTATTTTTAAATGTTTGAAAATGTATGGGTTTGGTGAACATGTTTGTAATGTTATTCAGTTATTCTACACAAATACCAATAGTTCAGTGGCCCTACCAACAGGTACTTCACCCAGATTTGATATTAAGAGAGGAGTTAAACAAGGATGCCCCATCTCACCCTCATTGTTTATTCTGGCTACGGAGATGTTGGCTCTCCTAATTAAAAACTCAAATATTGAAAAATTAAATGTGTTTGGACAGGAAATTATACTTAGTCAATTGGCTGACGATACAACATTATTTTTAAAAGGTCTTGACCAGGTTCCTAAAGCAATTGAGATAGTTAACTATTTTTCTAAATTCTCAGAAATTATTACCATACATGAATGCCCTCTTAAAATTTCACATAATATTCCAGTCAAGTCGAATGTCAGATATTTAGGCATAAACATTTCTAAGGATGAGGTCATGATGGAAAAGCAAAATGTCTGGAATAGGTGGAATGAATGCAAAGGCAGGCTTGATGCATGGATGCAAAGGGATTTGTCTATCTTTGGTAGAATTTATTTAACTAAAATGGAAAGTGTGTATCTATCCTGCATCTTGTCTCTCCATTTCTAATAGAGCTATTAAGACCATTAATCAAATTCATTTCAATTATATATGGACTAAACGTGTGCACTATATAAAGAGGGCAAATCTTATACAAGATTATGAAAATGGTGGATTACAAGCCTTTGACTTCTATTGTATAAATGGTATGTTGAAGGTCAAATGGCTTAACAAATGTATAACAAATGAAACTAATTTCTGGTTTTGCATTCCCAGAGGTATATTTAGAAAATTGGGTGGAATTGATTTTCTACTGAGATTTGATTTTACTGTTTCCAGACTGCCAATCAAATTATCTTCCTTTCACCAGCAGATTTTGTTATATAACCACAACTTTTCTCCACACAGATTCCCTATATGGAACAATAGATTTATTGTATCTAGATACAAGTCTCTATGTGTTCTTGATTGGCTTGAAAACGGTATTTGGTCAGTTCTTCATTTACTGTAATGGATGAAGATGGGAGCTTGTTAACTTTTAGAGACTTCTGTACTAAATACAATTTACAATGTGAACGCCAACAATTTGAGCGTGTCTTAAATGCCATTCCAAAAAGTTTTATAAATTTTGTACAAAACGCTTCTGTCAACATGCCAGATGGATCTTGTGAACTCCCTTCTCTTCAATGACCTTAGGGCAATGCTTCCCAACAAACTTATTCGCTCTTATTCGTTCTATATTATATCCGACATTTCTGTATAATAACTGTGTTTTGCAAGCTTATGACATTTGTTAAAGAATTGCGAACACAGTATATTAGCTTTCCAGTGGCTCCTAAAGCTAAGGAAACCCATTTTAAAATATTCAATGGTCAAGTGAATTTTTAAGACAACGGTTTAATTTTGAAGAAAATGCCTGTACTTTTTGTCAAGTTGACATAGAGACAACGATCACCTTTTTTTTTTCTTGTGTTTTTTCAAATACCTTTTGGGAAAATATGTCTTAATGGTTGGAGACAAAGATTCATTCACTGCCAACTTTTGCTAGGAAGCATATTATGTTTGGAATGTTGTTGGATGAGAAAAAAAATGAATTTTTTATTAATGTAATGTTGATTCTGGGCAAATTCTTTATTCATAAATGCGAAGACGAAACCTTATTTTTCTGTATTTAAAAGAGACTTTATTTGTAATTTCTTTCCATCGTTGCAATGTATGAAAAGTAAAAAGGCCAAGAAATTGGCTAGAATAATAAGAGACCTTGATCTCTTAGAAGAGGAATGAAGAGACCCCTTCTTGTTCTTTTTTCTTTTTTTCCTTCAAATATATGTAATGTTCTTTTGTCATTATCCATTTATTTGACTGTCATGTGCCTACTCATTTATCTGCATTTGTCAATGCCATTATAGATGTATATTCTGTTTTTTGTTACTTTTTTGGTGTTCAATAAAACATAAAAAATAAAAAATAAAAACTTTTTGATCATTTGATTTCCTGTTTGGAATGGAATAATGAGAAATGAAAACCAGCTCGTTTATTCGTTTTTTAGTTAAAAAAAAAATGAAAAATGAGGTTTTGGCTTGATTTTTCATTTTTCGTTTGTGGTTTACAAATCGGTTTATGGGTTAGATATTTCATTTGCACACGTGGGCGGTGCAGAAACGCCCCTTTCATCTCATTGGTCGAAACGCTCCGTCTTCAGTAAGCGACGAGCTTTTCTTTCTGTCAGGCAGAATAAGAGTCAGTACGAGTGCGGCACTGACAAATGCACTGTAATAAAATATAAAATGTCCGAAAACACCACTCACTGTTAACTAACTACAATATTTGAAGCAGAAATATGTTGCTGGTCACGTAATTCGCGCTGCTGAGACTTGCAAGCGAACCCAATAATGTGAACCACAGTATATGACAGATTATTTTAGCATGATGTATTTCCCATTGATAAATACAGTGCAAATAGTTCCGTTTCTTTGTGTAAAAGGGAAGTGGAAATAAAAATAAGGCAATAATAGGCTGAACTGTACCATATGTACAGTACGGACCATATGTCCGTAACATTTACCACTCTCGTCTTTTATTTACATCAAAAGGCAGGTAGACGTGTGTGACATATGTAGGCTATAAATAATTTAGAAATTTTAACAGACACAAAATGTATATTTATGAATGTATGCATGTGTAGAAGCTAGTGAACGTACATTAATACTGACAAAATTAGCAGGTTTGGGATTAATTAAAATCATGTCGGTTGAAGAGCACGGCATAGGCCTACCTTTAAAATGTTATTAGTTTTATTATAAAACTAATAAAATTTTATTACATACTGAATTGGTCGATGTTTCTCCAGCATATATTTAAACATTATTATTATTATTATTATTATTATTATTATTATTATTATTATTATTATGAGAAATTGCCTCCGCCTTAATGCTTCACCAAACTCAGCTCAGACCTTTAGACTGGTCTGACTCGCTTATATCTTTTCTAACTGGTCTGACTTACTTTCCCGCTCTTCGGGTAATATATGGAAACTAAATAATATACTTTTATCAAATTATGGTTTTTGCAAACAAATAAAATCCCTCTGTCTAAAAGTAAAAGGAATGGATATGTCAAATAAAGGGAAGTGGGAATGGTTTAAATTTGAAACAAAGAGGTTGGCAATTGAAACGGGGAAAAGCATGTCAAAAACAAGTAAACTTAAACAGAAAGAAATACTGAAAAGGATTAACATACTCTGTGGTAAAACTAATGCTTCGGAGGAAGAACTAACGGAGTTGAATTCCCTCCAAAAACAGCAAGAAAAAGCAAGTGGAGCCTTTGTACGATCCAGGGCTAGATGGATCGAAGAAGGTGAGAAGACCACAACATATTTCTATGGCTTAGAAAAGTCTAGGTAGTCTAAAAAAAGAATCTGCAAATTAACAGAAAATGACACAGTCACAGAAGAGCCTATAGCCAAATACAGGAGGAAGTTCAACTCTTTTACTCTGACTTATAGCTCAAATTTCCACAAAGAGGACTGTGAATCCCTTTTACTCTGGATTAAGAGCAATATTAAAAGGATTGGGGAGAATGACAAAAAAAAGGTTAGACGGCAAAATAAATCTGCAAGAAATAGAAAATGCCCTGAAAAAAACTGAAACATGGGAAGTCACCTGGAATTGATGGGTTTACCTCGGAATTTTTTACGTTTTTTTGGGGAAGATATCAAAGAATTGTTATTGAATGCATTTATCGAATGTCTTACTCCAACAATGAAAACTGGTATAATAACCCTACTCCCCAAAACAAAAAAAGATAAAACAAATTTAGACAATTGGAGGCCTATTATTAAGTTATATTATAGGCTATAAGTTATTAGCGTTAATATATGCAGAGAGATTGAAAACAGTAATTGATAAAATAGTAGATGAAACTCAGTCTGCGTTTATAAAAGGTAGAAGTGTGTAATAATGTGAGATTAATATTGGACATGCTGGACTATCGGTCTATTCTGGAATCGGAAAGCCTGATTTTATTTTACAAATAAGCTTTCGATTCTATAGAACTCGATTTTTTTATTTTCTACTTTAGAAAATTTTGGATTCGACAAAAAAATTTGTTCAGTAATCAATATGTTCTATACTGATATTTGCAGTTATGTCTCCTTAAACGCAGGACTAACACCAAGAATAAATATAACTTGCGGAATAAGACAAGGATGTCCAATTAGTCCAAAGTTGTTCATTTTATGTTCACAGCTAGTATATCTGATATTAAATCAGATATCAAATTTTAATTCGAAAAATAAATATTTCCCAAAACTGCAATGGAAACAGTTTTTGCGCATTTACAGGTCACCTGACGTAGATGACGCGGTGTGTTTGGACAGAATACGAGACAGAGTTCTTTATTAAATTCATAAAAGACAAAATAATGATAGAAATACTGGATTCTAAACCTCAAAGAAATGCCACAATCAAGACCTCGAAGCAGAAATGAGGGAGACCCAGAAACACCTCATATGTGCCGCTCACAGTATAAGGGTCTTTCCTTGCCATTAATGCTTGGATAACACACCTACGTTTCCTTCCATTAATAATAATAATAATAATGTCTAGTGCGGTACGTGGCTGTTATATATATATATATAAACTTACCAACGTCCGTTGCCATGATCGTCCGTTGGAATGACTTATCGCGAGAGGAAAAAATTCAACCTGGTCTCACAGGATTCCGTGAAATGTCCACGGGTCCTTAACTCAAAATCCGTGCAGCCATCACGGAATCGCCCCAAATTCCGTGATTCGGCCACGGATATTACTCCAACGCAAGTCAATGACACTGACCTTCCGTGGTCCACACACGGATACCCGTTTCAATGACGGAGTACAGATCTCACTCAATCGACGTGCTTTCTCATTTGGAAACGCAACATTTGAAGTATTTGTGAACTTTTCCAACATCAAATGCCATAATGACGTTAACCTGATTGTTATTGAAGCTATTGCATTGTCCTGTCATCATAAAGTTTCGGTTTGTTTCAGTTAGCCTAACCAAAGTCCCGTGATGGCACCACGGACCTCAACAACCTGACCTCACTCATGGACGTAATGTTGCTGGCTTGTTTAGGAACTTATAAGCTTTAGGTCGACTGTGTTGCAATGGCATGTAATTAACTTGACATTTTGTCTCGTCCTGTCATCATCAAATCCAGTTTGATGGCGTTTTACACCTATTGCTCGCTTGGCTATAGTCAGATCTAAAATCTGTGATAGGAGCACGGATTGAGTCTGTGGTGAGACCACGGTCAGGGGATCTCTGGATAATCCGTAATTCGTTTGTAATTATAAAACGAAAATACAGTTTTTCTGTTTTTTGTTTCAAAACGAAAAACCAAATAACCGTTTTTGGTGTCAGAATCAAAAAACGAAAAACCAATTAAAAACGGCCCGTTTTTCGTTTTTTGGCGATCATTTTATCGTTATTCCTTTTAGAACAAAGAATGAAGAGAGTCTTTGAACTTCAGTCAATTCGTTTTTCGTTTATAAACCAAAAACGGAATTTCGGCTTGATTTTTCGTTTTTTAGTTCACAGGCAAAAAACGAATAAATGACTTCAAAATTCGTTTTCCACATGTGGCGGCCTGACACGCCCCCTTCTGCCGATTGGTCAAGCAAGTCTGATCATGTGACGTCATCAGTTGTCGCTCAGGTCTATTCATCAAAATAATAGTCCTCTACTATGGCTACAGATTCTTAAACTGTACAGGGCATGTCCTATTGGGCTTTCTTCTGTTTCACAGAAATCTTTACATCAGAAATATTAATTATTAGTCTGCCACCAGCCTGTTTTATTTAGCTGTGTGTGGTGAAGCTGTGCTTGACAGCGCCGAGCGGGAGAGGCTCACTGACCAATGTTCAGTCAGCAGTCAGAACTTTTCTTTTAGACGCTCCGTTTTACCACGGGATGGTGATTGCAAATACTGTAATGCCAATCGGCTGAGGGTGGGTACTGATGATGGTGAAATACATTTTTACTGAAACTGTAATCATAGCCGCGACCCGCATGAATGAGACAGATGATTGACAGGACGATAGCGGAGGCAATTAAAGGCACAAGATCACTTCTGTTAACAAAAACATAAATAAAAAAGTGTTTAAATATAAGTGACATTGTCTTTGTTTTATTGTTTTTGTTGTTTTTAATCAAATAATTGTGAACCACAAACTGAGCCTTCCAAATATATTTTATGTATTTGTTATAATATGGGTATTTTATAATACAGCATAAATAAAAACAAGCACACGTAATATGTATGCCTATAGGCAAAACACCACAGTTTCTTGGTTTTGTTTGTGTGAACTTTTATCCCCAAACATATTTCTTCATGGGCTCCACGCCAGGGGTCACGCTCAGCACCCCTATACTTCCCATGGTACTAACTGTAATTAACAGTATGCTGACCCAGTTTATATGTAAAATCTTTGGTATATGTAATCTATATGTAATATCTAAAAACACTTTACAGTGTGACGGAAATAAACTTTTCTTAAAGCGTCTTGTATATCCACCACAGATTTATTGACACCCTTCTATCTGTGTTGTATACTGTAATAGACAATTGTCCTGCAGAATGATGAGGTTTTTTGTAAGAAAAACATTGCGAGCAAATCTCGAATTGTTGTTTGAAATATAAATAAACAACGTAAGAGGTTTTAGGCTTTTCTGACCCTGCATTTAGATGTACATTACACACTGTCTAATGCAGCTCAAAGGAGGCACTGTGAATTTGCATAGTAATTTCATTCTAAGAGGCTATTAAATGTGAAGTGACAACATGAAACACTACTTTCAATATATGAAAAAAAAAAAAAAACACCAGTAGTTGGTGGCAAAAAATAAATAAAAAAAGATATATATATATGGCAGGATCACTTACTGGTGGAACCCAAACGGAAGTCCAGTCCTGGCTGTATAATCAAACAATAAAAACGAGAAACAATGCATGCCATCAAGAACATTTATTGATTCCACAGGAACTTGATCAAGTTTCCCCCATTTTTACTAATAACTACTTTGTGTTAATTCAGAGGACAGTAAGGCAAACTATTAAGCATGAACTCGAACAGGATCAATTAAGATTTTCAAAGCATTTTGGAACTCTTCTTGGTGGAAATTGACAGCACGTTCAAAAAGAGATGAAATGTCAGGACACTGCATAGAAAACTGCCTCTCCACACCATCCTGGTCCTCTGGTGACTGAAATGGATTCTCCCCAAAGTTGAAACTCATTGAAACACTGAATTGAAAATTAAACAATATTTTTAGTTGCGTCCAGGGCACTGGAGAGACCCGCAGCCTCAGTGATGTTGTACTCTTCGGAGTGGCATTTAGGGCACTGTGTAGATGTTGCCTCCCATTGGTTGACGCACAATTTGCACCCCATAATGCTACTGCAGCATGATGCATTATCTCTTTTTGAACGTGCTGTCAATTTCCACCAAGAAGAGTTCCAAAATGCTTTGAAAATCTTAATTGATCCTGTTCGAGTTCATGCTTAATAGTTTGCCTTACTGTCCTCTGAATTAACACAAAGTAGTTATTAGTAAAAATGGGGGAAACTTGATCAAGTTCCTGTGGAATCAATAAATGTTCTTGATGGCATGCATTGTTTCTCATTTTTATTATTTGATTATACAGCCAGAACTGGACTTCCGTTTGGGTTCCACCAGTAAGTGATCCATATATATATATATATATATATATATATATATATATATATATATATATATATATATATATATTTTTTTTTTTTTTTTTTTTGGTATAATTATGTAATCTGCTTATTGTTAGCCTAAATGAGTAAATTGGTATTCAATCATTATCAGGCTGACTTGCCACCAACTACTGGTGTTTTTTTTTTCATATATTGAAAGTAGTGTTTCATGTTGTCACTTCACATTTAATAGCCTCTTAGGATGAAATTGCTATGCAAATTCACAGTGCCTCCTTTGAGCTGCATTAGACAGTGTGTAATGTACATCTAAATGCAGGGTCAGAAAAGCCTAAAACCTCTTACGTTGTTTATTTATATTTCAAACAACAATTCGAGATTTGCTCGCAATGTTTTTCTTACAAAAAACCTCATCATTCTGCAGGACAATTGTCTATTACAGTATACAACACAGATAGAAGGGTGTCAATAAATCTGTGGTGGATATACAAGACGCTTTAAGAAAAGTTTATTTCCGTCACGCTGTAAAGTGTTTTTAGATATTACATATAGATTACATATACCAAAGATTTTACATATAAACTGGGTCAGCATACTGTTAATTACAGTTAGTACCATGGGAAGTATAGGGGTGCTGAGCGTGACCCCTGGCGTGGAGCCCATGAAGAAATATGTTTGGGGATAAAAGTTCACACAAACAAAACCAAGAAACTGTGGTGTTTTGCCTATAGGCATACATATTACGTGTGCTTGTTTTTATTTAAGCTGTATTATAAAATACCCATATTATAACAAATACATAAAATATATTTGGAAGGCTCAGTTTGTGGTTCACAATTATTTGATTAAAAGCAACAAAAACAATAAAACAAAGACAATGTCACTTATATTAAACACTTTTTTATTTATGTTTTTGTTAACAGAAGTTATCTTGCGCCTTTAATTGCCTCCGCTATCGTCCTGTCAATCATCTGTCTCATTCATGCGGGTCGCGGCTATGATTACAGTTTCAGTAAAAATGTATTTCACCATCATCAGTACCCACCCTCAGCCGATTGGCAGTATTTGCAATCACCATCCCGTGGTAAAACGGAGCGTCTAAAAGAAAAGTTCTGACTGCTGACTGAACATTGGTCAGTGAGCCTCTCCCGCTCGGCGCTGTCAAGCACAGCTTCACCACACACAGCTAAATAAAACAGGCTGGTGGCAGACTAATAATTAATATTTCTGATGTAAAGATTTCTGTGAAAAAGAAGAAAGCCCAATAGGACATGTCCTGTACAGTTTAAGAATCTGTAGCCATAGTAGAGGACTATTATTTTGATGAACAGACCTGAGCGACAACTGATGACGTCACATGCTCAGACTTGCTTGACCAATCGGCGGAAGGGGGCGTGTCAGGCCGCCACATGTGGAAAACGAATTTTGAAGTCATTTATTCGTTTTTTGCCTGTGAACTAAAAAACGAAAAATCAAGCCGAAATTCCGTTTTTGGTTTATAAACGGAAAACGAATTGACTGAAGTTCAAAGACTCTCTTCATTCTTTGTTCTAAAAGGAATAACGATAAAATGATCGCCAAAAAACGAAAAACGGGCCGTTTTTAATTGGTTTTTCGTTTTTTGATTCTGACACCAAAAACGGTTATTTGGTTTTTCGTTTTGAAACAAAAAACAGAAAAACGGTATTTTCGTTTTATAATTACAATACTGATTCGTGCCACGGACACGTTTATTTCGTAATTTTTCGTCTTTCGTGATCACAGCTCGATTATTTCTGCCTGTGTCGGCTGCAGCAGAGAAGCTGTTTAATCAACATTTATTCACGAGATCTTATCGTGGTTTATGTATTTTTTTAATGTTATTATTTTGGTCTTATTGCCAGGGAAGCTGAATAGTTTTGCTGTTTATTGATATTTTTAAAATTATATTTTATTAGTAGGAAATCGCGCTGAAGAAGTCTCGTTCCGATCAGTGTTGCCAACTTAGCGCCTTTGTCGCTATATTTAGCGAGTATTCAGACCCCTCTAGCGACACATTTTCAAAAAAGCGACTAGCGACAAATCTAACGACTTTTACTGGTGTTATTGGAGACTTTTAGAGACTTTTTGACGTGAAACCGCACATTGTTCTTACTCTTCTCAACGAGCAGCGGGTGCTGCCGTTTGACCCATCCCCCGTCGCAAAGCACTCACAGGCGGCCCAGTTCTCGCTCACCAGCCCCTCCTCCCAGCTGCAGTTAGAGCGCGGAGATGTTCACCCCTCCGTGTCCTGACTGCAAATGAATCGCGCATCATGTGCGTGAAGCCGCCGCTGGCTGATCCCGCCCTGTCTTACATTCAGCAAGGGATTTAAAATGTAAAATGTACTTTGTCTAAAATAATTAAATCACTTAACAAAAATAAATCGCTGCATTTATTTTGACTCACACAGCCTCAGTCACTTACTCGTCTGGTCCACTTTCTTATCTCTTCGTGTTTGTGATTTCTGTAACATAAGCTAAACTAGCTAGCTAGCTCATCATGTCTAAACTGTACTCACAAAAATACAGAAAGGAGTGGGAATCAAACCCTGAATTCAAAGGTTGGTTAAAGCCGTTTATTGGAGACAATACACGGGCATACTGTTTGTATTGTAAGGCTGATTTCTATGCCAAACTTAGTGATGTTAAAAAACATAAGGCAACTCAAAAACACACTCAAAAGGCAAAGCCTTATGATAGTTCCACCCAGAAAAACCTGCCATTTATGATACAAAAGATTGACTCTGCTAAAAAGGCTGAGGCCACCATGGCATTAGCTATCGCTGAACACTGTTCCATGCTAGCATGTGACCACATTGGAGAAGCATGTAGAGCTGCTTTCTCAGACTCCACTGCTGCTACCCATTTTAAAATGCACAGGACAAAGTGCACAGAGATGATTAATGGTGTTCTAGCACCATACTTCCTCAAAAAGTTGGTTGCAGATGTGGGTGATCAGCGTTTCAGCCTCCTCCTCGATGAGTCCACAGATATTAGTGTTTCTAAATACCTGGGGGTTGTGATAAGGTACTTTAGTGACACCAAGCAGACAGTTGTCTCAACATTTCTGGGGCTTGTTGAATTGGAGGGAGGAGATGCCAGATCTATAGCCCGTGCTGTTGTGGCTTTCCTCGAGAAGTGTGGTCTAAAAAAAGAGAAACTCCTGGGGATCGGGACTGACAATGCCTCTGTCATGACGGGGATTAACAATGGGGTTCATAAAGTCCTGAAGGAAGAGTATGGCCTTAAAGATCTTGTTCTGATTCGCTGTGTATGCCACTCTCTGCAGCTTGCTGTAAGTCATGCTTCCAATGACACCATCCCCCGTAGCGTGGAATACCTGGTACGAGAGACTTATAACTGGTTTTCAGTGTCTCCAAAGCGCAGGGAGGCCTACAAGGCCATATACGAGACCATCAATTGTGGGGAAAAACCTTTACAAATAACAAAGGTCTGTGCCACACGTTGGCTCTCCATTGAACCTGCGGTTTCACGCATTTTGGACCAGTGGGAGGAGCTTAGGCTGCATTTCTCAGTCACCAAGTCCAGTGAACACTGCTACATGGCTGAGGTGTTGTATTCCATGTATAGCGACCCTCAAAACATTTTGTATCTGACGTTTTTGAAGTCAGTGCTGGGTGAGGTACAGTTGGCCATCAAGGCTTTTGAGGGTGAACAAGTAGACCCTCTTAAGCTACTTGACAGCTTGGTTAGCCTGATAAAGTCTGTGAGTAGCAGGGTGCTGAATCCACTGGCAAAAATTGATGTTCTTAAAGGGCCAATAGATGGATACATCAGTCCCAAACCGTACCTTGGTTACCTTTTTGAGTCGAAGGCAGCTGAGCTCCATCTTGTGCCGGAGGATGAAATCAATGTCCGAAAGCGGTGTGTAGCCTTCACCATCTCTCTCACTAATGAGCTGAGGGTGAGACTGCCGGACAACATCGAGGCATTGCAGTACATGTCAGTTTTTAATGTGGAGGAAACTTTAAAGCACAATAAGAGCCTTGGAGAAATAGAAAAAATAGCCAAGCTCCTCGGCTACTCCCCTGCAGAGATAGACAAGATTGTCCAGCAATGGCGTGCCATCCACCTTAGCAAATGGAATGAGACAAAAAACACAATGAGTTTCTGGAGTGAGATTAGGAAGTTCAGAGATGCAGCTGATATCAACCCATTTCAAGAACTTGCCATGGCTGCTGTGTCTGTGTTGTCCTTACCACACTCGAATGCTGAAGTCGAGAGAGTTTTCAGCCAGATGAGTGTGGTAAAAAGCAAGCTCAGAAATCGGATGTCCTTGCAGACCCTTAACTCCATCCTGTACATCCGATATGGACTGAAGCTGTCTGGTGAGGCTTGCTATGAGCACCAGCTCCCAGATAATGTTTTGCAGCTTTTTGGCACATCAGCTGCTTACTCATTCAAGTCAGCTCCCTCAGTTGCTGAACCTGCCATAGAGAGCCTTGTCCAAAATGACGATGAGCCACTCTTTCTGTGAGCCAGCACAGCCTGTCTGTATGTGGAGGGGGGTCTGAAAAAAAATAGTTAACCTGAATTAGGGCCAGGCTAGTTAACATTTTCTCAGATTTTCTCTACTATATCCCATTTTCTTTCTATTATCTCTTTTGTTAATCTAGATTGTATAAACATTTTTTTATATATATTATAGTTAAAAATGGTAATGTTTTACTGTGACTTCTTGTAGGTTCCTAAGTGGACCATAAGGTTAAACCCCAAACTTGAAAAAAAAAAAAAAAAAAAAAAGAAGATTGTATACAAAGAATGTTTAGTTAAAAATGTTAATGTTTTAGTGTGAGTTTTAGGTTCCTAATTGGACCATAAGGTTAAAACCCAAACTTAAGAAAAAAAGAAAAATAAGATTGTATAAAATCAATAAATGTATGGTTAAAAATGTTAATATTTTAGTGTGACTAGTAGGTTCCTTAGTGGACCATAGGGTTAAAAACCAAACTTAAAAAGAAAAAAAATAGAAAAAGAAAAAAATGGTATAAAAAAAAAGAAATTGGTTAAAAATGTTAATGTTTTACCGTGACTTATAGGCTCCTAAGTGGACCAGGAAAAAAAAAAAAAAAAAAAAAAAAAAAACTATAAAATAAAAAACAACAAAAAAAACGAATTAACTCCGCCAGAGTGTCTCTTTTGGGTCACTTTTGCCGGTCCCAAGCCCGGATAAAGGAGGAGGGTTGTGAATCGTAAATAAAAAAAAAAAAAAAAAAATAAAGAATCGACATTATAGATCATTTGTGGTTCTAAACATATTCAGAGTGGTTTTTACTCACCTTTTGTCTCTCCAGCGACGTTACTCCTCTCTCTACAGCGTCCATCATGCACATGGTCAGTTATGCAAATTAGGCGATGACGTCATTTAGCGCCTTCTAGCTACTTTTAGGACAGCCAATAGCTACTTTCCTTACTGAGGAGTTGGCAACACTGGTTCCGATGAACACATCGCGATATTTGGCATCAGTTCACGTGTGTCAGCTGTTGGTAAGTAGCCTAGTAAATAAATACCTAAATACGCTGTCCTAATAATGTGTGATATAATGTCTTTTCTGTTTGTCCATATTAATCTGCCAAATATATCTGCCATTTCCACGGAGACTTTGCGTTTCATTGCTTTCTAATTCAAAATGATTAAACACTGCCTGTCACGTGACGTGCTATAGGCTTAGATATATCAGATTAAAAATAGTACAATTAGTTCCAAAGTTGAATTTGTAGTAGAAGCACAGTAAAAACAACACTTACCATGCTTTTACCACAGTAACCCTAGTTTTACTGGGATAGGGTGTGGTAAAATGACAGTAACCACAAAACTTACCATGCTTTTACCTCTTGATAGTTTTAAAGTGATATTTGTTGTAAATGCATATTAACCACAACACTTGCCATGCTTTTAACGCTTTATAATGTAACATCCAATATTTGTAAGGTAAATCAGTACTTTTTCCTTTAAATAATCCTATATATTATACATAATGATATTTTCTTTTCTCTTTTTTCAGCTGAAAAGACCAAAAGGGCCTTTCGGACTCAGTCAGCCCATTATTGTTTGAGGAGAAGTAAACGGAGGAGACGGAAAGCTGCAAAGGCAAATATTCACAATGGTATGTATGTGTTGGTTTGAACCCTAAATCAAACATTTTATCAAGCGTTTGTTGTTTCTTAAAACTTTTCTCACAAAACCCATAGCCCAATCAGTACAAACATGGTCTGAAAGTCTTAATAATTCACAAGATTTAACAAGTTGTCAAATTCGTACGATACTCGTACATATTTGTATACTCGTACACAATCCTGCAGCTTTTACTTCTAGTGCTGTCATTGGCTACTGCCTCAATTCCTGTACATATTTATTGCGATATTTGTAAATCAGTTGCGCCACTTCTTGGAAAGTTGACGGATGTCACACACACTGTCAGAAAGTTTATATTAATTGCAAATTGGTCCCCGTCTGTTCATGTTCCAGTGATACATGATGTCTCTCCACACCTCATAACCTACCTCTGTTTGCAAGAGTGGAAAAGCTTATCTGACTTGTCACATGACATCAGATACTCGATTATTTTGTCATAATCAGATCAGTTACACTGCTGATAACTGTCCCGTTTGCATGTAAATCATTTTCATGATTATTGCTTGCTATTAAAGACATACTTTTATTCATAGAAATGCCCACATATCAGTGAACTTATAACATAAAAATGCTTTTAACATTTAATTATGCAACACTCTTTACAGAAAACATATCCTACAGTTAGAAACTGACTACCTTCCTTTCTGTTTTGCAGGATTACTTAGTCCTTTTTTTTAAAGCTCTACAATATCAAACTCAACAGCTCTTTTAGGAGCCAACCATTACAAGAGCTACTAGTGAGTCGCAGCGAATCTTGCCGTGATCAGCCCTTCCCAGGTGAAGTTTCTAGAATATTGCAATCAGTATTTACTCATCAAATGTTCTCTCCTGAATCATATGGTAAATTAACCTATTTAATACTGTCTTAATTTATGTTTCAGGAACAATAGTAATTGCACATAGAGTAAGTCGAGACTTTCTTGTTTTACAGCAGAGAAGGAAGACCAGTCCTTATATCAACGCAAGCTAATCGAATAAGTCCTTTGTTTCGGGTGAGGAAGGAACATCTGGTGCCCAAAGAAGACAGAAAAGTGAGCGAGTCCATTGTTATGTCTTAAATTGAAACAATGCTGTAAAATGTAGTACATAATTTGATGTTGACAATTTTACATTGTACAGGTTTTCACTTGGTTTTTGATAATGTGAAGCTCTTGAAACAAGTGACAGAAGAGTATGTTGTCTGGAAAGAAATCAAGCATCACTGGCAAAGGCTCAAAAGAGACCATGCCTTTCTAAAAGATCTTTTAAAATAGGTTGCTGTTGATATGGGTAAAACAGTTTTTGTTCAGTTCTTAGCTTATATTATGTGCTCCAATATATATATATATATATATATATATATATATATATATATAATATATATATATATATATATATATATATATATATATATATATATATATATATATATATATAATACTTCAATGTGTATATTATATAATGTACTGACTGCTGCTTTGTAAATTTATGTAAGGAACAGGCAACTCTGGCCCTTTGCATTCTACTTTTTGAGGTTAATTAAGAGTTAACCTCCAACCCTAATCAAGCACATCTGAAAATTTTAACCAAAGTCTTCAGGTTTAATTCTAGACAATAGGCAGGAGGGTTTGAGTTCGGAGCTAAATCTGCAGGACAGTGGACGCTGAGGGCCAGAGTAAACCATCACTGCTTTAAATAAAGCAGAACATAAGCTGACCCAACTGTCCATTAAACAACTTTATTTGAATGGTTTCTGTTTTCTGTTTTACTTTCAGACCAGGACTGGAGAACGCCTGACAATGGGATGTTGAGACTTCTTCTTCTGGTTGAGAAAAAGCTACACCACATCAGTGATCACATCTTCTGTTCTTCAACTGAACAAACTGTTTAGACGAGGAAGAAGAACACAAACACGATAGAGACATGTTCAGGGAAGAGCAAGAAATCAGTTTAGCTGTGATAATGAATCATTATTTTCCAACACAATATCAAATCTGTTTTCTGTAGGTGACTGAATATGATTCTCTGGCACTAATTTTGTGGCTTCAGCAGCTGTGAGTGGACTACTATGATGTTAATGTATTTTTGAAGACACATTTTTATTTATCTTGAATCTCATTTGTCTTTATGCTACTTTATCAACTTTATTCTGTGTCCTCCAATAAAGTGCTGTTTAATAAAGTATGGTGACGACTATTGTGTTTTGAAAGTGGTGTTTGGTAAAGTAAATAGACATTTTTATTTGAGAAATTTTAATTTCTTATTTCTTTAGTTTAATTAATTAAAAAATAACTAGGCCTACATATAATTAATAACTTATAAATTTCTACATATAATTAATGACCATGATTCTTTTACTTGGGACATAAAAAATGTAAATCTGGTTAATGATATTTGGGACAACAATGCAACAAAAGTTACACATACTTGCATGTATGCCAGGTTGCAGTGAAATAAAAGGAAGCTATGTGAATAACAAGAGGCTCCAGTGGGCTATCTTGCTATAAATACTTAAAACTTAATTGAAGATGATCCATGTTGATCATTCTAGTACATCTACAACTGCTTTTCGAATGAAAGCATATATCACTGATGTCAGGCATATAAGCAGCAAGAGGGGGTGAAAAGGAAATGTTGGCACTGTTTTTTTTATTTTATTTTTTATTGAATGGTGCATTACCCTTGTGTAATAGTAATAGTGTGTGTAGATCTGTGTAGATTATACTGCCCCTCCACTCCCAGGGGCCCAGCAATGGCCCCCAGAAGAGCAAACAAATGCACATTTCAAATGGCTGTAACTCGAAGTCCGGTTAGTGTATCAAAGAGAAAATCCGCAGGACGACTGCTTATGCTATGTATAATAAATAATGTTGGCCACAGTTTTCAGATATTATGGAAAGCTGGCATAAAGGTTATTTTTAAAGTGCTCACAGTAAAATATCAAATTTCAGCCTGTCCCTCATATATGTCATAAAGGTTTGCACAATGAACAAATTTAGATATCCAGTTGTCCATTAAATATATAATTTATTTAACATTTATTGTTTCATTACAAAACGTTTTAAACTACATTACCCACATATCTCTGTCATTCTATCAGTGGAACAGGAAGCATTGTTCTGTAGTTCATTGAAATGTGCAGACATGCTTAGGGTTAGGGTTAGGATCTCGGTAAAGGAGTAATTTCTCACATTATAGAGACACTTTATAGTTAGCTTAATGTATAACTAATGTAATAATAACACCAAACCATACTTTGTAACATGAAGCGCCAGTTTATATGGGTTAAACGATTGTCCAATCACAGCGAGTTCTGCGATAAAGTCACAGCCAATAAAAACCCAGCTGAACAAATGCGTCACACTTACATGCCCATTTATGGCAAACGATGACAGATCTCTTCTGGTTCCGGCTGCAGGGATAGATACCTTAAATATTTAATATTTAGGCTGTTAAACATGTATTATTTCTAATTAAATTATAAAACTCATATTTAAAAACAAAAGACTCTTTGTGTGGTTACCGTCCAAAAACGAGTTCACATGATCAATGACACAAATTTGCTTATTTGATTAGACTGATGCATAAATACATTTGAAAGAGAAACTTTTTTCTAAGCAATGGCCTACAGCAGGGTAGTTTTGCAGTATTTTAATTAAAGATAATTGCATGTAGGCCTACTAAAGTGCTTCTAACATTTACAGTGTATGTATAGTATATTAAAGGTATATCAATTATATTCAAATAAATGTAACAAAAGCACAATGAATGGACACAATTTTGAAAGCTTATTCCAATATTTAATGTCAAACTGTTTAAAGACAAATGTAGCGCCAAAACTACTGCACAACAGTATAAAAATCAGTTAATTAAAAATATCCAGAGACAGGGGCAATCTATTATAGTGACACATACATTAACGTTAAAAAAATTGCTATGATGAAGTTATATATTTACAAACCAAGAGATGAGATTCAACTTTGTTATGTGAAAATACATTTGTTTCGTCGCTTTAAAGAACAAATAGGCAAAAACATAAGCACAACATTTTACATTTTCAACTTTCATTCTATATCCTTGTGATTATTGGTCACTTTTGTTGTAACTATGCAATGATTATGACATTTAGCAAAACACCTGATGAGCACTGACCCTTTTTTATAAAGGCATTAGGCAGACATCAAGTACAGTTTATGAAGCTGAAAAGAGAAAACAAAATGCTTTAACAATATGGAAAAAGATAAATCACTATGTTCAATATTGGTTCTGCATATATCAAAGAGATCCTGAGGAGGAGTGGGACTCCACATGAAGACTTTCAGAAACTGAGACAGAGCAAAGGGTGCACCTTGCTGGACACATCCTACGCATGCCCAAACATCAACACCCAAACACAGTGATAAAGTGGACACCACCAGGAGGATGCAGGAGACAGGGAAGACCAAGGTAGACACAGAGACAGATGTTTCATGAAGACCTGAAGAATGTCAGTGTCCCATGGGAAGATGTGGAGAACATGGCCACGGATCGAATATGCTGGAGGACACTTGTTGCCCAATGTGCACAGCACAGCACTTGATGATGACGTTGTGAGTTTATCCATAACCGTGGGATATGTTTTCTGTAAAGAGTGTTGCATAATTAAATGTTAAAGGCATTTTTATGTTATAAGTTCACTGATATGTGGGCATTTCTATGAATAAAAGTATGTCTTTAATAGCAAGCAATAATCATATGAAAATGATTTACATGCAAACGGGACAGTTATCAGCAGTGTAACTGATCTGATTATGACAAAATAATCGAGTATCTGACGTCATGTGACAAGTCAGATAAGCTTTTCCACTCTTGCAAACAGAGGTAGGTTATGAGGTGTGGAGAGACATCATGTATCACTGGAACATGAACAGACGGGGACCAATTTGCAATTAATATAAACTTTCTGACAGTGTGTGTGACATCCGTCAACTTTCCAAGAAGTGGCGCAACTGATTTACAAATATCGCAATAAATATGTACAGGAATTGAGGCAGTAGCCAATGACAGCACTAGAAGTAAAAGCTGCAGGATTGTGTACGAGTATACAAATATGTACGAGTATCGTACGAATTTGACAACTTGTTAAATCTTGTGAATTATTAAGACTTTCAGACTATGTTTGTACTGATTGGGCTATGGGTTTTGTGAGAAAAGTTTTAAGAAACAACAAATGCTTGATAAAATGTTTGATTTAGGGTTCAAACCAACACATACATACCATTGTGAATATTTGCCTTTGCAGCTTTCCGTCTCCTCCGTTTACTTCTCCTCAAACAATAATGGGCTGACTGAGTCCGAAAGGCCCTTTTGGTCTTTTCAGCTGAAAAAAGAGAAAAGAAAATATCATTATGTATAATATATAGGATTATTTAAAGGAAAAAGTACTGATTTACCTTACAAATATTGGATGTTACATTATAAAGCATTAAAAGCATGGCAATTGTTGTGGTTAATATGCATTTACAACAAATATCACTTTAAAACTATCAATACAGAGGTAAAAGCATGGTAAGTTTTGTGGTTACTGTCATTTTACCACACCCTATCCCAGTAAAACTAGGGTTACTGTGGTAAAAGCATGGTAAGTGTTGTTTTTACTGTGCTTCTACTACAAATACAACTTTGGAACTAATTGTACTATTTTTAATCTGATATATCTAAGCCTATAGCACGTCACGTGACAGGCAGTGTTTAATCATTTTGAATTAGAAAGCAATGAAACGCAAAGTCTCCGTGGAAATGGCAGATATATTTGGCAGATCAATATGGACAAACAGAAAAGACATTATATCACACATTATTAGGACAGCGTATTTAGGTATTTATTTACTAGGCTACTTACCAACAGCTGACACACGTGAACTGATGCCAAATATCGCGATGTGTTCATCGGAACGAGACTTCTTCAGCGCGATTTCCTACTAATAAAATATAATTTTAAAAATATCAATAAACAGCAAAACTATTCAGCTTCCCTGGCAATAAGACCAAAATAATAACAATAATAAGGTGTAAAACGCCATCAGACTGGATTTTATGATGACAGGACAAGACAAAATTGCAACACAGTCGACATAAAGCTTTCAAGTGTCTAAACAAGTGAGCAACATCACACAATCCAGTGAGTGAGGTCAGGTTGTTGAGGTCCGTGGTGCCATCACGGGACTTCAGTTTGGCTAACAGAATCAGACTGAATTTTTATGATGGCTGGACAATGCAATAGCTACAATAACAGAGAGGTTAAAGTCTTTATGGTATTTGGTGTTGTAAAATAAATAAATACTTAAAATGTTGTGTTTCCAAATGAGAAAGCACGTCCATTGAGTGAGATCTTCTCTGTCATTGAAACGGGTATCCGTGTGTGGACCACGGAAGATGAGTGTCATTGACTTGCACGTTGGATTTATCCGTGGTCTCACCACAGACTCACTCCGTGCTCCTACCACAGATTTTAGATCTGACTATAGCCAAGCGAGCAATAGGTGTAAAACGCCATCAAACTGGATTTGATGATGACAGGACGAGACAAAATGTCAAGTTAATTACATGCCATTGCAACGCAGTCGACCTAAAGCTTATAAGTTCCTAAACAAGCCAGCAACATTACAACGTCCATGAGTGAGGTCAGGTTGTTGAGGTCCGTGGTGCCATCACGGGACTTTGGTTAGGCTAACTGAAACAAACCGAAATTTTATGATGACAGGACAATGCAATAGCTTCAATAACAATCAGGTTAACGTCATTATGGCATTTGATGTTGGAAAAGTTCACAAATACTTCAAATGTTGCGTTTCCAAATGAGAAAGCACGTCGATTGAGTGAGATCTGTACTCCGTCATTGAAACGGGTATCCGTGTGTGGACCACGTAAGGTCAGTGTCATTGACTTGCGTTGGAGTAATATCCGTGGCCGAAACACGGAATTTGGGGCGATTCCGTGATGGCTGCACGGATTTTGAGTTAAGGACCCGTGGACATTTCACGGAATCCTGTGAGACCAGGTTGAAAAAATTACGTTTCAGTCGCATAACATCGGTTAATGGAAACGACGTCATTTCGCAATAGTTTTTTATCGATATTTAGAAAAAATCGCAAAAGATTTGCGCGAATCTTTAATGGGATAAATCTATGGTTAGCAATTCATTGCAAATAATTTCAATTTTTTCCAAAGCTTCAGGTCTTCGTTTAAATATAATATGAAAGTGTGAACTACTTGCGTTATATGACTGTATAGATACAGAAATCCCTGTTAAAAAAAATCAAAACATTGGATTTTGAGGCAATGTTAGGAACATTTAAAATAAAGTGGTTGAAAGAGTTTCTATTGAAGCCTAAACTTTCTTTTGAAACGTGACTTTGAAAATTTCTAAAAAAAATTAAATTATCTGAGTTTCATAAACAAGTTTGCATCATTGGAAGATGGTATTTACCCATAACTTTACCCCTCATTGTGCCACCTTGTGGAATAATAGAGTAATTTGTATCAAACAAAAAGTCTTTGTTCAACCAGCTTTTCCATAAAATGAGTGAACTTGAACAATTTACAATCGAAGATATTCTTATTTATAATTCTAAACTGACGAGGGACATTTCACTTTTGATTAACCTTATCATCATTATGAATTTGAACATTCACAAAAATAAATGGAAAAAACAATTGCCAAATGTAAACTGTTTTAAAAATTATTTCGTATGTTATTATCTTCCTTGAACCTTGTAAAAAATTCTTGAACCTTGTAAAAAATTCTAAACAAACTGTAGAAGCTATTTGTTATGCTGCTGAAATGTTTTTGGTCCTGTAACACATATTATTTATTTGAGAACAATGCCTTATTTTATTTTATTTTTTTTATTTTTTTTTTTTTTATCTTTTTCATTGTCAAAACTGCATTTTGTTGATACCTTGCCTTTTTCTTTGCTGTTGTCTCCACGAGAGTTTGTAATAAACATTAATAAAAAAATAAAAATATAAAAAAGACTTACTTTCCCCAAAAAATCCATTGACTTGCGTTCTCTGAGCAATGAAGGCCGTAAAACTTAATGCTGTCCACTAGAGGGGGCGACAGGACAATAAGTGTTTTCTACTCTCTTTCCCTGTTTGCATAAGTTTAAATGACAAATAAATGCATGAATTTCATTCATAAATGGGCCATATCTGTGTATCCACTCTCTAGTTTATTTTAAGATATTGTTATTCACACTGGGTTTTGCAGTTAAAATTTGTCCATCTGGAACTTTTATTTGTCATAAGCTCTATATTTAAGAGGTACTAGAAAAAAAATATGATTCAACAACACAAACTCTGTTTTTACTAGGCAAATTTGCATTGCATTGCACACCAGAACTAACTCAATCCCATGTTCATTAAAGAGATGATGTGTGTGTTGTTGCATTCCATTGCATATTGCACTAACGATCTAGCAATGCAACAACACACTTATGTCTTGAATGAACATGGGATTGAGTTAGTTCTGATGTGCAATGCAATGCAATGCGAAAAGTGCATAACTTATATGTTATTCTTCAGTGCACAACGTTAGATCGCTAAGTGCATTGCAATGCCATGCAAAGCAATGCAAATCAATGCAATGCAATGCAATACAATGCAATGCAACAACACACGTTATGTCTTTAATCAACATGGGAATGAGGTAGTTCTAGTGTGCAATGCAATGCAAAAAGTGCATAACATATATGTTATTGTTCAGTGCACAACATTAGATCGTTAGTGTAATGCAATGTTGCAATGCAATGCAACACACATATCATCTCTATAATGAACATTGGAATGATTTTGTTCTGGTGTGCAATGCAATCCCATGCGAAAAGTGCATAACCTATATGTTATTCTTCAGTGCACAACGTTAGATCGTTAGTGCAATGCAATGCAATGCAATGCAATGAAATACAATGCAATGCAACAACACACGTTATGTCTTTAATGAACATAATAATGATTTAGTTCTGGTGTGCAATGCAATGAAATGCAAAAAGTGCATAACCTATATGTTACTCTAAACTGCACAACGTTAGATCGTTAGTGCAATGCAATGCAGTGCAAATCAATGCAATGCAATGCAATGCACCAACAAACGTTATCTCTTTAATGAACATGGGAATGATTTAGTTCTGGTGTGCAATGCAATGAAATGCAAAAAGTGCATAACCTATATGTTATTCTTCAGTGCACAACATTAGATCGTTAGTGCAATGCAATGCAGTGCAAATCAATGCAAATCAATGCAATACAATGCAATGCAACAATACACGTTTTGTCTTTAATGAACATGGGAAAGATTTAGTTCTGGTGTGCAATGCAATGCAAAAAGTGCATAACCTGTGTTATTCTTCAGTGCACAACGTTAGATCGTTAGTGCAATGCAAAGCAATGCAGTGCACTGCAATGCAAATAAAAGCAATGCAATGCAGTGCAATGCAATGCAAATAAAAGCAAATGCAATGCAATGCAATGCAATGCAATGCAACAACACACATATCATCTCTATAATGAACCTGGGAATGATTTTGTTCTGGTGTGCAATGCAATGCGAAAAGAGCATAACCTATATGTTATTCTGCAGTGCACAACGTTAGATCGTTAGTGCAATGCAATGCAGTGCAATGCAATGCAAATAAAAGCAATGCAATGCAGTGCAATGCAATGCAAATAAAAGCAATGCAATGCAGTGCAATGCAATGCAAATAAATGCAATGCAATGCAATGCAGTTCAATGCAATGCAAATAAAAGCAATGCAATGCAGTGCAATGCAATGCAAATAAATGCAATGCAATGCAGTGCAAATAAATGCAATGCAATGCAATGCAATGCAATACAATGCAATGCAATGCAAAAACACACGTTATGTCTATAATCAACATGGGAATGAGGTAGTTCTGGTGTGCAATGCAATGCAAAAAGTGCATAACATATGTTATTCTTTAGTGCACTACGTTAGATCGTTAGTGCAATGCAGTGCAAATCAATGCAAATCAATGCAATGCAATGCAATGCAACAACATACGTTATGTCTTTAATCAACATAGGAATGAGGGAGTTCTGGTGTGCAATGCAATGCGAAAAGTGCATAACCTATATGTTATTCATCAGTACACAACGTTAGATCGTTAGTGCAATGCAATGCAATGCAATGCAATGCAATGCAGTGCAAAGCAATGCAAATAAAAGCAATGCAATGCAACAACACACGTTATGTCTTTAATCAACATGGGAATGAGGTAGTTCTGGTGTGCAATGCAAAAAGCGCATAACATATGTTATTCTTCAGTGCACAACGTTAGATCGTCAGTGCAATGCAATGCAGTGCAAAGTAATGCAAATCAATGCAATACAATGCAATGCAACAATACACGTTTTGTCTTTAATGAACATGGGAATTATTTAGTTCTGGTGTGCAATGCAATGCAAAAAGTGCATAACCTGTGTTTTTCTTCAGTGCACAACGTTAGATCGTTAGTGCAATGCAAAGCAATGCAGTGCAATGCAAATAAAAGCAATGCAATGCAGTGCAGTGCAATGCAATGCAAAGAAAATCAAGTGCAATGCAATGCAATGCAATGCAATGCAATACAATGCAATGCAAAAACACACGTTATGTCTTTAATCAACATGGGAATGAGGTAGTTCTGGTGTGCAATGCAATGCAAAAAGTGCATAACATATGTTATTCTTCAGTGCACAACGTTAGATCGTTAGTGCAATGCAATGCAGTGCAAAACAATGCAAATCAATGCAATGCAATGAAATGCAACAACACACGTTATGTCTTTAATCAACATGGGAATGAGGTAGTTCTGGTGTGCAATGCAATGCGAAAAGTGCATAACCTATATGTTATTCTTCAGTACACAACGTTAGATCGTTAGTGCAATGCAATGCAGTGCAAAGCATTGCAAAGCATTGCAAATCAATGCAATGCAATGCAATGCAACAACACACGTTATGTCTTTAATCAACATGGGAATGAGGTAGTTCTGGTGTGCAATGCAATGCGAAAAGTGCATAACCTATATGTTATTCTTCAGAACACAACGTTAGATCGTTAGTGCAATGCAATGCAATGTAATGCAGTGCAAAGCAATGCAAATAAAAGCAATGCAATGCAATGCAATACAATGCAATGCAACAACACACGTTATGTCTTTAATCAACATGGGAATGAGGTAGTTCTGGTGTGCAATGCAATACAATGCAAAAAGTGCATAACATATGTTATTCTTCAGTGCACAACGTTAAATCGTTAGTGCAATGCAATTCAATGCAATGCAATGCAATGCAACAACACACATATCATCTCTATAATGAACTTGGGAATGATTTTGTTCTGGTGTGCAATGCAATGCGAAAAGAGCATAACCTATATGTTATTCTTCAGTGCACAACGTTAGATCGTTAGTGCAATGCAATGCAATGCAGTGCAATGGAATGCAAATAAAAGCAATGCAATGCAGTGCAAATAAATGCAATGCAATGCAGTTCAATGCAATGCAAATAAAAGCAATGCAATGCAGTGCAATGCAATGCAAATAAATGCAATGCAATGCAATGCAATACAATGCAATGCAAAAACACACGTTATGTCTATAATCAACATGGGAATGAGGTAGTTCTGGTGTGCAATGCAATGCAAAAAGTGCATAACATATGTTAGTCTTCAGTGCACAACGTTAGATCGTCAGTGCAATGCAGTGCAAATCAATGCAAATCAATGCAATGCAATGCAACAACACACGTTATGTCTTTAATCAACATGGGAATGAGGTAGTTCTGGTGGGCAAATGCAATGCAATGCGAAAAGTGCATAACCTCAGTGCACAACGTTAGATCGTTAGTGCAATGCAATGCAATGCAATGCAGTGCAAGGCATTGCAAAGCATTGCAAAGCATTGCAAAGCATTGCAAAGCATTGCAAATCAATGCAATGCAATGCAATGCAATGCAATGCAACAACACACGTTATGTCTTTAATCAACATGGGAATGAGGTAGTTCTGGTGAACAATGCAATGCGAAAAGTGCATAACCTATATGTTATTCATCAGTACACAACGTTAGATCGTTAGTGCAATGCAATGCAATGCAATGCAGTGCAGTGCAAAGCAATGCAAATAAAAGCAATGCAATGCAACAACACACGTTATGTCTTTAATCAACATGGGAATGAGGTAGTTCTGGTGTGCAATGCAATGCGAAAAGTGCATAACCTATATGTTATTCTTCAGTACACAACGTTAGATCGTTAGTGCAATGCAATGCAGTGCAAAGCATTGCAAAGCATTGCAAATCAATGCAATGCAATGCAATGCAACAACACACGTTATGTCTTTAATCAACATGGGAATGAGGTAGTTCTGGTGTGCAATGCAAAGCGAAAAGTGCATAACCTCTATGTTATTCTTCAGTACACAACGTTAGATCGTTAGTGCAATGCAATGCAATGCAGTGCCAAGCAATGCAAATAAAAGCAATGCAATGCAATGCAATACAATGCAATGCAAAAACACACGTTATGTCTATAATCAACATGGGAATGAGGTAGTTCTGGTGGGCAAATGCAATGCGTTTGTGCAATGCAGTGCAAATCAATGCAATGCAATGCAATGCAACAACACACGTTATGTCTTTAATCAACATGGGAATGAGGTAGTTCTGGTGGGCAAATGCAATGCAATGCGAAAAGTGCATAACCTCAGTGCACAACGTTAGATCGTTAGTGCAATGCAATGCAATGCAGTTCAAAGCATTGCAAAGCATTGCAAATCAATGCAATGCAATGCAATGCAACAACACACGTTATGTCTTTAATCAACATGGGAATGAGGTAGTTCTGGTGAACAATGCAATGCGAAAAGTGCATAACCTATATGTTATTCATCAGTACACAACGTTAGATCGTTAGTGCAATGCAATGCAATGCAGTGCAGTGCAAAGCAATGCAAATAAAAGCAATGCAATGCAACAACACACGTTATGTCTTTAATCAACATGGGAATGAGGTAGTTCTGGTGTGCAATGCAATGCGAAAAGTGCATAACCTATATGTTATTCTTCAGTACACAACGTTAGATCGTTAGTGCAATGCAATGCAGTGCAAAGCATTGCAAAGCATTGCAAATCAATGCAATGCAATGCAATGCAACAACACACGTTATGTCTTTAATCAACATGGGAATGAGGTAGTTCTGGTGTGCAATGCAAAGCGAAAAGTGCATAACCTCTATGTTATTCTTCAGTACACAACGTTAGATCGTTAGTGCAATGCAATGCAATGCAATGCAATGCAGTGCCAAGCAATGCAAATAAAAGCAATGCAATGCAATGCAATACAATGTAATGCAACAACACGTTATGTCTTTAATCAACATGGGAATGAGGTAGTTCTGGTGTGCAATGCAAAGCAAAAAGTGCATAACCTATATATTATTCTTCAGAAGACAACGTTAGATCGTTAGTGCAATGCAATGCAAAGCAATGCAAATAAAAGCAATGCAATGCAATGCAATACAATGCAATGCAACAACACACGTTATAACACATGTTCTGGTGTGCAATGCAATACAATGCAAAAAGTGCATAACATATGTTATTCTTCAGTGCACAACGTTAAATCGTTAGTGCAATGCAATTCAATGCAATGCAATGCAACAACACACATATCATCTCTATAATGAACTTGGGAAAGATTTTGTTCTGGTGTGCAATGCAATGCGAAAAGAGCATAACCTATATGTTACTCTTCAGTGCACAACGTTAGATCGTTAGTGCAATGCAATGCAGTGCAAAGCAATGCAATGCAATACAATGCAATGCAACAACACACGTTATGTCTTTAATGAACATGGGAATGATTTAGTTCTGGTGTGCAATGCAATGCAATACGTGCACAACGTTAGATCGTTAGTGCAATGCTATGCAATGCAATGCAATGCAGTGCAAAGCAATGCAAATAAAAGCAATGCAATGCAGTGCAATGCAATGCAAATAAATGCAATGCAATGCAGTTCAATGCAATGCAAATAAAAGCAATGCAATGCAATGCAGTGCAATGCAATGCAAATAAATGCAATGCAATGCAATGCAAATAAATGCAATGCAATGCAATGCAATGCAATACAATGCAATGCAAAAACACACGTTATGTCTATAATCAACATGGGAATGAGGTAGTTCTGGAAGGCAAATGCAATGCAATGCGTTAGTGCAATGCAGTGCAAATCAATGCAATGCAATGCAATGCAACAACACACGTTATGTCTTTAATCAACATGGGAATGAGGTAGTTCTGGTGGGCAAATGCAATGCAATGCGAAAAGTGCATAACCTCAGTGCACAACGTTAGATCGTTAGTGTAATGCAATGCAATGCAATGCAGTGCAAAGCATTGCAAAGCATTGCAAAGCATTGCAAAGCATTGCAAAGCATTGCAAAGCATTGCAAAGCATTGCAAATCAATGCAATGCAACAACACACGTTATGTCTTTAATCAACATGGGAATGAGGTAGTTCTGGTGAACAATGCAATGCGAAAAGTGCATAACCTATATGTTATTCATCAGTACACAACGTTAATTCGTTAGTGCAATGCAATGCAATGCAGTGCAACAACACACGTTTTGTCTTTAATGAACATGGGAATGATTTTGTTCTGGTGTGCAATGCAATGCAAAAAGTGCATAACCTATATGTTATTCTTCAGTGCACAATGTTAGATCGTTAGTGCAATGCAATGCAATGCAATGCAATACAGTGCAATGCAATGCAAATAAAAGCAATGCAATGCAGTGCAATGCAATGCAAATAAATGCAATGCAATGCAATGCAGTGCAATGCAGTGCAATGCAGTGCAATGCAGTGCAATGCAGTGCAATGCAGTGCAATGCAATGCAGTGCAGTGCAGTGCAGTGCAGTGCAATGCAGTGCAATGCAATGCAATGCAATGCAACAACACACGTTATGTCTTTAATCAACATGGGAATGAGGTAGTTCTGGTGTACAATGCAATGCAATGCAGTGCAAAGCAATGCAAATCAATATAGTGCAATACAATGCAATTCAAAAACACTCGTTATGTCTTTAATCAACATGGGTAGTTCTGGTGTGCAATGCACTGCGAAAAGTGCATAACCTATATGTTATTCTTCCGTGCACAACGTTAGATCGTTAGTGCAATGCAATGCAATACAATGCAATGCAATGCAATGCAGTGCAGTGCAATGCAGTGCAATGCAGTGCAATGCAGTGCAATGCAGTGCAATGCAGTGCAATGCAGTGCAATGCAATGCAAATAAATGCAATGCAATGCAATGCAATACAATACAATGCAATGCAACAACACACGTTATGTCTTTAATCAACATGGGAATGAGGTAGTTCTGGTGTGCAATGCAATGCAAAAAGTGCATAACATATGTTAATTCTTCAGTGCACAACGTTAGATCGTTAGTGCAATGCAATGCAATGCAACAACACACATATCATAACTATAATGAACTTAGGAATGATTTTGTTCTGGTGTGCAATGCAATGCAAAAAGTGCATAACCTAAATGTTATTCTTCAGTGCACAACGTTAGATCGTTAGTGCAATGTAGTGCAATGTAATGCAATAAAATGCAAAGCAATGCAATACAATGCAATGCAACAACACACGTTATGTCTTTAATCAACATGGGAATGAGGTAGTTCTGGTATACAATGCAATGCAATGCAAAAAGTGCACAACCTAAATGTCATTCTTCAGTGCACAACGTTACTAACGATCGTTAATGCAATGCAATGTAAAGCAACAACACACGTTATATCTTTAATCAACATGGGAATGAGGTAGTTCTGGTGTACAATGCAATGCAAAAAGTGCATAACCTATATGTTATTCTTCAGTGCACAACGTTAGATCGTTAGTGCAATGCAATTCAATGCAATGCAATGCATCAACACACATATCATCTCTATAATGAACATGGGAATGATTTAGTGCAATGCAATGCGAAATATGCATAACCTATAAGTTATTCTTCAGTACACAACGTTAGATCGTTTGTGCAATGCAATTGCAACAACACATATGTTATCTCTTTTATTGAACATGTGAATGAGTTAGTTCTGGTGTGCAATGCAATGCAAGAAGTGCATAACCTATGTTATTCTTCAATGCGGAACGTTAGATCGTGTGTGCAATGCAATGCAATGCAACAACACACATGTTATCTTTGTAATGAACATGGGAGTTAGTTCTGTTGTGCAATGCAATACAAGTAGAGCACAGACAATAATGTTATTCTTCAATGCAAAACGTTAGACAGTTTGTGCAAAGCAACAAACACATATGTTATCTCTCTAATGAACATGGCATTGAGTTAGTTTTGGTGTGCAATGCAATGCACGAAGTGCATAACCTATGTTTCTTTAATGATGCTCAACGTTAGATCGTTTGTGCAAAGCACATAATGTTATAACAATGAGCTATACATAGGTACGCTTTTGACCTACTGAACATATTTCTGGCCAAAGAGTCCTTAAAAATGTTATATCATCCTGACAAAGGTCCAAATTTGACATACTGAATTTTTTTCTGGCCAAGGAGTACTCGAAACTTGACCTTTCCATTTATACTCGTTGACTTTTTCTGATGTTACATCAGCCATACAAAAGTCCATATTTGACCCAAGGAACATATTTTTTGGCCAAAGAGTCCTCGATCTTGGGCTTTCTATTCATATAGTCCAACTCCTTCTGATGCTTCATAAGCCATATAGATGTCCATATCTGACCTTTTGAACTTATTTGTGATCAAAGTGTCCTAAAAAAAATTCAAGCTATATAAAGTTATAGACTCCTTTTGATGATAAGTCAGCTATACAGAGGTCCCCTTTTGACCTCCTGAACATATTTCTGCCCAAAGAGTCCTTGATCTTGGGCTTTCTATTACATACTCATAGACTCCTTCTGATGCTTCATAAGCCATATAGATGTCCATATCTTACCTTTTGAACTTATTTCAAAGTGTCCTAATATTTTTTCAAACTATAGAAAGTTATAGACTCCTTTTGATGATAAATCAGCTATACAGAGGTCCCCTTCTGACCTATACTGAACATATTTCTGGCCAAAGAGTCGTAAAAGATTAACACTATACATTTAGACTGATATCTTCGGATGTTATATCATCCTGACAAAAGTCCATATTTGACCTACCGAATTTTTTTCTGGCCAAGGAGTGAGTACTCGAAACTTGACCTTTTCATATATACTTGTTGACTCTTTCTGATGTTACGTCAGACATACAGAATTCCATATTTGACCCAAGGAACATATTTCTTGCCAAAGAGTCCTCGATCTTGGGCTTTCTATACATACTCATAGACTCCTTCTGATGCTTCATAAGCCATATAGATGTCCATATCTATCCTTTTGAACTTTTTTCTGGTCAAAGTGTCCTAACATTTTTTCAAACTATTTAAAGTTATAGACTCCTTCTGATAAAAAAGAGTCCTCAATCTTGAACTTTGCATTCTCACTCCTAGACTCCTTCTGATGGTTCATAAGCCACATATAGAATTCCATATTTGACCTATTGAACTTATTTCTGATCAAATGGTCCTCAAAGTGTTTCTTATTATGTTCATTCAGCCATACAGAGGTTCCTATTTGAACTACTGAACACATTTTTGGCCAAAGAGTCTTTGAACAATAACTTTCTCTGCTTATTGACTTCTCTTAATAATACATTAGCCATACAAAAGTCCATATTTGACCTACTAATATATTTCTGGTCAAAGAGTCCCTGATCTTGACCTTTCTGTACATGAATGAATGAATGAATGAATGAATGAGGCATTTATATAGCGCTTTCATATGTACTACTGTACACCCAAAGCGCTTTACAATCGTGTCAGGGGATCTCTCCTCAACCATTACATGCTCATTGACAGCTTCTGATGTTTCATCAGCCTGAAAGATGTCCATACTTGACCCATTGAATATATTTCTGACCATAGAGTCCTCGATCTTGAACTTTCTAAACATACTTGTAGACTTGTTAATTAATTATCTGCTATCCAATGTATTTGAACAGTAGTTCAAATTTTATATTTTGAACATATTTCTAGACATGAGACATGAGACTAATTGCTTTTACAATCCTTCTGATGTTTCATCAGCCATACAGTATAGTTCAAATTTGACCTATTGAACATTTCTATAACCAAAGTGTCCTCGATCTTGATCGTTCTATACATAATCATAGGCTTGTTCTGATGTTTCATCATTGAGACAGAAGTCAGTTATTGACCTACTGAACATATTTCTGGCAAAAGAATCATCAAAGTTTAACTTACTGTTCCTTCTCCTAGACTATTTTTGATTTTACATCCACCATACAGTAGTCCAATAGTCGTCAAAAGGTATGTTTATATGCATTCTCATCGACTACTTTTGATGTTAAATCAACCATATCGTTAGTCCAAATTTGACCCATTGAACATATATCTGGCCAAAGAGACCTAGAACTTTAATTATCTATACATAATTACTATCTCCTTCTGATTTTTCATCACCCAGGCTATTATCCATATTTGACAATTGAACATATTTCTGGCTGGAAGAGTCCTTGATCTTTCTATACGTACTCATAGACGCTTTCAGATAGTACTTCAGCCAAAAAATGATCCATAATTGACTACTAAACTCATTTCTGAGCGATGGGTTTATAATCTTGATTTCTCTATACATTGATGTTACAATAGCAAAACATTATTGTATTGTATTGTATCAATATGACCTATTAAACCTATTTCTGACCAATGAGTCTATGAACATTTTTCAATACATACTCAATGACTCCTGATTTTACAACAGCAATATAGTATTTCAAAATTTGATCAATTGAACATATTTCTGGCCAAAGAGACCTTGATCTTATTCTTTCTATACATACTCCTTCTGATGTTTCATCAGCCAGATAATTGTCCACAATTGACCTACTGAACATTTTTCTGCCCGAAGAGTCTATGAACTTGAACTTTCTATACATAATCATTTACTTCTGATGTTTCTTCAGCCATACAGTAGTCCAGATTTGACATGTTGAACATATTTCTGACCAAAGAGATTTTTATCTTGAACTTTCTATTCATAATTATAGACTCTTTCAGAAAGTTACATCGGACAGACAATTGTCCATATTAATTATTAAACATATTTCTGGCCAACAAGTCCATGAACTTGAACATTCTGTACATGCTAATTGACTCCTTTTAGTGTTTCATCAGCCAGACATTAGTCCATAATTGACCTACTGAACATATTGCTGCCCGAAGAGTCTTGAACTTGAACTTTCTATATAGGCTCATTTACTCCTTCTGATGTTTCACAAGCAGACAATAGTCCATAATTGACCCTCTGAACATATTTATAGTAAAAGAGTCCTCTGTCTTGAACTTTCTATAGATTCTCAGTGACTCCATATAGATAATTGACCCACTGAACATATTTCTACCTGAAGAGTCTTTGAACTTGAACTTTCTATTCATAATCTTCTTCCTCAATCTTCATTGACTTCTGATTCATCAGCCAGACAGCAGTCCATATTTGACCCACTAAACATATTTCTGGCAAAAGAGTCCTCGATCTTGAACCTTTAAAACATACTCATAGACTCTTTCTGGTGTTTCATCAGCCATGCGGTAGTTCTGATTTGACATAATGAACATATTTCTGACCGAAGAGTCCTCGATCTTGAACTTTCTATTCATACTTATAGACTCTTTCAGATAGTACATCGGCCAGACAATTGTAGATATTGACTATTGAAGTAAAAGAGTTCTCGATCTTGAACTTTCTATACATTCTCAGTGATGCCTTATTTTGTTTCTTTAGCCATACAGAAGTCCAGATTTGACATGTTGAACATATTTCTGACTCAAAAATTTTGTACATGCTAATTGACTCCTTTTAGTGTTTCATCAGCCAGACAGTAGTCAATAATGGACCTACTGAAAATATTTCTGGTAAAAGAGTCCTCGATTTTGAACTTTCTATACATTCTCAGTGATGCCTTATTTTGTTTCTTTAGCCATAAAGTAGTTCAGATTTAACATGTTGAACATATTTCTGACTGAAGAGTCCCTGATCTTGAACTTTCTATTCACACTTATAGACTCCTTCAGATAGTACATCGGCCAGACAACTGTCCATAATGACTTTTTTTTTCTTTTTTTTTTTCTGTCCAACGAGTCTATGTACTTGAACTTTCTATACATGCTCATTGACTCCTTTTAGTGCTTCATCAGCCAGAGAGTACTCCATAATTTACCTACTGAACATATTTCTAGTAAAAGAGTCCTCGATCTTGAACATTCTATACATGCTCATTGACTCCTTATGCTGTTTCTTTCTACACATAGTCGTTTACTCCATCTGATGTTACATCAGCCATAAAGAAGTCCATAATTGACCCAAGGGACATATTTGTGGCCAATCTTGAACTTTCTATACATACTCATAGTCTCCTTCTGATTCTTCATAAGCCATATTTATGTCCATATTTATGACTTATTATTATTTCTGGTCAAAGGTTCCTCAAAAGTTTTTAAACTATGTAAAATTATAGACTCCATCTGATGATAAATCAGACCAAAAGAGGTCAAATTTTGACTCTTGAGTCAATATGTATAGAGAGTTAATGTTCAATGATTCTTTGGCCAAAAATATATTCAGAGGGTCACATACCTGTTAAAGTGATGTATCATCAGAAGAAGTCTATGAGTATTTAGTAAGTTAACTTGTGAGGACCTTTTTGCCAAAAATATTTTCAATTCGCCAGATATGGACATCTATATAGCTAATGAAGAATCAGAAAGAGTCAATGAGTATATATAGAATGGTCAAGTTGAGACTCTTTGACCAGAAAAAATTTCAGTATGTCAAATATGGACTTTTGTCATGATGATATAAAATCCGAAGATATCAATCTGAATGTATAGTGTTAATCTTTAAGGACTCTTTGGCCAGTAATATTTTCTGACATCAGAAGGAGTCTATAGATTATGACAGACAAAATTCTTTTGAGAACTCTTTGGTCAAATTTTTTTTCAATCGGTCAAATATGGACTACTGCCTGCCTGGTTTAGCATTGCAAGAAGTCAGTCTATATTGTATAGTGAGTTAATGTTCACGGACTCTGGCCAGAAATATTTTCAGTAGGTCAAAAATAGACTACTGGCTGGTTAATATAACATCACAACAAGTCAATCTGTAGTCAAAAGTCAAAAGTTCAAGCAAGATAATGTTCAAGAACTCTTTGGCCAGAAATATGTTCAAAAGGTCAAAAGGTGACCTTTGTATAGCTGATTTATCATCAGAAAGAATCTTTAACTTTATATAGTTTAAAAACTTTTGATGACCAGAAATAAGTTCAAAAGGTCAGATATGGATATCTATATGGCTTATGTAACATTAGAAGGAGTCTATGAGTATGTATAGAAAGGTCAAGATCGAGAACGATCTCGGTTACTTAACTGTAACCTTGTTCCCTGAGAAAGCGGAACGAGATGCTGCGCTGCTCAGCGCATTGGGAACATATTTTATCGTGACCAGCTGTGAAATATGTGTATAACACGTCGATGGAATTGACCCGGAGGTAATATAGCCTCGGTCGGTGACGTCATCGGCGCGCCCCCGCGACACGAGGCTATAAGTAGATGAGCCACAGGTGCATCGTCAGGATATTTTGTCTGAAGAGCAGTCCTGGGACATCTTCAGCATGGCAAAGTAGCGCAGCATCTCGTTCCGCTTTCTCAGGGAACAAGGTTACAGTTAAGTAACCGAGATCGTTCCCTTTCGAAAGCTACAATCGATGCTGCGCTGCTCAGCGCATTGGGAACGAGAATACCCACGCCGCCGTGCTTGAATATGTCTGGACTCCCACGGTTGTGCATGTGTGTTTCACAAGTACGCAAGAAGGCCTAGACATTAGCTTGTGACGTCGACTCAAGGACATGAGAGCCCGGAGTGGCATGAACATCCAAACTATAAAATCTTATGAATGTGTGCGGAGAGGACCAGCCTGCCGCATCACAAACCTGTTGTAGGGGGGCACCCCTTGCCAAAGCACTGGAGGAGGCAACCCCCCTGGTGGAGTGAGCCCTAAGACCTCTAGGCGAAGCTTGACCGCGCGCCTCATAGGCAAGAGCAATAGCATCCCTGACCCAATGAGACATGGTCTGCTTGGTGGCAGCAGCTCCCCTGTTACTACCACCATAACAGACGAAGAGTTGCTCCGACTTACGCCACTGGCTAGAGCGGTGGATGTAAGCCTGAAGAGCACGGACTGGACACAGTCTGTGAGATTTCTCCTGCTCCGGCGTTGTGAACGGTGGAGGACAGAAGGCTTCTAGAATGACCGGATGTACAGCCGAAAATGGAACCTTAGGCAGGTAATCAGGATGTGGATGCAAAATCACTTTCACCATTCCTGGGGCAAAGTCTAAGCAGGATGGAGAGATAGACAGAGCCTGCATATCCCCAATTCTCTTCAAGGAAGTTATTGCCATAAGAAAAACCATTTTTAGAGTCAGAAGTTTATCAGACGCTGATTCTATAGGTTCAAAGGGGGTATCAACCAGACCCTCGAGAACTGTAGCTAAGTCCCATGAAGGGATCTTGGTTTTTACTGGAGGCCTCAGTCTCCTGGCCCCACGTAGGAAGCGAGAGAGCAGAGGGTGTCTCCCGAGCGGTGCCCCGTTAACTAAGGCGTGGCAAGCCGAAAGAGCGGCCACATAAACCTTCAGAGTAGCAGGGCATGTGCCCGATGATAGTTTCTCCTGCATGAAGTCCAGAACTGAAGCAACCTGGCAGTTGACTGGATCTACATTGTGTAGAACACACCATCTTTCAAAAACACCCCATTTACTGGCATAACTTTGTCTAGTGGAGGAAGCCCTAGCACTTAGAATGGTCTCAATAACGGCAGGCGAAAGCCCAGTGTCCCTCAGTTGGTTCCCATCAGGGGCCAAACGTGAAGATTCCACAGGTCGGGCCTGGGATGGACTATTGTGCCCTCTGCCTGAGACAGAAGGTCCCTCCTCTCCGGAATCGCCCACGGCGAGCCGTCGAGGAGAGATATTATCTCCGAGAACCACACTCTGTTCGGCCAACGCGGCGCTATCAGTAAGAGGCAAGACCCTTGTTGGCGAACTCTGGCTAGAACTCCCGGGAGCAGAGAAACTGGAGGAAACGCATACAGGCGCATCTTGGGCCATGTGTGCGCCATCGCATCCAGACCCAATGGAGCTGGGTGACTCAGAGAGAAGTAAAGGGGACATTGCGCTGTCTGTTGTGAGGCGAAGAGGTCCACCTCTGCTCTGTAAAATTTGGTCCAAATCTGTTCCACCACTTCCGGGTGGAGTTTCCACTCGCCCGTCGGTAGTGTCTGTCTGGACAGTAAGTCTGCTCCCACATTCAAACGCCCTGGAATGTATACTGCCCTGAGTGACAGGAACTTGTCCTGGGCCCAGAGAAAAATCTGCCTCGCTATTCTGTTCAGATTGCGTGAGCGCAGACCTCCCTGGTGATTTATATAAGAGACTGCAGCTGTGTTGTCCACCCGCACTAGGACATGACAACCCCTCAATTGATGGAGAAAATATTTCAGAGCCAGAAATACGGCCATCAGCTCGAGGCAATTGATGTGCCAATCGAGCTGATGGCCCTCCCATTCCCCTTGAGCTGGACGGCCACCTAAGACCGCTCCCCAGCCCATCAGGGAGGCGTCCGTCGTTAGCAGTCTGCGACGACACGGCGCCCCTAGAGTGGGACCCAAGGTTAGGAACCGGGGTCTGAGCCACAGAGATAGTGTACGAAGCCCGCGGCGCGTCACTTTTATTTGCCTTTGAGGATTGGCTCTTGGATGAAACCCTCTGGCTTTTAGCCACAACTGAAACGGTCTCATGTGCAACAGCCCCAGAGGAATCACCGTGGAGGCTGATGCCATGAGACCCAACATTCTTTGATACTGACGAACAGTACGAACTTGGCCTAGCTTGACTTTGGTCATGGTCTGCCGTATGGTCTCGACTCGAGCAGGAGACATTTGTGCCCGCATCGTAACCGAATCCCATACGATCCCGAGATAATTCGTTCTCTGAGCAGGAGAAAGAACACTTTTCTTGGTGTTGAGCTTCAGCCCTAGAGAAACTAGATGAGCTAACACGATATCTCTGTGTTGGAGCGCCATCTCTCGAGATTGTGCTAGAATTAACCAATCGTCTATGTAATTCAAAATGCGAATGCCCCGGAGTCGCATTGGAGCCAGTGCTGCATCCATGCATTTTGTGTATGTGCGGGGTGATAGTGCTAGACCGAATGGAAGAACCCGAAATTGGTACGCTTCGCCCCCGAAAGCGAACCTCAGGAATTTCCTGTGTTGTGGCAATATTTCTATGTGAAAATATGCGTCCTTCAGATCGATCGTGACGAACCAATCGTGATGTTGAATTTGCGACACGACCGTCTTGACGGTTAACATCTTGAACTTGAGTGCTTTGACTGTGCGGTTTAAGCCTCGAAGATCTAAGATTGGACGCAACCCCCCATCCTTTTTGGGTACTAGGAAGTATCTGCTGTAATAACCTGACTCCCTCTCTGGCAGAGGAACATGTTCTATGGCCTCTTTGCCCAGAAGAGTTTGCAGCTCTTGCGACAGTACGTGCATCTGCTCTGGTTTCACGGTAGTGAAAATCACGCCGTTGAAACGCGGAGGACGACGAATAAATTGGATTCTGTATCCTATCTGTACTGTGCTTAATACCCATGCAGAAATGCCTGGCAGAAGTTTCCACGCTGCCAGACTCTCTGAGAGTGGTATTAATTTTAATACTTCCTTTTGAGGGGATGTTAGATGTTCCGTGTCCGGAATGACCGCCGGAAACAACGGAACATCTAACAATTCGCTGGAAATCGCTGCCCCCCGAAGCACGAGAGGTGGCGGGGATGGAACGATTTTGTGAGGGTAGCGGGAAGGGGCGAAATGATCTTGCACGCGCCCCATCCCGCGGGGGACTACCCCCACCAGATTGGGCGCCAGACCATCAGGACTTTCTCTTTTTATTGATAATGCTCCTGAGGTCTGGTCTGGGAGGCTGCTGAGCCTGGCGAGTTTGTCTCCAGCCTCTCTGAGGGGGAGCACGACTCGCCACGCTCTGCTTTTTCTCCTCCCTAGCTTTTGAAGGACCGGGGCGGGGCTGGGTGGCAGACGGCCCCTCCCCTTGAGTGCGGCGAGGAAGGAACTGAACGAATGCTTCTTCGTGTTTCTTCACCTCTTTAAATCTGGTCACTACGGTGTTAACTGAGTCGCCAAATAAACCAGAGGGAGAAACAGGGGAGTCTAACAGAAACAGACGATCCTTCTCTTTAATGCCTGTCAAATTCAACCACAGGTGCCTCTCCGTGCTGACTAAAGCACTCATAGAACGGCCGATAGCACGGGCCGTTTGCTTGGTCGCACGGAGAGACAGATCTGTGGCTCGACGAAGCTCAGAGAACGCTTCCTCGTCGATGGTACTGCCCACACTCAAATCCTTCAATAGATCAGCCTGGTACGCCTGTAACACTGCCATAGTGTGCAGCGCAGCACCAGCCTGACCTGCAGCTTGATAAGCTTTACCCACTAACGATGATGTAATTCGACATGGTTTAGAGGGGAGGGTAGGTTTTTTAATCGAAGATGCCGACTCGGGCGAGAGATAGCTCGCGAGCGTCTCTTCAACCCGTGGCATCTCCGTATACCCTCGCGCTTTCGCACCCACGATAGTCGAAAAAGTCGACGTCGAGGGCACAAAAACACGAGAGGTATATGGTTTGCTCCATGACTTAGACAGCTCGTCATGGAGGTCCTCGAAAAACGGGAGAGACTGATGTTGCGTTCTCTCCCTGCCACCGGACAAAAACCTATCCTCTAGCTTACTACGTTTGGGGGTCTCTTGTTCGCGTGGCCAGTCAAGCTGTAACCTGGCCACCGCGCGAGTAACCACCTCTAGCAATTCCTCGACAGATTTATTTTCGCGAGAGGAATGCTCAGAGGCTGGCTGCTCGTTATGGTCTGAATAAGAACCAAGAGATATATCATCAGCCTCGTGAACCGAAGAAGCACCGGAGCGCGCTCCGAGATCACGAGACTCGATGCATGGATCTGGTGACGCAGCAAGCGAAAGGGACGGACCCGTCTCTTGCTCGTCATGCAGATCCATTCTAGAGCCCCACGTTGGTAATGCGGGTGCGGACTGGAAATAGTTCAGACGGGAGCGGAGCATCTTAACTGTGAGCAGATCACAATGCTCGCACCCGCCCTTCTCTATTGCCAGAACCGCGTGCTCTTCCCCCAAACAAACAAAACAGTAATCGTGTGTATCCAGCTCAGACATGGGACGGGAGCATGGAGGAACACAACGCTTACTATTTTGTTGGCTCATTTCTCCTCTTTTTTTACTTTTTAAACTCTGTTTGTAACGTGAGAGAAAAAGATTTTGAGAAATGAGAAATTTCTGCACACTGCCTGATGAAACTAACTCCTAACAAAGATCTGTAGTAGCAGATGAGAGTAACAGAGAGAGTTTTCTGACGCACACATGCACAGTAATGGTCTGAAGACAAAAGACCTGACGATGCACCTGTGGCTCATCTACTTATAGCCTCGTGTCGCGGGGGCGCGCCGATGACGTCACCGACCGAGGCTATATTACCTCCGGGTCAATTCCATCGACGTGTTATACACATATTTCACAGCTGGTCACGATAAAATATGTTCCCAATGCGCTGAGCAGCGCAGCATCGATTGTAGCTTTCGAAAGGGAACTTTAACAGGTATGTGACCCTCTGAATATATTTTTGGCCAAAGAATCATTGAACATTAACTCTCTATACATATTGACTCAAGAGTCAAAATTTGACCTCTTTTGGTCTGATTTATCATCAGATGGAGTCTATAATTTTACATAGTTTAAAAACTTTTGAGGAACCTTTGACCAGAAATAATAATAAGTCATAAATATGGACATAAATATGGCTTATGAAGAATCAAAAGGAGTCAATGAGCATGTATAGAAAGTTCAAGTACATAGACTCGTTGGCCAAAAAAAAAAAAAAAAAAAAAAGTCATTATGGACAGTTGTCTGGCCGATGTACTATCTGAAGGAGTCTATAAGTGTGAATAGAAAGTTCAAGATCAAGGACTCTTCAGTCAGAAATATGTTCAACATGTTAAATCTGAACTACTTTATGGCTAAAGAAACAAAATAAGGCGTCACTGAGAATGTATAGAAAGTTCAAAATCGAGGACTCTTTTACCAGAAATATTTTCAGTAGGTCCATTATTGACTACTGTCTGGCTGATGAAACACTAAAAGGAGTCAATTAGCATGTACAAAATTTTCAAGTCAGAAATATGTTCAACATGTCAACTCTGGACTTCTGTATGGCTAAAGAAACAAAATAAGGCATCACTGAGAATGTATAGAAAGTTCAAGATCGAGAACTTTTTTACTTCAATAGTCAATATCTACAATTGTCTGGCCGATGTACTATCTGAAAGAGTCTATAAGTATGAATAGAAAGTTCAAGATCGAGGACTCTTCGGTCAGAAATATGTTCATTATGTCAAATCAGAACTACTGCATGGCTGATGAAACACCAGAAAGAGTCTATGAGTATGTTTAAAAGGTTCAAGATCGAGGACTCTTTTGCCAGAAATATGTTTAGTGGGTCAAATATGGACTGCTGTCTGGCTGATGAATCAGAAGTCAATGAAGATTGAGGAAGAAGATTATGAATAGAAAGTTCAAGTTCAAAGACTCTTCAGGTAGAAATATGTTCAGTGGGTCAATTATCTATATGGAGTCACTGAGAATCTATAGAAAGTTCAAGACAGAGGACTCTTTTACAATAAATATGTTCAGAGGGTCAATTATGGACTATTGTCTGCTTGTGAAACATCAGAAGGAGTCAATGAGCCTATATAGAAAGTTCAAGTTCAAGACTCTTCGGGCAGCAATATGTTCAGTAGGTCAATTATGGACTAATGTCTGGCTGATGAAACACTAAAAGGAGTCAATTAGCATGTACAGAATGTTCAAGTTCATGGACTTGTTGGCCAGAAATATGTTTAATAATTAATATGGACAATTGTCTGTCCGATGTAACTTTCTGAAAGAGTCTATAATTATGAATAGAAAGTTCAAGATAAAAATCTCTTTGGTCAGAAATATGTTCAACATGTCAAATCTGGACTACTGTATGGCTGAAGAAACATCAGAAGTAAATGATTATGTATAGAAAGTTCAAGTTCATAGACTCTTCGGGCAGAAAAATGTTCAGTAGGTCAATTGTGGACAATTATCTGGCTGATGAAACATCAGAAGGAGTATGTATAGAAAGAATAAGATCAAGGTCTCTTTGGCCAGAAATATGTTCAATTGATCAAATTTTGAAATACTATATTGCTGTTGTAAAATCAGGAGTCATTATGTATTGAAAAATGTTCATAGACTCATTGGTCAGAAATAGGTTTAATAGGTCATATTGATACAATACAATACAGTAATGTTTTGCTATTGTAACATCAGAAGGAGTCAATGTATAGAGAAATCAAGATTATAAACCCATCGCTCAGAAATGAGTTTAGTAGTCAATTATGGATCATTTTTGGCTGAAGTACTATCTGAAAGCATCTATGAGTACGTATAGAAAGATCAAGGACTCTTCCAGACAGAAATATGTTCAATTGTCAAATATGGATAATAGCCTGGGTGATGAAAAATCAGAAGGAGATAGTAATTATATAGATGTTTAATTATTTAAAATAATTAAAGTTCTAGGTCTCTGTGGCCAGATATATGTTCAATGGGTCAAATTTGGACTAACAATATGGTTGATTTAACATCAAAAGTAGTCGATGAGAATGCATATAAACATACCTTTTGACGACTCTTTTGGCCAGAAATATGTTCTCTTGGTCAAATATGGACTACTGTATGGTGGATGTAAAATCAAAAATAGTCTAGGAGAAGGAACAGTAAGTTAAACTTTGATGATTCTTTTGCCAGAAATATGTTCAGTAGGTCAATAACTGACTTCTGTCTCAATGATGAAACATCAGAACAAGCCTATGATTATGTATAGAACGATCAAGATCGAGGACACTTTGGTTATAGAAATGTTCAATAGGTCAAATTTGAACTATACTGTATGGCTGATGAAACATCAGAAGGATTGTAAAAGCAATTAGTCTAGAAATATGTTCAAAATATAAAATTTGATCTACTGTTCAAATACATTGGATAGCAGATAATTAATTAACAAGTCTACAAGTATGTTTAGAAAGTTCAAGATCGAGGACTCTGGTCAGAAATATATTCAATGGGTCAAGTATGGACATCTTTCAGGCTGATGAAACATCAGAAGCTGTCAATGAGCATGTACAGATAGGTCAAGATCAGGGACTCTTTGACCAGAAATATATTAGTAGGTCAAATATGGACTTTTGTATGGCTAATGTATTATTAAGAGAAGTCAATAAGCAGAGAAAGTTAATGTTCAAAGACTCTTTGGCCAAAAATGTGTTCAGTAGTTCAAATAGGAACCTCTGTATGGCTGAATTAACATAATAAGAAACCCTTTGAGGACCATTTGACCAGAAATAAGTTCAGTAGGTCAAATATGGAATTCTATATGTGGCTTATGAACCATCAGAAGGAGTCTAGGAGTGAGAATGCAAAGTTCAAGATTGAGGACTCTTTTTTATCAGAAGGAGTCTATAACTTTATATAGTTTGAAAATTTTTGAGGACACTTTGACCACAAATAAGTTCAAAAGGTCAGATATGGACATCTATATGGCTTATGAAGCATCAGAAGGAATCTATGAGTATGTATAGGAAGCCCAAGATCGAGGACTCTTTGGTCAGAAACATGTTCAGGAGGTCAAAAAGGGACCTCTGTATAGCTGATTTATCATCAAAAGGAGTCTATAACTTTCTATAGTTTGAAAAATTTTGAGGACACTTTGACCACAAATAAGTTCAAAAGGTCAGATATGGACATCTATATGGCTTATGAAGCATCAGAAGGAGTCTATGAGTATGTATCGAAAACGCAAGATCGAGGGCTCTTTGGCCAGAAATATGTTCAGGAGGTCAAAGGGGGACCTCTGTATAGCTGATTTATCATCAAAAGGAGTCTATAACTTTATATAGTTTGAATTTTTTTAGGACACTTTGACCACAAATAAGTTCAAAATGTCAGATATGGAAATCTATATGGCTTATGAAGCATCAGAAGGAGTCTATGAGTATGTATAGAAAGCCCAAGATCGAGGACTATTTGGCCAGAAATATGTTCTGGAGGTCAAAAGGGGACCTCTGTATAGCTGACTTATCATCAAAAGGAGTCTATAACTTTATATAGTTTGTAAAAATGTTATGAGACTTTGACCACAAATAAGTTCAAAAGGTCAGATATGGACATCTATATGGCTTATGAAGCACCAGAAGGAGTCTATGAGTATGTATAGAAATCCCAAGATCGAGGACTCTTTGGCCAGAAACATGTTCAGGAGGTCAAAAGGGGACCTCTGTATAGCTGACTTATCATCAAAAGGAGTCTATAAATTTATATAGTTTGAATTTTTTTAGGACACTTTGACCACAAATAAGTTCAAAAGGTCAGATATGGACATCTATATAGAGGCTTATGAGGCATCAGAAGGAGTCTATGAGTATGTATAGAAAAGCATAAGATCGAGGACTCTTTGGCCAGAAATATGTTCAGTAGTTCAAAAGGGGCCCTCTGAATAGCTGATTTATCATCAAAAGAAGTCTATAACTTTATATAGTTTAAAAAATTTGATGACCAGAAATAAGTTCAAAAGGTCAGATATGGACATCTATATGGCTTATGAAGCATCAGAAGGAGTCTATGAGTATGTATATAGAAAGCCCAAGATCGAGGACTTTTGGCCAGAAATATGTACAGGAGGTCAAAAGGGGCCCTCTGTATAGCTGATTTATCATCAAAAGAAGTCTATAACTTTATATAGTTTGAAAAAATGTTAGGACACTTTGACCACAAATAAGTTCAAAAGGTCAGATATGGACATCTATATGGCTTATGAAGCATCAGAAGGAATCTATGAGTATGTATAGAAAGCATAAGATCGAGGACTCTTTGGCCAGAAACATGTTCAGGAGGTCAAAAGGGGCCTCTGTATAGCTGATTTATAATCAAAAGGAGTCTATAACTTTATATATTTTGAATTTTTTTTAGGACACTTTGACCACAAATAAGTTCAGAAGGTCAGATATGGACATCTATATGGCTTATGAAGCAGCAGAAGGAGTCTATGAGTATGTATAGAAATCCCAAGATCGAGGACTCTTTGGCCAGAAACATGTTCAGGAGGTCAAAAGGGGACCTCTGTATAGCTGATTTATCATCAAAAGGAGTCTATAACTTTATATAGTTTGAATTTTTTTTTGGAAACTTTGACCACAAATAAGTTCAAAAGGTCAGATATGGACATCTATATGGCTTATGAAGCATCAGAAGGAGTCTATGAGTATGTATAGAAAGCCCCAAGATCAAGGACTCTTTGGTAAGAAATATGTTCAGGAGGTCAAAAGGGGCCCTCTGTATAGCTGATTTATCATCAAAAGGAGTCTATAACTTTATATAGTTAGAATTTTTTTTAGGAAACTTTGACCACAAATAAGTTCAAAAGGTCAGATATGGACATCTATATGACATGACTTATGAGGCATCAGAAGGAGTCTATGAGTATGTATAGACAGCATAAGATCGAGGACTCTTTGGCCAAAAATATATTCCTTGAGTCAAATATGGACTTCTGTATGGCCGATTTAACATCAGAAGGAGTCTATGAGTTTCTAAGAGTAAAAAACATTTTGAGGATTCTTTGGCCAAAAACATGTTAAATCAGTCAAATATGGCTACAGTCTGGCTTACATAATATCACGAGAAGTCTTTATGGTAGGAGAAATATAAATAGTAAGGTAAATGTTCAAGGTCTCTGGCCAGAAATATGTTCAGAAGGTCAAATATGGACTTCTGTATGGCTGATTTAAAATCAGAATTAGTCTATAAGATTATATAGCTTAAGTATTATATATTATATAAGATATTTAAAACCTTTTAAGGACCCATTGACCAGAAATAAGTTTAACAGGTCAGAAATGGACTTCTAAATGGCTTATGAAGCATCAGAAGATGTCTAGAGTATGTACAGAAAGTTCAAGATCGAGTACTCTTTTTCCCAGTAGTTGAAATATGGCTGATTTAACATCAGAAGGAGTCTATAAATTTATAAGAGTAAAAAAAAAAAAAACATTTCGAGGCCTCTTTGGCCAAAAATGTGTTCAATCGGTCAAATATCGACTACTCCTTGCCTGAGTTAACATCACGAGAAGTCAGTAGTATAGTAAGTTAAGTTTCATGGTCTCTTGGTAGAAATATGTTTAGTAGGTCAAAAATGTACTTTTTTTTTATGGCTGATTTAACATCAGAAGGAGTCTATAAGTTTATAATATACACAAAATACCTTTTGAGGACTCTTTTGCCCAAAATATGTTCAATCAGTCAAATATGGACTACTGTCTGGCTTACTAAACATACAAGACTGACTTCTTGTGATGTTATATAAGACAAGAGGGACCTCTGTAGGACCGATATGACACATGACATAGTGCATTGGCATTGCACAATAACTAACTTATTCATTTATTCTTTTAAGGGAAATTATTGCATTTACCTCTTGCATTACAATGCATAGAATAAACTACTTCATACCTCATGTGCAATGAAAACATAACATGATTGTTGCATTGCAGAAACGATCTAAGAATTAGCGTTGAATAATAATGTATTATTATTATATCTAACTATATCAGTTAGATATTTTATGCAGTGGAATGTAGATAGTTGAGATAGTTATTGTATGTTTGTGATGCACTCATAGCTTATATGTTATTCTTCAATGCACAAAGTTTGACCTTGTGTGAAATGCAATGCAATAGGACATATTGTATTTCCTCAAAGCAAAACGAAATGTAGTTTGGGAATGAGTTACTTCTGGTGTGTAATGCAATGCAAGAAGTGCATAGCCTAAATGTTATTCTTCAATGCACAACGTTAGATCGTTAGTGCAATGCAATGCAACAGCACACATGTTATCTAATTAATGAACATGGGAATGGTTAAGTTCTAGTGTGCAATACAATGCAAAAAGTGTATAACCTATATGTTATTCTTCAGAGCACAACGTTAGATCGTTTGTGCAATGCAATGCAACAACAAACATTATCTCTTTAATGAACATGGGAATGATTTAGTTCTGATGTGCAATGCAATACAATGCGAAAAGTGCATAACCTACATGTTATTCTTCAGTGCACAACGTTAGATCGTTTGTGAAATAAAATGCAATGCAATGCAATTGCAACAACACACGTTATCTCTTTAATGAACATGGGAATGATTTAGTAGTCTGGTATGCAATGCAATGCAATGCGAAAAGTGCATAACCTACATGTTATTCTTCAGTGCACAACGTTAGATCGTTAGTGCAATGCAAAGCAGTGCAAAGCAATGCAATGCAATGCAATACAATGCAAAGCAATGCAAAGCAATGCAATACAATGCAATGCAACAACACACGTTATGTCTTTAACAAACATGGGAATGATTTAGTTCTGGAGTGCAATGCAATGCAATACGTGCATAACCTATATGTTATTCTTCAGTGCACAACGTTAGAGCGTTAGTGTAATGCAATGCAATGCAATGCAATGAAGTGCAAAGCAATGCAAATCAATATAGTGCAATACAATGCAATGAAAAACACTCGTTATGTCTTTAATCAACATGGGAATGAGGTAGTTCTGGTGTGCAATGCAATGTGAAAAGTGCAAAACATTAGATCTTTAGTGCAATGCAATGCAGTGCAAAGCAATGCAAATCAATGTAATGCAACGCAAAACATTGCATTGCAATACATTGCATTGCAATACATTGCAATGCAATGCAATGCAACAACACACGTTATGTCTTTAATGAACATGGGAATGATTTAGTTCTGGTATGCAATGCAATGCAATGCGAAAAGTGCATAACCTATATGTTATTCTTCAGTGCACAACGTTAGATCGTTAGTGCAATGCAATGCAATGCAATGCAATGCAATGCAATACAATGCAATGCAATGCAATGCATTGCAAAGCAATGCAAATAAATTCAATGCAATGCAATGCAACAACACGTTATGTTTTTAATCAACATGGGAATGAGGTAGTTCTGGTGTGCAATGAAATGCAAAAAGTGCATAACATATGTTATTCTTCAGTGCACAACGTTAGATCGTTAGCAAAAAGTGCACCAACAAACGTTGTCTCTTTAATGAACACGGGAATGATTTAGGTCTGGTGTGCAATGCATTGAAATGCAAAAAGTGTAAACCTATATGTTATTCTTTAGTGCACAAAGTTAGATCGTTAGTGAAATGCAATGCAATGCAATGCAATACAATACAATGCAATGCAATGCAATGCAATGCAATGCAATGTTATTCTTCAGTGCACAACGTTAGATCGTTAGTGCAATGCAATGCAGTGCAAAGCAATGCAAATCAATGCAATGCAATACAATACAATGCAACAACACACGTTATGTCTTTAATGAACATGGGAATGATTTAGGTCTGGTGTGCAATGCATTGAAATGCAAAAAGTGTAAACCTATATGTTATTCTTTAGTGCACAAAGTTAGATCGTTAGTGAAATGCAATGCAATGCAATGCAATACAATACAATGCAATGCAATGCAATGCAATGCAATGCAATGTTATTCTTCAGTGCACAACGTTAGATCGTTAGTGCAATGCAATGCAGTGCAAAGCAATGCAAATCAATGCAATGCAATACAATACAATGCAACAACACACGTTATGTCTTTAATGAACATGGGAATGATTTAGTTCTGGTGTGCAATGCAATGCAAAAAGTGCATAACCTATATGTTATTCTTCAGTGCACAACGTTAGAGCGTTAGTGTAATGCAATGCAATGCAGTGCAAAGCAATGCAAATCAATATAGTGCAATACAATGCAACAACACACGTTATGTCTTTAATCAACATGGGAATGAGGTAGTTCTGGTGTGCAATGCAATGCAAAAAGTTCATAACATATGTTATTCTTCAGTGCACAACGTTAGATCGTTAGTGCAATGCAATGCAATGCAATGCAATGCAATGCAATGCAATGCAATGCAATGCAACAACACACATATCATCTCTATAATCAACTTGGGAATGATTTTGTTCTGGTGTGCAATGCAATGCGAAAAGAGCATAACCTATATGTTATTCTTCAGTGCACAACGTTAGATCTTTAGTGCAATGCAATGCAGTGCAAGCAATGCAAATGAATGTAATGCAACGCAAAACATTGCATTGCAATACATTGCAATGCAATGCAATGCAATACAATGCAATATGCAACAACACACGTTAATGACCATTGGAATGATTTAGTTCTGGTATGCAATGCTGGTATCCAATGCAAAAAGTGCATGACCTATATGTTATTCTTCAGTGCACAACGTTAGATCGTTAGTGCAATGCAATGCAATTCAAATTCCCATGTTGATAAAAAACATAACGTGTGTTGTTGCATTGCATTGCATTGCATTGCATTGCATTGCATTGCATTGCATTGAATTTATTTGCATTGCTTTGCAATGCATTGCATTTCATTACATTGCATTGTATTGCATTGCATTGCACTAAAGATCTAACGTTGTGCACTGAAGAATAACATATAGATTATGCACTTTTCGCATTGCATTGCACACCAGAACTACCTCATTCCCATGTTGATTAAAGACATAACGAGTGTTTTTCATTGCATTGTATTGCACTATATTGATTTGCATTGCTTTGCATTGCTTTGCATTGCTTTGCATTGCTTTGCATTGCATTGCATTGCATTGCATTGCATTGCTTTGCATTGCTTTGCACTGCATTGCATTGCACTAACGATCTAACGTTGTGCACTGAAAAATAACATATAGGTTATGCTCTTTTCGCATTGCATTGCACACCAGAACAAGATCATTCCCAAGTTCATTATAGAGATGATATGTGTGTTGTTGCATTGCATTGCATTGCATTGATTTGCAATGCTTTGCACTGCATTTCATTGCAGTGCATTGCACTAGCGATGTAACGTTGTGCACTCAAGAATAACATATAGGTTATGCACTTTTTGGATTTCATTGCATTGCACACCAGAACTACCTCATTCCCATGTTGATTAAAGACATAACGTGTGTTGTTGCATTGCATTGATTTGCAATGCCTTGTACTGCATTGCATTGCATTGCATTGCACTAACGATCTAACTTTGTGCACTGAAGAATAACATGTAGGTTATGCTTTTTTCGCATTGCATTGCATTGCATTGCATACCAGACTACTAAATCATTCCCATGTTCATTAAAGAGATGGTATGTGTGTTGTTGCATTGCATTGCACTAACGATCTAACGTTGTGCACTGAAAGATAACATGTAGGTTATGCACTTTTCGCATTGCATTGCATTGCAGACTACTAAATCATTCCCATGTTCATTAAAGAGATAACGTGTGTTGTTGCAATTGCATTGCATTGCATTTTATTGCACAAACGATAACGTTGTCCACTGAAGAAAAACATTTAGGTTATGCACTTTTTGCATTGCATTGCATTGCACATCAGAACTAAATCATTCCCTTGTTCATTAAAGAGATAATGTTTGTTGTTGCATTGCATTGCATTGCACAAACGATCTAACGTTGTGCACTGAAGAATAACATATAGGTTATGCACGTTTCCCATTGCATTGCACACCAGAAATAAATCATTCCCATGTTCTTTAAAGAGATGATATGTGTGTTGTTGCATTGCATTGCACTAGCGATGTAACGTTGTGCACTGAAGAATAACATATAGGTTATGCACTTTTTGCATTGCATTGCATTGCACACTAGAACTTAATCATTCCCATGTTCTTTAAAGAGATGGTATGTGTGTTGTTGCATTGCATTGCACTAACGATCTAACGTTGTGCACTGAAGAATAACATATAGGTTATACACTTTTTGCATTGTATTGCACACTAGAACTTAACCATTCCCATGTTCATTAAAGAGATAACATGTGTGCTGTTGCATTGCATTGCACTAACGATCTAACGTTGTGCATTGAAGAATAACATTTAGGCTATGCACTTCTTGCATTGCATTACACACCAGAAGTAACTCATTCCCAAACTACATTGCGTTTTGCTTTGAGGAAATACAATATGTGCTATTGCATTTCACACAAGATCAAACTTTGTGCATTGAAGAATAACATATAAGCTATGAGTGCATCACAAACATACAATAACTATCTCAACTATCTACATTCCACTGCATAAAATATCTAACTGATATAGTTAGATATAATAATAATACATTATTATTCAACGCTAATTCTTAGATCGTTTGTGCAATGCAACACTCATGTTATGTTTTCATTGCACATGAGGTATGAAGTAGTTTATTCTATGCATTGTAATGCAAGAGGTAAATGCAATAATTTCCCTTAAAAGAATAAATGAATAAGTTAGTTATTGTGCAATGCCAATGCACATATGTCATGTGTCATATCAGTCCTACAGAGGTCCCTCTTGTCTTATATAACATCACAAGAAGTCAGTCTTGTATGTTTAGTAAGCCAGACAGTAGCCCATATTTGACTGATTGAACATATTTTTGGCAAAAGAGTCCTCAAAAGGTATTTTGTGTATATTATAAACTTATAGACTCCTTCTGATGTTTAATTAGCCATATAGAGGTGCATATTTGACCTGTTTGAACTTATTTCTGGTCAAAGGGTCCTCAAAGGTTTTTAAACAAACTTATAGACTCCTTCTGATGTTACATCACCCATAAAAAAAGTACATTTTTGACCTACTAAACATATTTCTGCCAAGAGACCATGAAACTTAACTTACTATACGTACATACTGACTTCTCGTGATGTTAACTCAGGCAAGGAGTAGTGGATATTTGACCGATTGAACACATTTTTGGCCAAAGAGGCCTCGAAATGTTTTTTTTTTTACTCTTATAAATTTATAGACTCCTTCTGATGTTAAATCAGCCATATTTTAACTACTGGGAAAAAGAGTACTCGATCTTGAACTTTCTGTACATACTCTAGACATCTTCTGATGCTTCATAAGCCATTTAGAAGTCCATATCTGACCTGTTAAACTTATTTCTGGTCAATGGGTCCTTAAAAGGTTTTAAATATATATAATCTTATATAATATATAATACTTAAGCTATATAATCTTATAGACTAATTCTGATGTTAAATCAGCCATACAGAAGTCCATATTTGACCTTCTGAACATATTTCTGGCCAGAGACCTTGAACATTTACCTTACTATTTATATTTCTCCTACCATAAAGACTTCTCGTGATGTTATGTCAGCCAGACTGTAGCCATATTTGACTGATTTAACATGTTTTTGGCCAAAGAATCCTCAAAATGTTTTTTACTCTTAGAAACTCATAGACTCCTTCTGATGTTACGTCAGACATACAGAATTCCATATTTGACGCAAGGAACATATTTCTTGCCAAAGAGTCCTCGATCTTGGGCTTTCTATACATACTCATAGACTCCTTCTGATGCTTCATAAGCCATATAGATGTCCATATCTGACCTTTTGAACTTATTTCTGGTCATCAAAAGTTTTTAAACTATATAAAGTTATAGACTCCTTTTGATGATAAATCAGCTATACAGAGGTCCCCTTTTGACCTACTGAACATATTTCTTACCAAAGAGTCCTTGATCTTGGGGCTTTCTATACATACTCATAGACTCCTTCTGATGCTTCATAAGCCATATAGATGTCCATATCTGACCTTTTGAACTTATTTGTGGTCAAAGTTTCCTAAAAAAAATTCAAACTATATAAAGTTATAGACTCCTTTTGATGATAAATCAGCTATACAGAGGTCCCCTTTTGACCTACTGAACATATTTCTGGCCAAAGAGTCCTTGATCTTGGGGCTTTCTATACATACTCATAGACTCCTTTTGATGCTTCATAAGCCATATAGATGTCCATATCTGACCCTTTGAACTTATTTGTGGTCAAAGTGTCATAACAAAATTCAAACTATATAAAGTTATAGACTCCTTTTGATGATAAATCAGCTATTCAGAGGTCCCCTTTTGACCTCCTGAACATGTTTCTGGCCAAAGAGTCCTCGATATTGGGATTTCTATACATACTCATAGACTCCTTCTGATGCTTCATAAGCCATATAGATGTCCATATCTGACCTTTTGAACTTATTTGTGGTCAAAGTGTCCTAACATTTTTTCAAACTATAGAAAGTTATAGACTCCTTTTGATGATAAATCAGCTATACAGAGGGCCCCTTTTGAATTACTGAACATATTTCTGGCCAAAGAGTCCTCGATCTTATGCTTTCTATACATACTGATAGACTCCTTCTGATGCCTCATAAGCCATATAGATGTCCATATCTGACCTTTTGAACTTATTTGTGGTCAAAGTTTCCTAAAAAAAATTCAAACTATATAAAGTTATAGACTCCTTTTGATGATAAATCAGCTATACAGAGGTCCCCTTTTGACCTACTGAACATATTTCTGGCCAAAGATTCCTTGATCTTGGGGCTTTCAATACATACTCATAGACTCCTTTTGATGCTTCATAAGCCATATAGATGTCCATATCTGTCCTCTTGAACTTATTTGTGGTCAAAGTGTCATAACAAAATTCAAACTATATAAAGTTATAGACTCCTTTTGATGATAAATCAGCTATTCAGAGGTCGCCTTTTGACCTCCTGAACATGTTTCTGGCCAAAGAGTCCTCGATATTGGGATTTCTATACATACTCATAGACTCCTTCTGGTGCTTCATAAGCCATATAGATGTCCATATCTGACATTTACTTATTTGTGGTCAAAGTGTCCTAAAAAAAAAATTCAAACTATATAAAGTTATAGACTCCTTTTGATGATAAATCAGCTAGGGCCCCTTTTGAACTACTGAACATATTTCTGGCCAAAGAGTCCTCGATTTATGCTTTATACATACTCATAGACTCCTTCTGATGCCTCATAAGCCATATAGATGTCCATATCTGACCTTTTGAACTTATTTGTGGTATAAGTCTCCTAAAAAAAATTCAAAGTATATAAAGTTATAGACTCCTTTTGATGATAAGTCAGCTATAGAGGTCCCCTTTTGACCTCCTGAACATGTTTCTGGCCAAAGAGTCCTCGATCTTATGCTTTCTATACATACTCATAGACTCCTTCTGATGCTTCTTAAGCCATATAGATGTCCATATCTGACATTTTGAACTTATTTGTGGTCAAAGTGTCCTAAAAAAAATTCAAACAATATAAAGTTATAGACTCCTTTTGATTATAAATCAGCTATACAGAGGGCCCCTTTTGACCTCCTGTACATATTTCTGGCCAAAAGTCCTTGATCTTGGGCTTTCTATACATACTCATAGACTCCTTCTGATGCTTCATAAGCCATATAGATGTCCATATCTGACCTTTTGAACTCATTTCTGGTCATCAAATTTTTTAAACTATATAAAGTTATAGACTCTTTCTCGTGATAAATCAGCTATTCAGAGGGCCCCTTTTGAACTACTGAACATATTTCTGGCCAAAGAGTCCTCGATCTTATGCTTTCTATACATACTCATAGACTCCTTCTGATGCCTCATAAGCCATATAGATGTCCATATCTGACCTTTTGAACTTATTTGTGGTCATCAAATTTTTTAAACTATATAAAGTTATAGACTCTTTCAGATGATAAATCAGCTATTAAGAGGGCCCCTTTTGAACTACTGAACATATTTCTGGCCAAAGAGTCCTCGATCTTATGCTTTCTATACATACTCATAGACTCCTTCTGATGCCTCATAAGCCATATAGATGTCCATATCTGACCTTTTGAACTTATTTGTGGTCAAAGTGTCCTAAAAAAAATTCAAACTATATAAAGTTATAGACTCATTTTGATTATAAATCAGCTATACAGAGGTCCCCTTTTGACCTCCTGAACATGTTTCTGGCCAAAGAGTCCTTGATCTTATGCTTTCTATACATACTCATAGATTCCTTCTGATGCTTCATAAGCCATATAGATGTCCATATCTGACCTTTTGAACTTATTTCTGGTCATCAAATTTTTTAAACTATATAAAGTTATAGACTCTTTCTGATGATAAATCAGCTATTCAGAGGTCCCCTTTTGACCTACTGAACATATTTCTGGCCAAAGAGTCCTTAAAGATTAACACTATACATTCAGATTGATATCTTCGGATGTTATATCATCATGACAAAAGTCCATCTTTGACATACTGAAATTTTTTCTGGTCAAAGAGTCTCAACTTGACCATTCTATATATACTCATTGACTCTTTCTGATTCTTCATTAGCTATATAGATGTCCATATCTGGCGAATTGAAAATATTTTTGGCAAAAAGGTCCTTACAAGTTAACTTACTAAATACTCATAGACTTCTTCTGATGATACATCACTTTAACAGGTATGTGACCCTCTGAATATATTTTTGGCCAAAGAACCATTGAACATTAACTCTCTATACATATTGACTCAAGAGTCAAAATTTGACCTCTTTTGGTCTGATTTATCATCAGATGGAGTCTATAATTTTACATAGTTTAAAAACTTTTGAGGAACCTTTGACCAGAAATAATAATAAGTCATAAATATGGACATAAATATGGCTTATGAAGAATCAAAAGGAGTCAATGAGCATGTATAGAAAGTTCAAGTACATAGACTCGTTGGCCAAAAAAAAAAAAAAAAAAAAAAGTCATTATGGACAGTTGTCTGGCCGATGTACTATCTGAAGGAGTCTATAAGTGTGAATAGAAAGTTCAAGATCAAGGACTCTTCAGTCAGAAATATGTTCAACATGTTAAATCTGAACTACTTTATGGCTAAAGAAACAAAATAAGGCGTCACTGAGAATGTATAGAAAGTTCAAAATCGAGGACTCTTTTACCAGAAATATTTTCAGTAGGTCCATTATTGACTACTGTCTGGCTGATGAAACACTAAAAGGAGTCAATTAGCATGTACAAAATTTTCAAGTCAGAAATATGTTCAACATGTCAACTCTGGACTTCTGTATGGCTAAAGAAACAAAATAAGGCATCACTGAGAATGTATAGAAAGTTCAAGATCGAGAACTCTTTTACTTCAATAGTCAATATCTACAATTGTCTGGCCGATGTACTATCTGAAAGAGTCTATAAGTATGAATAGAAAGTTCAAAATCGAGGACTCTTCGGTCAGAAATACGTTCATTATGTCAAATCAGAACTACTGCATGGCTGATGAAACACCAGAAAGAGTCTATGAGTATGTTTAAAAGGTTCAAGATCGAGGACTCTTTTGCCAGAAATATGTTTAGTGGGTCAAATATGGACTGCTGTCTGGCTGATGAATCAGAAGTCAATGAAGATTGAGGAAGAAGATTATGAATAGAAAGTTCAAGTTCAAAGACTCTTCAGGTAGAAATATGTTCAGTGGGTCAATTATCTATATGGAGTCACTGAGAATCTATAGAAAGTTCAAGACAGAGGACTCTTTTACTATAAATATGTTCAGAGGGTCAATTATGGACTATTGTCTGCTTGTGAAACATCAGAAGGAGTCAATGAGCCTATATAGAAAGTTCAAGTTCAAGACTCTTCGGGCAGCAATATGTTCAGTAGGTCAATTATGGACTAATGTCTGGCTGATGAAACACTAAAAGGAGTCAATTAGCATGTACAGAATGTTCAAGTTCATGGACTTGTTGGCCAGAAATATGTTTAATAATTGATATGGACAATTGTCTGTCCGATGTAACTTTCTGAAAGAGTCTATAATTATGAACAGAAAGTTCAAGATAAAAATCTCTTTGGTCAGAAATATGTTCAACATGTCAAATCTGGACTACTGTATGGCTGAAGAAACATCAGAAGTAAATGATTATGTATAGAAAGTTCAAGTTCATAGACTCTTCGGGCAGAAAAATGTTCAGTAGGTCAATTGTGGACAATTATATGGCTGATGAAACATCAGAAGGAGTATGTATAGAAAGAATAAGATCAAGGTCTCTTTGGCCAGAAATATGTTCAATTGATCAAATTTTGAAATACTATATTGCTGTTGTAAAATCAGGAGTCATTATGTATTGAAAAATGTTCATAGACTCATTGGTCAGAAATAGGTTTAATAGGTCATATTGATACAATACAATACAGTAATGTTTTGCTATTGTAACATCAGAAGGAGTCAATGTATAGAGAAATCAAGATTATAAACCCATCGCTCAGAAATGAGTTTAGTAGTCAATTATGGATCATTTTTTGGCTGAAGTACTATCTGAAAGCGTCTATGAGTACGTATAGAAAGATCAAGGACTCTTCCAGCCAGAAATATGTTCAATTGTCAAATATGGATAATAGCCTGGGTGATGAAAAATCAGAAGGAGATAGTAATTATGTATAGATAATTAAAGTTCTAGGTCTCTGTGGCCAGATATATGTTCAATGGGTCAAATTTGGACTAACAATATGGTTGATTTAACATCAAAAGTAGTCGATGAGAATGCATATAAACATACCTTTTGACGACTCTTTTGGCCAGAAATATGTTCTCTTGGTCAAATATGGACTACTGTATGGTGGATGTAAAATCAAAAATAGTCTAGGAGAAGGAACAGTAAGTTAAACTTTGATGATTCTTTTGCCAGAAATATGTTCAGTAGGTCAATAACTGACTTCTGTCTCAATGATGAAACATCAGAACAAGCCTATGATTATGTATAGAACGATCAATATCGAGGACACTTTGGTTATAGAAATGTTCAATAGGTCAAATTTGAACTATACTGTATGGCTGATGAAACATCAGAAGGATTGCAAAAGCAATTAGTCTAGAATTATGTTCAAAATATAAAATTTGAACTACTGTTCAAATACATTGGATAGCAGATAATTAATTAACAAGTCTACAAGTATGTTTAGAAAGTTCAAGATCGAGGACTCTATGGTCAGAAATATATTCAATGGGTCAAGTATGGACATCTTTCAGGCTGATGAAACATCAGAAGCTGTCAATGAGCATGTACAGAAAGGTCAAGATCAGGGACTCTTTGACCAGAAATATATTAGTAGGTCAAATATGGACTTTTGTATGGCTAATGTATTATTAAGAGAAGTCAATAAGCAGAGAAAGTTATTGTTCAAAGACTCTTTGGCCAAAAATGTGTTCAGTAGTTCAGATAGGAACCTCTGTATGGCTGAATTAACATAATAAGAAACCCTTTGAGGACCATTTGACCAGAAATAAGTTCAGTAGGTCAAATATGGAATTCTATATGTGGCTTATGAACCATCAGAAGGAGTCTAGGAGTGAGAATGCAAAGTTCAAGATTGAGGACTCTTTTTTATCAGAAGGAGTCTATAACTTTATATAGTTTGAAAAATTTTGAGGACACTTTGACCACAAATAAGTTCAAAAGGTCAGATATGGACATCTATATGGCTTATGAAGCATCAGAAGGAATCTATGAGTATGTATAGGAAGCCCAAGATCGAGGACTCTTTGGTCAGAAACATGTTCAGGAGGTCAAAAAGGGACCTCTGTATAGCTGATTTATCATCAAAAGGAGTCTATAACTTTCTATAGTTTGAAAAATTTTGAGGTCACTTTGACCACAAATAAGTTCAAAAGGTCAGATATGGACATCTATATGGCTTATGAAGCATCAGAAGGAGTCTATGAGTATGTATCGAAAACGCAAGATCGAGGGCTCTTTGGCCAGAAATATGTTCAGGAGGTCAAAGGGGGACCTCTGTATAGCTGATTTATCATCAAAAGGAGTCTATAACTTTATATAGTTTGAATTTTTTTAGGACACTTTGACCACAAATAAGTTCAAAATGTCAGATATGGAAATCTATATGGCTTATGAAGCATCAGAAGGAGTCTATGAGTATGTATAGAAAGCCCAAGATCGAGGACTATTTGGCCAGAAATATGTTCAGTAGTTCAAAAGGGGCCCTCTCTATAGCTGATTTATCATCAAAAGGAGTCTATAACTTTATATAGTTTGAATTTTTTTTTAGGACACTTTGACCACAAATAAGTTCAAAAGGTCAGATATGGACATCTATATGGCTTATGAAGCACCAGAAGGAGTCTATGAGTATGTATAGAAATCCCAATATCGAGGACTCTTTGGCCAGAAACATGTTCAGGAGGTCAAAAGGGGACCTCTGAATAGCTGATTTATCATCAAAAGGAGTCTATAACTTTATATAGTTTGAATTTTTTTATGACACTTTGACCACAAATAAGTTCAAAAGGTCAGATATGGACATCTATATGGCTTATGAAGCATCAGAAGGTGTCTATGAGCATGTACAGAAAGCATAAGATCGAGGACTCTTTGGCCAGAAATATGTTCAGTAGGTCAAAAGGGGACCTCTGAATAGCTGATTTATCATCAGAAAGAGTCTGTAACTTTATATAGTTTAAAAAATTTGATGACCAGAAATAAGTTCAAAAGGTCAGATATGGACATCTATATGGCTTATGAAGCATCAGAAGGAGTCTATGAGTATGTATAGAAATCCCAATATCGAGGACTCTTTGGCCAGAAACATGTTCAGGAGGTCAAAAGGGGACCTCTGTATAGCTGATTTATCATCAAAAGGAGTCTATAACTTTATATAGTTTGAATTTTTTTTGGAAACTTTGACCACAAATAAATTCAAAAGGTCAGATATGGACATCTATATGGCTTATGAGGCATCAGAAGGAGTCTATGAGTATGTATAGAAAGCCCAAGATCGAGGACTCTTTGGCAAGAAATATGTTCAGTAGGTCAAAAGGGGACCTCTGAATAGCTGATTTATCATCAGAAAGAGTCTGTAACTTTATATAGTTTAAAAAATTTGATGACCAGAAATAAGTTCAAAAGGTCAGATATGGACATCTATATGGCTTATGAAGCATCAGAAGGAGTCTATGAGTATGTATAGAAATCCCAATATCGAGGACTCTTTGGCCAGAAACATGTTCAGGAGGTCAAAAGGGGACCTCTGTATAGCTGATTTATCATCAAAAGGAGTCTATAACTTTATATAGTTTGAATTTTTTTTGGAAACTTTGACCACAAATAAATTCAAAAGGTCAGATATGGACATCTATATGGCTTATGAGGCATCAGAAGGAGTCTATGAGTATGTATAGAAAGCCCAAGATCGAGGACTCTTTGGCAAGAAATATGTTCAGTAGGTCAAAAGGGGACCTCTGAATAGCTGATTTATCATCAGAAAGAGTCTATAACTTTATATAGTTTAAAAAATGTGATGACCAGAAATAAGTTCAAAAGGTCAGATATGGACATCTATATGGCTTATGAAGCATCAGAAGGAGTCTATGAGTATGTATAGAAAGCCCAAGATCGAGGACTCTTTGGCCAGAAATATGTTCAGTAGTTCAAAAGGGGCCCTCTGTATAGCTGATTTATCATCAAAAGGAGTCTATAACTTTCTATAGTTTGAAAAAATGTTAGGACACTTTGACCACAAATAAGTTCAAAAGGTCAGATATGGACATCTATATGGCTTATGAGGCATCAGAAGGAGTCTATGAGTATGTATAGAAAGCATAAGATCGAGGACTCTTTGGCCAGAAATATGTTCAGTAGTTCAAAAGGGGCCCTCTGTATAGCTGATTTATCATCAAAAGGAGTCTATAACTTTCTATAGTTTGAAAAAATGTTAGGACACTTTGACCACAAATAAGTTCAAAAGGTCAGATATGGACATCTATATGGCTTATGAAGCATCAGAAGGAGTCTATGAGTATGTATAGAAAGCCCCAAGATCAAGGACTCTTTGGTAAGAAATATGTTCAGTAGGTCAAAAGGGGACCTCTGTATAGCTGATTTATCATCAAAAGGAGTCTATAACTTTATATAGTTTAAAAACTTTTGATGACCAGAAATAAGTTCAAAAGGTCAGATATGGACATCTATATGGCTTATGAAGCATCAGAAGGAGTCTATGATTATGTATAGAAAGCCCAAGATCGAGGACTCTTTGGCAAGAAATATGTTCCTTGGGTCAAATATGGAATTCTGTATGTCTGACGTAACATCAGAAGGAGTCTATGAGTTTCTAAGAGTAAAAAACATTTTGAGGATTCTTTGGCCAAAAACATGTTAAATCAGTCAAATATGGCTACAGTCTGGCTTACATAATATCACGAGAAGTCTTTATGGTAGGAGAAATATAAATAGTAAGGTAAATGTTCAAGGTCTCTGGCCAGAAATATGTTCAGAAGGTCAAATATGGACTTCTGTATGGCTGATTTAAAATCAGAATTAGTCTATAAGATTATATAGCTTAAGTATTATATATTATATAAGATATTTAAAACCTTTTAAGGACCCATTGACCAGAAATAAGTTTAACAGGTCAGAAATGGACTTCTAAATGGCTTATGAAGCATCAGAAGATGTCTAGAGTATGTACAGAAAGTTCAAGATCGAGTACTCTTTTTCCCAGTAGTTGAAATATGGCTGATTTAACATCAGAAGGAGTCTATAAATTTATAAGAGTAAAAAAAAAAACATTTCGAGGCCTCTTTGGCCAAAAATGTGTTCAATCGGTCAAATATCCACTACTCCTTGCCTGAGTTAACATCACGAGAAGTCAGTAGTATAGTAAGTTAAGTTTCATGGTCTCTTGGCAGAAATATGTTTAGTAGGTCAAAAATGTACTTTTTTTTTATGGGTGATTTAACATCAGAAGGAGTCTATAAGTTTATAATATACACAAAATACCTTTTGAGGACTCTTTTGCCCAAAATATGTTCAATCAGTCAAATATGGACTACTGTCTGGCTTACTAAACATACAAGACTGACTTCTTGTGATGTTATATAAGACAAGAGGGACCTCTGTAGGACTGATATCACACATGACATAGTGCATTGGCATTGCACAATAACTAACTTATTCATTTATTCTTTTAAGGGAAATTATTGCATTTACCTCTTGCATTACAATGCATAGAATAAACTACTTCATACCTCATGTGCAATGAAAACATAACATGATTGTTGCATTGCACAAACGATCTAAGAATTAGCGTTGAATAATAATGTATTATTATTATATCTAACTATATCAGTTAGATATTTTATGCAGTGGAATGTAGATAGTTGAGATAGTTATTGTATGTTTGTGATGCACTCATAGCTTATATGTTATTCTTCAATGCACAAAGTTTGACCTTGTGTGAAATGCAATGCAATAGGACATATTGTATTTCCTCAAAGCAAAACGCAATGTAGTTTGGGAATGAGTTACTTCTGGTGTATAATGCAATGCAAGAAGTGCATAGCCTAAATGTTATTCTTCAATGCACAACGTTAGATCGTTAGTGCAATGCAATGCAACAGCACACATGTTATCTAATTAATGAACATGGGAATGGTTAAGTTCTAGTGTGCAATACAATGCAAAAAGTGTATAACCTATATGTTATTCTTCAGAGCACAACGTTAGATCGTTTGTGCAATGCAATGCAATGCAACAACAAACATTATCTCTTTAATGAACATGGGAATGATTTAGTTCTGATGTGCAATGCAATGCAATGCGAAAAGTGCATAACCTACATGTTATTCTTCAGTGCACAACGTTAGATCGTTTGTGCAATAAAATGCAATGCAATGCAATTGCAACAACACACGTTATCTCTTTAATGATCATGGGAATGATTTAGTAGTCTGGTATGCAATGCAATGCAATGCGAAAAGTGCATAACCTACATGTTATTCTTCAGTGCACAACGTTAGATCGTTAGTGCAATGCAAAGCAGTGCAAAGCAATGCAATGCAATGCAATGCAATGCAATGCAATGCAAAGCAATGCAAAGCAATGCAAAGCAATGCAAAGCAATGCAAAGCAATGCAAAGCAATGCAATACAATGCAATACAATGCAATGCAACAACACACGTTATGTCTTTAACGAACATGGGAATGATTTAGTTCTGGAGTGCAATGCAATGCAATACGTGCATAACCTATATGTTATTCTTCAGTGCACAACGTTAGAGCGTTAGTGTAATGCAATGCAATGCAATGCAATGAAGTGCAAAGCAATTCAAATCAATATAGTGCAATACAATGCAATGAAAAACACTCGTTATGTCTTTAATCAACATGGGAATGAGGTAGTTCTGGTGTGCAATGCAATGCGAAAAGTGCAAAACATTAGATCTTTAGTGCAATGCAATGCAGTGCAAAGCAATGCAAATCAATGTAATGCAACGCAAAACATTGCATTGCAATACATTGCATTGCAATACATTGCAATGCAATGCAATGCAACAACACACGTTATGTCTTTAATGAACATGGGAATGATTTAGTTCTGGTATGCAATGCAATGCAATGCGAAAAGTGCATAACCTATATGTTATTCTTCAGTGCACAACGTTAGATCGTTAGTGCAATGCAATGCAATGCAATGCAATACAATGCAATGCAATGCAATGCATTGCAAAGCAATGCAAATAAATTCAATGCAATGCAATGCAACAACACGTTATGTTTTTAATCAACATGGGAATGAGGTAGTTCTGGTGTGCAATGAAATGCAAAAAGTGCATAACATATGTTATTCTTCAGTGCACAACGTTAGATCGTTAGCAAAAAGTGCACCAACAAACGTTGTCTCTTTAATGAACACGGGAATGATTTAGGTCTGGTGTGCAATGCATTGAAATGCAAAAAGTGTAAACCTATATGTTATTCTTTAGTGCACAAAGTTAGATCGTTAGTGAAATGCAATGCAATGCAATACAATACAATGCAATGCAATGCAATGCAATGCAATGCAATGCAATGTTATTCTTCAGTGCACAACGTTAGATCGTTAGTGCAATGCAATGCAGTGCAAAGCAATGCAAATCAATGCAATGCAATACAATACAATGCAACAACACACGTTATGTCTTTAATGAACATGGAATGATTTAGTTCTGGTGTGCAATGCAATGCAAAAAGTGCATAACCTATATGTTATTCTTCAGTCCACAACGTTAGAGCGTTAGTGTAATGCAATGCAATGCAGTGCAAAGCAATGCAAATCAATATAGTGCAATACAATGCAACAACACACGTTATGTCTTTAATCAACATGGGAATGAGGTAGTTCTGGTGTGCAATGCAATGCAAAAAGTTCATAACATATGTTATTCTTCAGTGCACAACGTTAGATCGTTAGTGCAATGCAATGCAATTCAATGCAATGCAATGCAATGCAATGCAACAACACACATATCATCTCTATAATCAACTTGGGAATGATTTTGTTCTGGTGTGCAATGCAATGCGAAAAGAGCATAACCTATATGTTATTCTTCAGTGCACAACGCTAGATCTTTAGTGCAATGCAATGCAGTGCAAAGCAATGCAAATGAATGTAATGCAACGCAAAACATTGCATTGCAATACATTGCAATGCAATGCAATGCAATACAATGCAATATGCAACAACACACGTTATTACACACGACCATTGGAATGATTTAGTTCTGGTATGCAATGCTGGTATCCAATGCAAAAAGTGCATGACCTATATGTTATTCTTCAGTGCACAACGTTAGATCGTTAGTGCAGTGCAATGCAATTCAAATTCCCATGTTGATTAAAAACATAACGTGTGTTGTTGTTGAATTTATTTGCATTGCTTTGCAATGCATTGCATTGCATTACATTGCATTGCATTGTATTGCATTGCATTGCACTAAAGATCTAACGTTGTGCACTGAAGAATAACATATAGGTTATGCACTTTTCGCATTGCATTGCACACCAGAACTACCTCATTCCCATGTTGATTAAAGACATAACGAGTGTTTTTCATTGCATTGTATTGCACTATATTGATTTGCATTGCTTTGCACTGCATTGCATTGCATTGCATTGCACTAACGCTCTAAAACGTTGTGCACTGAAGAATAACATATAGGTTATGCACGTATTGCATTGCATTGCACACCAGAACTAAATCATTCCCATGTTCATTAAAGACATAACGTGTGTTGTTGCATTGCATTGTATTGCATTGCATTGCTTTGCATTGCTTTGCATTGCTTTGCATTGCTTTGCATTGCTTTGCATTGCTTTGCATTGCATTGCATTGCATTGTATTGCATTGCTTTGCATTGCTTTGCACTGCATTGCATTGCACTAACGATCTAACGTTGTGCACTGAAGAATAACATATAGGTTATGCTCTTTTCGCATTGCATTGCACACCAGAACAAAATCATTCCCAAGTTCATTATAGAGATGATATGTGTGTTGTTGCATTGCATTGCATTGCATTGATTTGCAATGCTTTGCACTGCATTTCATTGCAGTGCATTGCACTAGCGATGTAACGTTGTGCACTCAAGAATAACATATAGGTTATGCACTTTTTGGATTTCATTGCATTGCACACCAGAACTACCTCATTCCCATGTTGATTAAAGACATAACGTGTGTTGTTGCATTGCATTGATTTGCAATGCCTTGTACTGCATTGCATTGCATTGCATTGCACTAACGATCTAACTTTGTGCACTGAAGAATACCATGTAGGTTATGCACTTTTCGCATTGCATTGCATTGCATACCAGACTACTAAATCATTCCCATGTTCATTAAAGAGATGGTATGTGTGTTGTTGCATTGCATTGCACTAACGATCTAACGTTGTGCACTGAAGAATAACATGTAAGTTATGCACTTTTCGCATTGCATTGCATTGCAGACTACTAAATCATTCCCATGTTCATTAAAGAGATAACGTGTGTTGTTGCAATTGCATTGCATTGCATTTTATTGCACAAACGATAACGTTGTGCACTGAAGAAAAACATTTAGGTTATGCACTTTTTGCATTGCATTGCATTGCACATCAGAACTAAATCATTCCCTTGTTCATTAAAGAGATAATGTTTGTTGTTGCATTGCATTGCATTGCACAAACGATCTAACGTTGTGCACTGAAGAATAACATATAGGTTATGCACGTTTCCCATTGCATTGCACACCAGAAATAAATCATTCCCATGTTCTTTAAAGAGATGATATGTGTGTTGTTGCATTGCATTGCACTAGCGATGTAACGTTGTGCACTGAAGAATAACATATAGGTTATGCACTTTTTGCATTGCATTGCATTGCACACTAGAACTTAATCATTCCCATGTTCTTTAAAGAGATGGTATGTGTGTTGTTGCATTGCATTGCACTAACGATCTAACGTTGTGCACTGAAGAATAACATATAGGTTATACACTTTTTGCATTGTATTGCACACTAGAACTTAACCATTCCCATGTTCATTAAAGAGATAACATGTGTGCTGTTGCATTGCATTGCACTAACGATCTAACGTTGTTAGAAGAATAACATTTAGGCTATGCACTTCTTGCATTGCATTACACACCAGAAGTAACTCATTCCCAAACTACATTGCGTTTTGCTTTGAGGAAATACAATATGTGCTATTGCATTTCACACAAGATCAAACTTTGTGCATTGAAGAATAACATATGTGACCCTGGACCACAAAACCAGTCTTATGGGTAATTTTATTAAAATTGAGATTTATACATCATCTGAAAGCTGAATACATAATCTTTCCATTGATGTATGGTTTGTTAGGATAGGACAATATTTGGCCGAGATACAACTATTTGAAAATCTGGAATCTGAGGGTGCAGAAAAATTGAAACATTGAGAAAATCTCCTTTAAAGTTCTCCATTTCTATTGGCGATTGTGCTGCATCCACTCACAAAAATCATTTTTTTTATATATTTAAGGTGGAAAATTTACAAAATATCTTCTTGGAACATGATCTTTACTTAATATTCTAATGATTTTTGGCATAAAAGAAAAATCGATAATTTTGACCCATACAATGTTTTGTTGGCTATTGCCACAAATATACCCGTGCAACTTAAGACTGGTTTTGTGATCCAGGCTCACATATAAGCTATGAGTGCATCACAAACATACAATAACTATCTCAACTATCTACATTCCACTGCATAAAATATCTAACTGATATAGTTAGATATAATAATAATACATTATTATTCAACGCTAATTCTTAGATCGTTTGTGCAATGCAACACTCATGTTATGTTTTCATTGCACATGAGGTATGAAGTAGTTTATTCTATGCATTGTAATGCAAGAGGTAAATGCAATAATTTCCCTTAAAAGAATAAATGAATAAGTTAGTTATTGTGCAATGCCAATGCACATATGTCATGTGTCATATCAGTCCTACAGAGGTCCCTCTTGTCTTATATAACATCACAAGAAGTCAGTCTTGTATGTTTAGTAAGCCAGACAGTAGCCCATATTTGACTGATTGAACATATTTTTGGCAAAAGAGTCCTCAAAAGGTATTTTGTGTATATTATAAACTTATAGACTCCTTCTGATGTTTAATCAGCCATATAGAGGTGCATATTTGACCTGTTTGAACTTATTTCTGGTCAAAGGGTCCTCAAAGGTTTTTAAACAAACTTATAGACTCCTTCTGATGTTACATCACCCATAAAAAAAGTACATTTTTGACCTACTAAACATATTTCTGCCAAGAGACCATGAAACTTAACTTACTATACGTACATACTGACTTCTCGTGATGTTAACTCAGGCAAGGAGTAGTGGATATTTGACCGATTGAACACATTTTTGGCCAAAGAGGCCTCGAAATGTTTGTTTTTTTTACTCTTATAAATTTATAGACTCCTTCTGATGTTAAATCAGCTATATTTCAACTACTGGGAAAAAGAGTACTCGATCTTGAACTTTCTGTACATACTCTAGACATCTTCTGATGCTTCATAAGCCATTTAGAAGTCCATATCTGACCTGTTAAACTTATTTCTGGTCAATGGGTCCTTAAAAGGTTTTAAATATATATAATCTTATATAATATATAATACTTAAGCTATATAATCTTATAGACTAATTCTGATGTTAAATCAGCCATACAGAAGTCCATATTTGACCTTCTGAACATATTTCTGGCCAGAGACCTTGAACATTTACCTTACTATTTATATTTCTCCTACCATAAAGACTTCTCGTGATGTTATGTCAGCCAGACTGTAGCCATATTTGACTGATTTAACATGTTTTTGGCCAAAGAATCCTCAAAATGTTTTTTACTCTTAGAAACTCATAGACTCCTTCTGATGTTACGTCAGACATACAGAATTCCATATTTGACGCAAGGAACATATTTCTTGCCAAAGAGTCCTCGATCTTGGGCTTTCTATACATACTCATAGACTCCTTCTGATGCTTCATAAGCCATATAGATGTCCATATCTGACCTTTTGAACTTATTTCTGGTCATCAAAAGTTTTTAAACTATATAAAGTTATAGACTCCTTTTGATGATAAATCAGCTATACAGAGGTCCCCTTTTGAACTACTGAACATATTTCTTACCAAAGAGTCCTTGATCTTGGGGCTTTCTATACATACTCATAGACTCCTTCTGATGCTTCATAAGCCATATAGATGTCCATATCTGACCTTTTGAACTTATTTGTGGTCAAAGTGTCCTAACATTTTTTCAAACTATAGAAAGTTATAGACTCCTTTTGATGATAAATCAGCTATACAGAGGGCCCCTTTTGAACTACTGAACATATTTCTGGCCAAAGAGTCCTCGATCTTATGCTTTCTATACATACTCATAGACTCCTTCTGATGCCTCATAAGCCATATAGATGTCCATATCTGACCTTTTGAACTTATTTGTGGTCAAAGTTTCCTAAAAAAAATTCAAACTATATAAAGTTATAGACTCCTTTTGATGATAAATCAGCTATACAGAGGTCCCCTTTTGACCTACTGAACATATTTCTGGCCAAAGAGTCCTTGATCTTGGGGCTTTCTATACATACTCATAGACTCCTTTTGATGCTTCATAAGCCATATAGATGTCCATATCTGACCCTTTGAACTTATTTGTGGTCAAAGTGTCATAACAAAATTCAAACTATATAAAGTTATAGACTCCTTTTGATGATAAATCAGCTATTCAGAGGTCCCCTTTTGACCTCCTGAACATGTTTCTGGCCAAAGAGTCCTCGATATTGGGATTTCTATACATACTCATAGACTCCTTCTGGTGCTTCATTAAGCCATATAGATGTCCATATCTGACCTTTTGAACTTATTTGTGGTATAAGTGTCCTAAAAAAAATTCAAAGTATATAAAGTTATAGACTCCTTTTGATGATAAGTCAGCTATAGAGGTCCCCTTTTGACCTCCTGAACACGTTTCTGGCCAAAGAGTCCTCGATCTTATGCTTTCTATACATACTCATAGACTCCTTCTGATGCTTCATAAGCCATATAGATGTCCATATCTGACCTTTTGAACTTATTTGTGGTCAAAGTGTCCTAAAAAAAATTCAAACTATATAAAGTTATAGACTCCTTTTGATGATAAGTCAGCTATACAGAGGTCCCCTTTTGACCTCCTGAACATGTTTCTGGCCAAAGAGTCCTCGATCTTGGGATTTCTATACATACTCATAGACTCCTGCTGCTTCATAAGCCATATAGATGTCCATATCTGACATTTTGAACTTATTTGTGGTCAAAGTGTCCTAAAAAAAAATTCAAACAATATAAAGTTATAGACTCCTTTTGATTATAAATCAGCTATACAGAGGGCCCCTTTTGACCTCCTGTACATATTTCTGGCCAAAAGTCCTTGATCTTGGGCTTTCTATACATACTCATAGACTCCTTCTGATGCTTCATAAGCCATATAGATGTCCATATCTGACCTTTTGAACTCATTTCTGGTCATCAAATTTTTTAAACTATATAAAGTTATAGACTCTTTCAGATGATAAATCAGCTATTCAGAGGGCCCCTTTTGAACTACTGAACATATTTCTGGCCAAAGAGTCCTTGATCTTATGCTTTCTATACATACTCATAGACTCCTTCTGATGCCTCATAAGCCATATAGATGTCCATATCTGACCTTTTGAACTTATTTGTGGTCAAAGTGTCCTAAAAAAAATTCAAACTATATAAAGTTATAGACTCATTTTGATTATAAATCAGCTATACAGAGGTCCCCTTTTGACCTCCTGAACATGTTTCTGGCCAAAGAGTCCTTGATCTTATGCTTTCTATACATACTCATAGATTCCTTCTGATGCTTCATAAGCCATATAGATGTCCATATCTGACCTTTTGAACTTATTTCTGGTCATCAAATTTTTTAAACTATATAAAGTTATAGACTCTTTCTGATGATAAATCAGCTATTCAGAGGTCCCCTTTTGACCTACTGAACATATTTCTGGCCAAAGAGTCCTAAAAGATTAACACTATACATTCAGACTGATATCTTCGGATGTTATATCATCCTGACAAAAGTCCCTATTTGCCCTACCGAATTTTTTTCTGGCCAAGGAGTGAGTACTCGAAACTTGACCTTTCCATATTGTTGACTCTTTCTGATGTTACGTCAGACATACAGAATTCCATATTTGACCCAAGGAACATATTTCTTGCCAAAGAGTCCTCGATCTTGGGCTTTCTATACATACTCATAGACTCCTTCTGATGCTTCATAAGCCATATAGATGTCTATATCTGACCTTTTGAACTTATTTCTGGTCAAAGTGTCCTCAAAATTTTTCAAACTATATAAAGTTATAGACTCCTTCTGATAATAAATCAGCTATACCAAGGTCACCTTTTGACCTTCTGAACATATTTCTGGCCAAAGAGTTCTTGAACATTATCTTGCTATACTACAGATCGACTTGTTGTGATGTTATATTAACCAGCCAGTAGTCTATTTTTGACCTACTGAACATATTTCTGGCCAGAGTCCGTGAACATCAACTCACTATACATATAGACTGACTTCTCGTAATGTAAAATCAGGCAGACAGTAGTCCATATTTGACTGATTGAAAAAAAAAATTGACCAAAGAGTTCTCTAAAGGATTTTGTCTATCATAAATGTATAGACTCCTTCTGATGTTAAATCAGCCATACAGAAGTCCATATTTGACCTTCTGAACATATTTCTGGCCAGAGACCTTGAACATTTACTTTACTATTTATATTTCTCCTACCATAAAGACTTCTCGTGATGTTATGTCAGCCAGACTGTAGCCATATTTGACTGATTTAACATGTTTTTTTTTTTTTTTTTTTTTTTTTCAAAGCATAAAGAAAATTTGTTGTAATTATTATTTTTATTTTATTATTTTTTTTTTTTTTTTTTTATTTAGTCAGTTCAAATACAAAAACATTTCAGTACAATGCAAAAAAAAAAAAAAATGGTTACAAAGCATTGATAATACAGCTCAAAATATTTAACCAGAAAAGAAAAAAGAAGAAAAAAAAAAAAAAGAAAAGAAAAAATAATTATAAAATAAACATAAACATAAGAACGAATACAAAAATATAAGTATAAAATATCAGGGCATTTATAAGTATTTGAAAAGCTTTAATATTTGTATTGTTTTTATAAGCTTTTTATTTTGTGATCTCGTGTTTAAAAGAGTTTCAAAATATATTGTTAGATCGCTGTTATAGAAGGCAATATAGGAGGGTTTCTTTTGAGTTATTCTAAAATTTCGCCAAAATGATAAAAAGATTAACTATATAATTTTGTTTTTCAGAAAAAAAGGGGTTTTGGAAACAAAGTAAAATGTCATAAGGGTCTAAATTAAGACATCTGTTCAATTTTTTCGTCATATCTATTTTAAAGTCAGTCCAAAAAGAAATAGAAAAAGGGCAATATAAAAACAAATGTTCAATGTCTTCAGGTGATGTGTTACAAAAAGTGCACTTATCACAAACAGTGTGAATATATCTACTAATGGTTGCATTTACAGGATAGCATCTATGAATAATTTTGTACACTACTTCTTTGATTTTATTAGAAATAATAAACTTATAGGGCATAGTCCAAATGTTGCGCCAAGATATACAATAAGGTTTAAGCCACTTTGATTTACATGGAGGACTGGATCCAACATTAAAGGAGTTTCTTATAAAGTTGTTATTAAAACCTTTATCAAATAAAGAAAGACCATTTACAAAGAGTTGAGGATTTTGTAAAGATGTATTATGGATATCTACATCTGAGAATTTGTTTAATATTAGTATGCCATTAGGAATAGCCTTAATTACTTTGTTAAATTCTTTTTCATTTACAAATAAACCATATTTTGAAATAAAATTAGGGTGGTGTAAAATTGCCCATTTTTGTCAATTAGTTGGCTAACAATTAGAATGTTGTGTTGGACCCAATTCTCCATGTACAAAGATTTTTTATTATGAATGATATTACTATTGTTCCATATAAAACACCTACTGGGAGAAAAATTGTGAGATTTAACATGTTTTTGGCCAAAGAATCCTCAAAATGTTTTTTACTCTTAGAAACTCATAGACTCCTTCTGATGTTAAATCGGCCATACAGAAGTCCATATTTGACCCAAGGAATATTTTTATGGCCATAGAGTTCTCGATCTTGACCTTTCTATACATACTCATAGACTCCTTCTAATGTTACATAAGCCATATAGATATCCATATCTGACCTTTTGAACTTATTTCTGGTCATCAAAAGTTTTTAAACTATATAAAGTTATAGACTCTTTCTGATGATAAATCAGCTATACAAAGGTCACCTTTTGACCTTTTGAACATATTTCTGGCCAAAGAGTTCTTGAACATTATCTTGCTTGAACTTTTGACTTTTGAATACAGATTGACTTGTTGTGATGTTATATTAACCAGCCAGTAGTCTATTTTTGACCTACTGAAAATATTTCTGGCCAGAGTCCGTGAACATTAACTCACTATACAATATAGACTGACTTCTTGCAATGCCAAACCAGGCAGGCAGTAGTCCATATTTGACCGATTGAAAAAAAAATTTGACCAAAGAGTTCTCAAAAGGATTTTGTCTGTCATAATCTATAGACTCCTTCTGATGTCCGAAAATATTACTGGCCAAAGAGTCCTTAAAGATTAACACTATACATTCAGATTGATATCTTCGGATGTTATATCATTATGACAAAAGTCCATATTTGACATACTGAAATTTTTTCTGGTCAAAGAGTCTCAACTTGACCATTCTATATACTCATTGACTCTTTCTGATTCTTCATTAGCTATATAGATGTCCATATCTGGCGAATTGAAAATATTTTTGGCAAAAAGGTCCTTACAAGTTAACTTACTAAATACTCATAGACTTCTTCTGATGATACATCACTTTAACAGGTATGTGACCCTCTGAATATATTTTTGGCCAAAGAATCATTAACTCTCTATACATATTGACTCAAGAGTCAAAATTTGACCTCTTTTGGTCTGATTTATCATCAGATGGAGTCTATAATTTTACATAGTTTAAAAACTTTTGAGGAACCTTTGACCAGAAATAATAATAAGTCATAAATATGGACATAAATATGGCTTATGAAGAATCAAAAGGAGTCAATGAGCATGTATAGAAAGTTCAAGTACATAGACTCGTTGGCCAAAAAAAAAAAAAAAAAAAAAAAAGTCATTATGGACAGTTGTCTGGCCGATGTACTATCTGAAGGAGTCTATAAGTGTGAATAGAAAGTTCAAGATCAAGGACTCTTCAGTCAGAAATATGTTCAACATGTTAAATCTGAACTACTTTATGGCTAAAGAAACAAAATAAGGCGTCACTGAGAATGTATAGAAAGTTCAAAATCGAGGACTCTTTTACCAGAAATATTTTCAGTAGGTCCATTATTGACTACTGTCTGGCTGATGAAACACTAAAAGGAGTCAATTAGCATGTACAAAATTTTCAAGTCAGAAATATGTTCAACATGTCAACTCTGGACTTCTGTATGGCTAAAGAAACAAAATAAGGCATCACTGAGAATGTATAGAAAGTTCAAGATCGAGAACTCTTTTACTTCAATAGTCAATATCTACAATTGTCTGGCCGATGTACTATCTGAAAGAGTCTATAAGTATGAATAGAAAGTTCGAGATCGAGGACTCTTCGGTCAGAAATATGTTCATTATGTCAAATCAGAACTACTGCATGGCTGATGAAACACCAGAAAGAGTCTATGAGTATGTTTAAAAGGTTCAAGATCAAGGACTCTTTTGCCAGAAATATGTTTAGTGGGTCAAATATGGACTGCTGTCTGGCTGATGAATCAGAAGTCAATGAAGATTGAGGAAGAAGATTATGAATAGAAAGTTCAAGTTCAAAGACTCTTCAGGTAGAAATATGTTCAGTGGGTCAATTATCTATATGGAGTCACTGAGAATCTATAGAAAGTTCAAGACAGAGGACTCTTTTACTATAAATATGTTCAGAGGGTCAATTATGGACTATTGTCTGCTTGTGAAACAAGGAGTCAATGAGCCTATATAGAAAGTTCAAGTTCAAGACTCTTCGGGCAGCAATATGTTCAGTAGGTCAATAATGGACTAATGTCTGGCTGATGAAACACTAAAAGGAGTCAATTAGCATGTACAGAATGTTCAAGTTCATGGACTTGTTGGCCAGAAATATGTTTAATAATTGATATGGACAATTGTCTGTCCGATGTAACTTTCTGAAAGAGTCTATAATTATGAATAGAAAGTTCAAGATAAAAATCTCTTTGGTCAGAAATATGTTCAACATGTCAAATCTGGACTACTGTATGGCTGAAGAAACATCAGAAGTAAATGATTATGTATAGAAAGTTCAAGTTCATAGACTCTTCGGGCAGAAAAATGTTCAGTAGGTCAATTGTGGACAATTATATGGCTGATGAAACATCAGAAGGAGTATGTATAGAAAGAATAAGATCAAGGTCTCTTTGGCCAGAAATATGTTCAATTGATCAAATTTTGAAATACTATATTGCTGTTGTAAAATCAGGAGTCATTATGTATTGAAAAATGTTCATAGACTCATTGGTCAGAAATAGGTTTAATAGGTCATATTGATACAATACAATACAGTAATGTTTTGCTATTGTAACATCAGAAGGAGTCAATGTATAGAGAAATAAAGATTATAAACCCATCGCTCAGAAATGAGTTTAGTAGTCAATTATGGATCATTTTTTGGCTGAAGTACTATCTGAAAGCGTCTATGAGTACGTATAGAAAGATCAAGGACTCTTCCAGCCAGAAATATGTTCAATTGTCAAATATGGATAATAGCCTGGGTGATGAAAAATCAGAAGGAGATAGTAATTATGTATAGATAATTAAAGTCTCTGTGGCCAGATATATGTTCAATGGGTCAAATTTGGACTAACAATATGGTTGATTTAACATCAAAAGTAGTCGATGAGAATGCATATAAACATACCTTTTGACGACTCTTTTGGCCAGAAATATGTTCTCTTGGTCAAATATGGACTACTGTATGGTGGATGTAAAATCAAAAATAGTCTAGGAGAAGGAACAGTAAGTTAAACTTTGATGATTCTTTTGCCAGAAATATGTTCAGTAGGTCAATAACTGACTTCTGTCTCAATGATGAAACATCAGAACAAGCCTATGATTATGTATAGAACGATCAATATCGAGGACACTTTGGTTATAGAAATGTTCAATAGGTCAAATTTGAACTATACTGTATGGCTGATGAAACATCAGAAGGATTGTAAAAGCAATTAGTCTAGAAATATGTTCAAAATATAAAATTTGAACTACTGTTCAAATACATTGGATAGCAGATAATTAATTAACAAGTCTACAAGTATGTTTAGAAAGTTCAAGATCGAGGACTCTATGGTCAGAAATATATTCAATGGGTCAAGTATGGACATCTTTCAGGCTGATGAAACATCAGAAGCTGTCAATGAGCATGTACAGAAAGGTCAAGATCAGGGACTCTTTGACCAGAAATATATTAGTAGGTCAAATATGGACTTTTGTATGGCTAATGTATTATTAAGAGAAGTCAATAAGCAGAGAAAGTTAATGTTCAAAGACTCTTTGGCCAAAAATGTGTTCAGTAGTTCAAATAGGAACCTCTGTATGGCTGAATTAACATAATAAGAAACCCTTTGAGGACCATTTGACCAGAAATAAGTTCAGTAGGTCAAATATGGAATTCTATATGTGGCTTATGAACCATCAGAAGGAGTCTAGGAGTGAGAATGCAAAGTTCAAGATTGAGGACTCTTTTTTATCAGAAGGAGTCTATAACTTTATATAGTTAGAAAAATTTTGAGGACACTTTGACCACAAATAAGTTCAAAAGGTCAGATATGGACATCTATATGGCTTATGAAGCATCAGAAGGAATCTATGAGTATGTATAGGAAGCCCAAGATCGAGGACTCTTTGGTCAGAAACATGTTCAGGAGGTCAAAAAGGGACCTCTGTATAGCTGATTTATCATCAAAAGGAGTCTATAACTTTCTATAGTTTGAAAAATTTTGAGGACACTTTGACCACAAATAAGTTCAAAAGGTCAGATATGGACATCTATATGGCTTATGAAGCATCAGAAGGAGTCTATGAGTATGTATCGAAAACGCAAGATCGAGGGCTCTTTGGCCAGAAATATGTTCAGGAGGTCAAAGGGGGACCTCTGTATAGCTGATTTATCATCAAAAGGAGTCTATAACTTTATATAGTTTGAATTTTTTTAGGACACTTTGACCACAAATAAGTTCAAAATGTCAGATATGGAAATCTATATGGCTTATGAAGCATCAGAAGGAGTCTATGAGTATGTATAGAAAGCCCAAGATCGAGGACTATTTGGCCAGAAATATGTTCAGTAGTTCAAAAGGGGCCCTCTCTATAGCTGATTTATCATCAAAAGGAGTCTATAACTTTATATAGTTTGAATTTTTTTTTAGGACACTTTTACCACAAATAAGTTCAAAAGGTCAGATATGGACATCTATATGGCTTATGAAGCACCAGAAGGAGTCTATGAGTATGTATAGAAATCCCAATATCGAGGACTCTTTGGCCAGAAACATGTTCAGGAGGTCAAAAGGGGACCTCTGAATAGCTGATTTATCATCAAAAGGAGTCTATAACTTTATATAGTTTGAATTTTTTTATGACACTTTGACCACAAATAAGTTCAAAAGGTCAGATATGGACATCTATATGGCTTATGAAGCATCAGAAGGTGTCTATGAGTATGTACAGAAAGCATAAGATCGAGGACTCTTTGGCCAGAAATATGTTCAGTAGGTCAAAAGGGGACCTCTGAATAGCTGATTTATCATCAGAAAGAGTCTGTAACTTTATATAGTTTAAAAAATTTGATGACCAGAAATACGTTCAAAAGGTCAGATATGGACATCTATATGGCTTATGAAGCATCAGAAGGAGTCTATGAGTATGTATAGAAATCCCAATATCGAGGACTCTTTGGCCAGAAACATGTTCAGGAGGTCAAAAGGGGACCTCTGTATAGCTGATTTATCATCAAAAGGAGTCTATAACTTTATATAGTTTGAATTTTTTTTGGAAACTTTGACCACAAATAAATTCAAAAGGTCAGATATGGACATCTATATGGCTTATGAGGCATCAGAAGGAGTCTATGAGTATGTATAGAAAGCCCAAGATCGAGGACTCTTTGGCAAGAAATATGTTCAGTAGGTCAAAAGGGGACCTCTGAATAGCTGATTTATCATCAGAAAGAGTCTATAACTTTATATAGTTTAAAAAATGTGATGACCAGAAATAAGTTCAAAAGGTCAGATATGGACATCTATATGGCTTATGAAGCATCAGAAGGAGTCTATGAGTATGTATAGAAAGCCCAAGATCGAGGACTCTTTGGCCAGAAATATGTACAGGAGGTCAAAAGGGGACCTCTGTATAGCTGATTTATCATCAAAAGGAGTCTATAACTTTCTATTGTTTGAAATATTTTAAGGACACTTTGACCACAAATAAGTTCAAAAGGTCATATATGGACATCTATATGGCTTATGAAGCACCAGAAGGAGTCTATGAGTATGTATAGAAATCCCAATATCGAGGACTCTTTGGCCAGAAATATGTTCAGTAGGTCAAAAGGGGACCTCTGTATAGCTGATTTATCATCAAAAGGAGTCTATAACTTTATATAGTTTGATTTTTTTTTGGAAACTTTGACCACAAATAAGTTCAAAAGGTCAGATATGGACATCTATATGGCTTATGAGGCATCAGAAGGAGTCTATGAGTATGTATAGAAAGCATAAGATCGAGGACTCTTTGGCCAGAAATATGTTCAGTAGTTCAAAAGGGGCCCTCTGCATAGCTGATTTATCATCAAAAGGAGTCTATAACTTTCTATAGTTTGAAAAAATGTTAGGACACTTTGACCACAAATAAGTTCAAAAGGTCAGATATGGACATCTATATGGCTTATGAAGCATCAGAAGGAGTCTATGAGTATGTATAGAAAGCCCCAAGATCAAGGACTCTTTGGTAAGAAATATGTTCAGTAGGTCAAAAGGGGACCTCTGTATAGCTGATTTATCATCAAAAGGAGTCTATAACTTTATATAGTTTAAAAACTTTTGATGACCAGAAATAAGTTCAAAAGGTCAGATATGGACATCTATATGGCTTATGAAGCATCAGAAGGAGTCTATGATTATGTATAGAAAGCCCAAGATCGAGGACTCTTTGGCAAGAAATATGTTCCTTGGGTCAAATATGGAATTCTGTATGTCTGACGTAACATCAGAAGGAGTCTATGAGTTTCTAAGAGTAAAAAACATTTTGAGGATTCTTTGGCCAAAAACATGTTAAATCAGTCAAATATGGCTACAGTCTGGCTTACATAATATCACGAGAAGTCTTTATGGTAGGAGAAATAAGGTAAATGTTCAAGGTCTCTGGCCAGAAATATGTTCAGAAGGTCAAATATGGACTTCTGTATGGCTGATTTAAAATCAGAATTAGTCTATAAGATTATATAGCTTAAGTATTATAAATTATATAAGATATTTAAAACCTTTTAAGGACCCATTGACCAGAAATAAGTTTAACAGGTCAGAAATGGACTTCTAAATGGCTTATGAAGCATCAGAAGATGTCTAGAGTATGTACAGAAAGTTCAAGATCGAGTACTCTTTTTCCCAGTAGTTGAAATATGGCTGATTTAACATCAGAAGGAGTCTATAAATTTATAAGAGTAAAAAAAAAAAAACATTTCGAGGCCTCTTTGGCCAAAAATGTGTTCAATCGGTCAAATATCGACTACTCCTTGCCTGAGTTAACATCACGAGCAGTCAGTAGTATAGTAAGTTAAGTTTCATGGTCTCTTGGCAGAAATATGTTTAGTAGGTCAAAAATGTACTTTTTTTTATGGGTGATGTAACATCAGAAGGAGTCTATAAGTTTATAATATACACAAAATACCTTTTGAGGACTCTTTTGCCCAAAATATGTTCAATCAGTCAAATATGGACTACTGTCTGGCTTACTAAACATACAAGACTGACTTCTTGTGATGTTATATAAGACAAGAGGGACCTCTGTAGGACTGATATGACACATGACATAGTGCATTGGCATTGCACAATAACTAACTTATTCATTTATTCTTTTAAGGGAAATTATTGCATTTACCTCTTGCATTACAATGCATAGAATAAACTACTTCATACCTCATGTGCAATGAAAACATAACATGATTGTTGCATTGCACAAAAGATCTAAGAATTAGCGTTGAATAATAATGTATTATTATTATATCTAACTATATCAGTTAGATATTTTATGCAGTGGAATGTAGATAGTTGAGATAGTTATTGTATGTTTGTGATGCACTCATAGCTTATATGTTATTCTTCAATGCACAAAGTTTGACCTTGTGTGAAATGCAATGCAATAGGACATATTGTATTTCCTCAAAGCAAAACGCAATGTAGTTTGGGAATGAGTTACTTCTGGTGTGTAATGCAATGCAAGAAGTGCATAGCCTAAATGTTATTCTTCAATGCACAACGTTAGATCGTTAGTGCAATGCAATGCAACAGCACACATGTTATCTAATTAATGAACATGGGAATGGTTAAGTTCTAGTGTGCAATACAATGCAAAAAGTGTATAACCTATATGTTATTCTTCAGAGCACAACGTTAGATCGTTTGTGCGATGCAATGCAATGCAACAACAAACATTATCTCTTTAATGAACATGGGAATGATTTAGTTCTGATGTGCAATGCAATGCAATGCGAAAAGTGCATAACCTACATGTTATTCTTCAGTGCACAACGTTAGATCGTTTGTGCAATAAAATGCAATGCAATGCAATTGCAACAACACACGTTATCTCTTTAATGAACATGGGAATGATTTAGTAGTCTGGTATGCAATGCAATGCAATGCGAAAAGTGCATAACCTACATGTTATTATTCAGTGCACAACGTTAGATCGTTAGTGCAATGCAAAGCAGTGCAAAGCAATGCAATGGAAAGCAATGCAAAGCAATGCAAAGCAATGCAAAGCAATGCAAAGCAATGCAAAGCAATGCAAAGCAATGCAAAGCAATGCAAAGCAATGCAAAGCAATGCAAAGCAATGCAATGCAACAACACACGTTATGTCTTTAACGAACATGGGAATGATTTAGTTCTGGAGTGCAATGCAATGCAATACGTGCATAACCTATATGTTATTCTTCAGTGCACAACGTTAGAGCGTTAGTGTAATGCAATGCAATGCAATGCAATGAAGTGCAAAGCAATTCAAATCAATATAGTGCAATACAATGCAATGAAAAACACTCGTTATGTCTTTAATCAACATGGGAATGAGGTAGTTCTGGTGTGCAATGCAATGCGAAAAGTGCAAAACATTAGATATTTAGTGCAATGCAATGCAGTGCAAAGCAATGCAAATCAATGTAATGCAACGCGAAACATTGCATTGCAATACATTGCATTGCAATACATTGCAATGCAATGCAATGCAACAACACACGTTATGTCTTTAATGAACATGGGAATGATTTAGTTCTGGTATGCAATGCAATGCAATGCGAAAAGTGCATAACCTATATGTAATTCTTCAGTGCACAACGTTAGATCGTTAGTGCAATGCAATGCAATGCAATGCAATGCAATGCAATGCAATGCAATGCAATACAATGCAATGCAATGCAATGCAATGCATTGCAAAGCAATGCAAATAAATTCAATGCAATGCAATGCAACAACACGTTATGTTTTTAATCAACATGGGAATGAGGTAGTTCTGGTGTGCAATGAAATGCAAAAAGTGCATAACATATGTTATTCTTCAGTGCACAACGTTAGATCGTTAGCAAAAAGTGCACCAACAAACGTTGTCTCTTTAATGAACACGGGAATGATTTAGGTCTGGTGTGCAATGCATTGAAATGCAAAAAGTGTAAACCTATATGTTATTCTTTAGTGCACAAAGTTAGATCGTTAGTGAAATGCAATGCAATGCAGTGCAAAGCAATGCAAATCAATGCAATGCAATACAATACAATGAAACAACACACGTTATGTCTTTAATGAACATGGAATGATTTAGTTCTGGTGTGCAATGCAATGCAAAAAGTGCATAACCTATATGTTATTCTTCAGTGCACAACGTTAGAGCGTTAGTGTAATGCAATGCAATGCAGTGCAAAGCAATGCAAATCAATATAGTGCAATACAATGCAACAACACACGTTATGTCTTTAATCAACATGGGAATGAGGTAGTTCTGGTGTGCAATGCAATGCAAAAAGTTCATAACATATGTTATTCTTCAGTGCACAACGTTAGATCGTTAGTGCAATGCAATGCAATTCAATGCAATGCAATGCAATGCAACAACACACATATCATCTCTATAATCAACTTGGGAATGATTTTGTTCTGGTGTGCAATGCAATGCGAAAAGAGCATAACCTATATGTTATTCTTCAGTGCACAACGTTAGATCTTTAGTGCAATGCAATGCAGTGCAAAGCAATGCAAATGAATGTAATGCAACGCAAAACATTGCATTGCAATACATTGCAAAGCAATGCAATGCAATACAATGCAATATGCAACAACACACGTTATTACACACGACCATTGGAATGATTTAGTTCTGGTATGCAATGCTGGTATCCAATGCAAAAAGTGCATGACCTATATGTTATTCTTCAGTGCACAACGTTAGATCGTTAGTGCAATGCAATGCAATTCAAATTCCCATGTTGATTAAAAACATAACGTGTGTTGTTGCATTGCATTGCATTGCATTGCATTGAATTTATTTGCATTGCTTTGCAATGCATTGCATTGCATTACATTGCATTGCATTGTATTGCATTGCATTGCACTAAAGATCTAACGTTGTGCACTGAAGAATAATATATAGGTTATGCACTTTTCGCATTGCATTGCACACCAGAACTACCTCATTCCCATGTTGATTAAAGACATAACGAGTGTTTTTCATTGCATTGTATTGCACTATATTGATTTGCATTGCTTTGCACTGCATTGATGTTATATAAGACAAGAGGGACCTCTGTAGGACTGATAAGACACATGACATATGTGCATTGGCATTGCACAATAACTAACTTATTCATTTATTCTTTTAAGGGAAATTATTGCATTTACCTCTTGCATTACAATGCATAGAATAAACTACTTCATAACTCATGTGCAATGAAAACATAACATGAGTGTTGCATTGCACAAATGTATATGTTATTCTTCAGTGCACAACGTTAGATCGTTAGTGCAATGCAATGCAGTGCAAAGCAATGCAAAGCAATGCAATGCAATGCAATGCAAAGCAATGCAAAGCAGTGCAAAGCAATGCAAATGAATGTAATGCAACGCAAAACATTGCATTGCAATACATTGCAAAGCAATGCAATGCAATACAATGCAATATGCAACAACACACGTTATTACACACGACCATTGGAATGATTTAGTTCTGGTATGCAATGCTGGTATCCAATGCAAAAAGTGCATGACCTATATGTTATTCTTCAGTGCACAACGTTAGATCGTTAGTGCAATGCAATGCAATTCAAATTCCCATGTTGATTAAAAACATAACGTGTGTTGTTGCATTGCATTGCATTGCATTGCATTGAATTTATTTGCATTGCTTTGCAATGCATTGCATTGCATTACATTGCATTGCATTGTATTGCATTGCATTGCACTAAAGATCTAACGTTGTGCACTGAAGAATAACATATAGGTTATGCACTTTTCGCATTGCATTGCACACCAGAACTACCTCATTCCCATGTTGATTAAAGACATAACGAGTGTTTTTCATTGCATTGTATTGCACTATATTGATTTGCATTGCTTTGCACTGCATTGCATTGCATTGCATTGCACTAACGCTCTAAAACGTTGTGCACTGAAGAATAACATATAGGTTATGCACGTATTGCATTGCATTGCACACCAGAACTAAATCATTCCCATGTTCATTAAAGACATAACGTGTGTTGTTGCATTGCATTGTATTGCATTGCATTGCTTTGCATTGCTTTGCATTGCTTTGCATTGCTTTGCATTGCTTTGCATTGCTTTGCATTGCTTTGCATTGCTTTGCATTGCTTTGCATTGCTTTGCATTGCTTTGCATTGCTTTGCATTGCTTTGCATTGCATTGCATTGCATTGCTTTGAAATATGTTCATTATGTCAAATCAGAACTACTGCATGGCTGATGAAACACCAGAAAGAGTCTATGAGTATGTTTAAAAGGTTCAAGATCGAGGACTCTTTTGCCAGAAATATGTTTAGTGGGTCAAATATGGACTGCTGTCTGGCTGATGAATCAGAAGTCAATGAAGATTGAGGAAGAAGATTATGAATAGAAAGTTCAAGTTCAAAGACTCTTCAGGTAGAAATATGTTCAGTGGGTCAATTATCTATATGGAGTCACTGAGAATCTATAGAAAGTTCAAGACAGAGGACTCTTTTACTATAAATATGTTCAGAGGGTCAATTATGGACTATTGTCTGCTTGTGAAACATCAGAAGGAGTCAATGAGCCTATATAGAAAGTTCAAGTTCAAGACTCTTCGGGCAGCAATATGTTCAGTAGGTCAATTATGGACTAATGTCTGGCTGATGAAACACTAAAAGGAGTCAATTAGCATGTACAGAATGTTCAAGTTCATGGACTTGTTGGCCAGAAATATGTTTAATAATTGATATGGACAATTGTCTGTCCGATGTAACTTTCTGAAAGAGTCTATAATTATGAATAGAAAGTTCAAGATAAAAATCTCTTTGGTCAGAAATATGTTCAACATGTCAAATCTGGACTACTGTATGGCTGAAGAAACATCAGAAGTAAATGATTATGTATAGAAAGTTCAAGTTCATAGACTCTTCGGGCAGAAAAATGTTCAGTAGGTCAATTGTGGACAATTATATGGCTGATGAAACATCAGAAGGAGTATGTATAGAAAGAATAAGATCAAGGTCTCTTTGGCCAGAAATATGTTCAATTGATCAAATTTTGAAATACTATATTGCTGTTGTAAAATCAGGAGTCATTATGTATTGAAAAATGTTCATAGACTCATTGGTCAGAAATAGGTTTAATAGGTCATATTGATACAATACAATACAGTAATGTTTTGCTATTGTAACATCAGAAGGAGTCAATGTATAGAGAAATCAAGATTATAAACCCATCGCTCAGAAATGAGTTTAGTAGTCAATTATGGATCATTTTTTGGCTGAAGTACTATCTGAAAGCGTCTATGAGTACGTATAGAAAGATCAAGGACTCTTCCAGCCAGAAATATGTTCAATTGTCAAATATGGATAATAGCCTGGGTGATGAAAAATCAGAAGGAGATAGTAATTATGTATAGATAATTAAAGTTCTAGGTCTCTGTGGCCAGATATATGTTCAATGGGTCAAATTTGGACTAACAATATGGTTGATTTAACATCAAAAGTAGTCGATGAGAATGCATATAAACATACCTTTTGACGACTCTTTTGGCCAGAAATATGTTCTCTTGGTCAAATATGGACTACTGTATGGTGGATGTAAAATCAAAAATAGTCTAGGAGAAGGAACAGTAAGTTAAACTTTGATGATTCTTTTGCCAGAAATATGTTCAGTAGGTCAATAACTGACTCCTGTCTCAATGATGAAACATCAGAACAAGCCTATGATTATGTATAGAACGATCAATATCGAGGACACTTTGGTTATAGAAATGTTCAATAGGTCAAATTTGAACTATACTGTATGGCTGATGAAACATCAGAAGGATTGTAAAAGCAATTAGTCTAGAAATATGTTCAAAATATAAAATTTGAACTACTGTTCAAATACATTGGATAGCAGATAATTAATTAACAAGTCTACAAGTATGTTTAGAAAGTTCAAGATCGAGGACTCTATGGTCAGAAATATATTCAATGGGTCAAGTATGGACATCTTTCAGGCTGATGAAACATCAGAAGCTGTCAATGAGCATGTACAGAAAGGTCAAGATCAGGGACTCTTTGACCAGAAATATATTAGTAGGTCAAATATGGACTTTTGTATGGCTAATGTATTATTAAGAGAAGTCAATAAGCAGAGAAAGTTAATGTTCAAAGACTCTTTGGCCAAAAATGTGTTCAGTAGTTCAAATAGGAACCTCTGTATGGCTGAATTAACATAATAAGAAACCCTTTGAGGACCATTTGACCAGAAATAAGTTCAGTAGGTCAAATATGGAATTCTATATGTGGCTTATGAACCATCAGAAGGAGTCTAGGAGTGAGAATGCAAAGTTCAAGATTGAGGACTCTTTTTTATCAGAAGGAGTCTATAACTTTATATAGTTTGAAAAATTTTGAGGACACTTTGACCACAAATAAGTTCAAAAGGTCAGATATGGACATCTATATGGCTTATGAAGCATCAGAAGGAATCTATGAGTATGTATAGGAAGCCCAAGATCGAGGACTCTTTGGTCAGAAACATGTTCAGGAGGTCAAAAAGGGACCTCTGTATAGCTGATTTATCATCAAAAGGAGTCTATAACTTTCTATAGTTTGAAAAATTTTGAGGACACTTTGACCACAAATAAGTTCAAAAGGTCAGATATGGACATCTATATGGCTTATGAAGCATCAGAAGGAGTCTATGAGTATGTATCGAAAACGCAAGATCGAGGGCTCTTTGGCCAGAAATATGTTCAGGAGGTCAAAGGGGGACCTCTGTATAGCTGATTTATCATCAAAAGGAGTCTATAACTTTATATAGTTTGAATTTTTTTAGGACACTTTGACCACAAATAAGTTCAAAATGTCAGATATGGAAATCTATATGGCTTATGAAGCACCAGAAGGAGTCTATGAGTATGTATAGAAATCCCAATATCGAGGACTCTTTGGCCAGAAACATGTTCAGGAGGTCAAAAGGGGACCTCTGAATAGCTGATTTATCATCAAAAGGAGTCTATAACTTTATATAGTTTGAATTTTTTTATGACACTTTGACCACAAATAAGTTCAAAAGGTCAGATATGGACATCTATATGGCTTATGAAGCATCAGAAGGTGTCTATGAGTATGTACAGAAAGCATAAGATCGAGGACTCTTTGGCCAGAAATATGTTCAGTAGGTCAAAAGGGGACCTCTGAATAGCTGATTTATCATCAGAAAGAGTCTGTAACTTTATATAGTTTAAAAAATTTGATGACCAGAAATAAGTTCAAAAGGTCAGATATGGACATCTATATGGCTTATGAAGCATCAGAAGGAGTCTATGAGTATGTATAGAAATCCCAATATCGAGGACTCTTTGGCCAGAAACATGTTCAGGAGGTCAAAAGGGGACCTCTGTATAGCTGATTTATCATCAAAAGGAGTCTATAACTTTATATAGTTTGAATTTTTTTTGGAAACTTTGACCACAAATAAATTCAAAAGGTCAGATATGGAAATCTATATGGCTTATGAGGCATCAGAAGGAGTCTAGGAGTATGTATAGAAAGCCCAAGATCGAGGACTCTTTGGCAAGAAATATGTTCAGTAGGTCAAAGGGGGACCTCTGAATTGCTGATTTATCATCAGAAAGAGTCTATAACTTTATATAGTTTAAAAAATGTGATGACCAGAAATAAGTTCAAAAGGTCAGATATGGACATCTATATGGCTTATGAAGCATCAGAAGGAGTCTATGAGTATGTATAGAAAGCCCAAGATCGAGGACTCTTTGGCCAGAAATATGTTCAGTAGTTCAAAAGGGGCCCTCTGTATAGCTGATTTATCATCAAAAGGAGTCTATAACTTTCTATAGTTTGAAAAAATGTTAGGACACTTTGACCACAAATAAGTTCAAAAGGTCAGATATGGACATCTATATGGCTTATGAGGCATCAGAAGGAGTCTATGAGTATGTATAGAAAGCATAAGATCGAGGACTCTTTGGCCAGAAATATGTTCAGTAGTTCAAAAGGGGCCCTCTGTATAGCTGATTTATCATCAAAAGGAGTCTATAACTTTCTATAGTTTGAAAAAATGTTAGGACACTTTGACCACAAATAAGTTCAAAAGGTCAGATATGGACATCTATATGGCTTATGAAGCATCAGAAGGAGTCTATGAGTATGTATAGAAAGCCCCAAGATCAAGGACTCTTTGGTAAGAAATATGTTCAGTAGGTCAAAAGGGGACCTCTGTATAGCTGATTTATCATCAAAAGGAGTCTATAACTTTATATAGTTTAAAAACTTTTGATGACCAGAAATAAGTTCAAAAGGTCAGATATGGACATCTATATGGCTTATGAAGCATCAGAAGGAGTCTATGATTATGTATAGAAAGCCCAAGATCGAGGACTCTTTGGCAAGAAATATGTTCCTTGGGTCAAATATGGAATTCTGTATGTCTGACGTAACATCAGAAGGAGTCTATGAGTTTCTAAGAGTAAAAAACATTTTGAGGATTCTTTGGCCAAAAACATGTTAAATCAGTCAAATATGGCTACAGTCTGGCTTACATAATATCACGAGAAGTCTTTATGGTAGGAGAAATATAAATAGTAAGGTAAATGTTCAAGGTCTCTGGCCAGAAATATGTTCAGAAGGTCAAATATGGACTTCTGTATGGCTGATTTAAAATCAGAATTAGTCTATAAGATTATATAGCTTAAGTATTATATATTATATAAGATATTTAAAACCTTTTAAGGACCCATTGACCAGAAATAAGTTTAACAGGTCAGAAATGGACTTCTAAATGGCTTATGAAGCATCAGAAGATGTCTAGAGTATGTACAGAAAGTTCAAGATCGAGTACTCTTTTTCCCAGTAGTTGAAATATGGCTGATTTAACATCAGAAGGAGTCTATAAATTTATAAGAGTAAAAAAAAAAAAACATTTCGAGGCCTCTTTGGCCAAAAATGTGTTCAATCGGTCAAATATCGACTACTCCTTGCCTGAGTTAACATCACGAGAAGTCAGTAGTATAGTAAGTTAAGTTTCATGGTCTCTTGGCAGAAATATGTTTAGTAGGTCAAAAATGTACTTTTTTTTATGGGTGATGTAACATCAGAAGGAGTCTATAAGTTTGTTTATAAACCTTTGAGGACCCTTTGACCAGAAATAAGTTCAATAGGTCAAAAATGCACCTCTATATGGCTGATTAAACATCAGAAGGAGTCTATAAGTTTATAATATACACAAAATACCTTTTGAGGACTCTTTTGCCCAAAATATGTCCAATCAGTCAAATATGGACTACTGTCTGGCTTACTAAACATACAAGACTGACTTCTTGTGATGTTATATAAGACAAGAGGGACCTCTGTAGGACTGATATGACACATGACATATGTGCATTGGCATTGCACAATAACTAACTTATTCATTTATTCTTTTAAGGGAAATTATTGCATTTACCTCTTGCATTACAATGCATAGAATAAACTACTTCATACCTCATGTGCAATGAAAACATAACATGATTGTTGCATTGCACAAACGATCTAAGAATTAGCGTTGAATAATAATGTATTATTATTATATCTAACTATATCAGTTAGATATTTTATGCAGTGGAATGTAGATAGTTGAGATAGTTATTGTATGTTTGTGATGCACTCATAGCTTATATGTTATTCTTCAATGCACAAAGTTTGACCTTGTGTGAAATGCAATGCAATAGGACATATTGTATTTCCTCAAAGCAAAACGTTAGATCGTTTGTGCAATAAAATGCAATGCAATGCAATTGCAACAACACACGTTATCTCTTTAATGAACATGGGAATGATTTAGTAGTCTGGTATGCAATGCAATGCAATGCGAAAAGTGCATAACCTACATGTTATTCTTCAGTGCACAACGTTAGATCGTTAGTGCAATGCAAAGCAGTGCAAAGCAATGCAATGCAATGCAATGCAATGCAAAGCAATGCAAAGCAATGCAAAGCAAAGCAATGCAAAGCAATGCAAAGCAATGCAAAGCAATGCAAAGCAATGCAAAGCAATGCAAAGCAATGCAAAGCAATGCAAAGCAATGCAATACAATGCAATGCAACAACACACGTTATGTCTTTAACGAACATGGGAATGATTTAGTTCTGGAGTGCAATGCAATGCAATACGTGCATAACCTATATGTTATTCTTCAGTGCACAATGTTAGAGCGTTAGTGTAATGCAATGCAATGCAATGCAATGCAATGAAGTGCAAAGCAATGCAAATCAATATAGTGCAATACAATGCAATGAAAAACACTCGTTATGTCTTTAATCAACATGGGAATGAGGTAGTTCTGGTGTGCAATGCAATGCGAAAAGTGCAAAACATTAGATCTTTAGTGCAATGCAATGCAGTGCAAAGCAATGCAAATCAATGTAATATCAATGTAATGCAACGCAAAAAATTGCATTGCAATACATTGCATTGCAATACATTGCAATGCAATGCAATGCAACAACACACGTTATGTCTTTAATGAACATGGGAATGATTTAGTTCTGGTATGCAATGCAATGCAATGCGAAAAGTGCATAACCTATATGTTATTCTTCAGTGCACAACGTTAGATCGTTAGTGCAATGCAATGCAATGCAATGCAATACAATGCAATGCAATGCAATGCATTGCAATGCAATGCATTGCAAAGCAATGCAAATAAATTCAATGCAATGCAATGCAACAACACGTTATGTTTTTAATCAACATGGGAATGAGGTAGTTCTGGTGTGCAATGAAATGCAAAAAGTGCATAACATATGTTATTCTTCAGTGCACAACGTTAGATCGTTAGCAAAAAGTGCACCAACAAACGTTGTCTCTTTAATGAACACGGGAATGATTTAGGTCTGGTGTGCAATGCAATGAAATGCAAAAAGTGTAAACCTATATGTTATTCTTCAGTGCACAAAGTTAGATCGTTAGTGAAATGCAATGCAATGCAATGCAATACAATACAATGCAATGCAATGCAATGCAATGCAATGTTATTCTTCAGTGCACAACGTTAGATCGTTAGTGCAATGCAATGCAGTGCAAAGCAATGCAAATCAATGCAATGCAATACAATACAATGCAACAACACACGTTATGTCTTTAATGAACATGGTTTAATGATTTAGTTCTGGTGTGCAATGCAATGCAAAAAGTGCATAACCTATATGTTATTCTTCAGTGCACAACGTTAGAGCGTTAGTGTAATGCAATGCAATGCAGTGCAGTGCAAAGCAATGCAAATCAATATAGTGCAATACAATGCAACAACACACGTTATGTCTTTAATCAACATGGGAATGAGGTAGTTCTGGTGTGCAATGCAATGCAAAAAGTTCATAACATATGTTATTCTTCAGTGCACAACGTTAGATCGTTAGTGCAATGCAATGCAATTCAATGCAATGCAATGCAATGCAATGCAATGCAATGCAACAACACATATATCATCTCTATAATCAACTTGGGAATGATTTTGTTCTGGTGTGCAATGCAATGCGAAAAGAGCATAACCTATATGTTATTCTTCAGTGCACAACGTTAGATCTTTAGTGCAATGCAATGCAGTGCAAAGCAATGCAAATGAATGTAATGCAACGCAAAACATTGCATTGCAATACATTGCAATGCAATGCAATGCAATACAATGCAATATGCAACAACACACGTTAATGACCATTGGAATGATTTAGTTCTGGTATGCAATGCTGGTATCCAATGCAAAAAGTGCATGACCTATATGTTATTCTTCAGTGCACAACGTTAGATCGTTAGTGCAATGCAATGCAATTCAAATTCCCATGTTGATTAAAAACATAACGTGTGTTGTTGCATTGCATTGCATTGCATTGCATTGAATTTATTTGCATTGCATTACATTGCATTGTATTGCATTGCATTGCACTAAAGATCTAACGTTGTGCACTGAAGAATAACATATAGGTTATGCACTTTTCGCATTGCATTGCACACCAGAACTAAATCATTCCCATGTTCATTAAAGACATAACGTGTGTTGTTGCATTGCATTGTATTGCATTGCTTTGCATTGCTTTGCATTGCTTTGCATTGCTTTGCATTGCTTTGCATTGCTTTGCTTTGCATTGCTTTGCATTGCTTTGCATTGCTTTGCATTGCTTTGCATTGCTTTGCATTGCTTTGCATTGCTTTGCATTGCTTTGCATTGCTTTGCATTGCATTGCATTGCATTGCATTGCATTGCATTGCTTTGCATTGCTTTGCACTGCATTGCATTGCACTTACGATCTAACGTTGTGCACTGAAGAATAACATATAGGTTATGCTCTTTTCGCATTGCATTGCACACCAGAACAAAATCATTCCCAAGTTCATTATAGAGATGATATGTGTGTTGTTGCATTGCATTGCATTGCATTGATTTGCAATGCTTTGCACTGCATTTCATTGCAGTGCATTGCACTAGCGATGTAACGTTGTGCACTCAAGAATAACATATAGGTTATGCACTTTTTGGATTTCATTGCATTGCACACCAGAACTACCTCATTCCCATGTTGATTAAAGACATAACGTGTGTTGTTGCATTGCATTGATTTGCAATGCCTTGTACTGCATTGCATTGCATTGCATTGCACTAACGATCTAACTTTGTGCACTGAAGAATAACATGTAGGTTATGCACTTTTCGCATTGCATTGCATTGCATACCAGACTACTAAATCATTCCCATGTTCATTAAAGAGATGGTATGTGTTGTTGCATTGCATTGCACTAACGATCTAACGTTGTGCACTGAAGAATAACATGTAGGTTATGCACTTTTCGCATTGCATTGCATTGCAGACTACTAAATCATTCCCATGTTCATTAAAGAGATAACGTGTGTTGTTGCAATTGCATTGCATTGCATTTTATTGCACAAACGATAACGTTGTGCACTGAAGAAAAACATTTAGGTTATGCACTTTTTGCATTGCATTGCATTGCACACTAGAACTTAATCATTCCCATGTTCTTTAAAGAGATGGTATGTGTGTTGTTGCATTGCATTGCACTAACGATCTAACGTTGTGCACTGAAGAATAACATATAGGTTATACACTTTTTGCCTTGTATTTGCACACTAGAACTTAACCATTCCCATGTTCATTAAAGAGATAACATGTGTGCTGTTGCATTGCATTGCACTAACGATCTAACGTTGTGCATTGAAGAATAACATTTAGGCTATGCACTTCTTGCATTGCATTACACACCAGAAGTAACTCATTCCCAAACTACATTGCGTTTTGCTTTGAGGAAATACAATATGTGCTATTGCATTTCACACAAGATCAAACTTTGTGCATTGAAGAATAACATATAAGCTATGAGTGCATCACAAACATACAATAACTATCTCAACTATCTACATTCCACTGCATAAAATATCTAACTGATATAGTTAGATATAATAATAATACATTATTATTCAACGCTAATTCTTAGATCGTTTGTGCAATGCAACACTCATGTTATGTTTTCATTGCACATGAGGTATGAAGTAGTTTATTCTATGCATTGTAATGCAAGAGGTAAATGCAATAATTTCCCTTAAAAGAATAAATGAATAAGTTAGTTATTGTGCAATGCCAATGCACATATGTCATGTGTCATATCAGTCCTACAGAGGTCCCTCTTGTCTTATATAACATCACAAGAAGTCAGTCTTGTATGTTTAGTAAGCCAGACAGTAGCCCATATTTGACTGATTGAACATATTTTTGGCAAAAGAGTCCTCAAAAGGTATTTTGTGTATATTATAAACTTATAGACTCCTTCTGATGTTTAATCAGCCATATAGAGGTGCATATTTGACCTGTTTGAACTTATTTCTGGTCAAAGGGTCCTCAAAGGTTTTTAAACAAACTTATAGACTCCTTCTGATGTTACATCACCCATAAAAAAGTACATTTTTGACCTACTAAACATATTTCTGCCAAGAGACCATGAAACTTAACTTACTATACGTACATACTGACTTCTCGTGATGTTAACTCAGGCAAGGAGTAGTGGATATTTGACCGATTGAACACATTTTTGGCCAAAGAGGCCTCGAAATGTTTTTTTTTTTACTCTTATAAATTTATAGACTCCTTCTGATGTTAAATCAGCTATATTTCAACTACTGGGAAAAAGAGTACTCGATCTTGAACTTTCTGTACATACTCTAGACATCTTCTGATGCTTCATAAGCCATTTAGAAGTCCATATCTGACCTGTTAAACTTATTTCTGGTCAATGGGTCCTTAAAAGGTTTTAAATATATATAATCTTATATAATATATAATACTTAAGCTATATAATCTTATAGACTAATTCTGATGTTAAATCAGCCATACAGAAGTCCATATTTGACCTTCTGAACATATTTCTGGCCAGAGACCTTGAACATTTACCTTACTATTTATATTTCTCCTACCATAAAGACTTCTCGTGATGTTATGTCAGCCAGACTGTAGCCATATTTGACTGATTTAACATGTTTTTGGCCAAAGAATCCTCAAAATGTTTTTTACTCTTAGAAACTCATAGACTCCTTCTGATGTTACGTCAGACATACAGAATTCCATATTTGACGCAAGGAACATATTTCTTGCCAAAGAGTCCTCGATCTTGGGCTTTCTATACATACTCATAGACTCCTTCTGATGCTTCATAAGCCATATAGATGTCCATATCTGACCTTTTGAACTTATTTCTGGTCATCAAAAGTTTTTAAACTATATAAAGTTATAGACTCCTTTTGATGATAAATCAGCTATACAGAGGTCCCCTTTTCACCTACTGAACATATTTCTTACCAAAGAGTCCTTGATCTTGGGGCTTTCTATACATACTCATAGACTCCTTCTGGTGCTTCATAAGCCTTATAGATGTCCATATCTGACCTTTTGAACTTATTTGTGGTCAAAGTGTCCTAACATTTTTTCAAACTATAGAAAGTTATAGACTCCTTTTGATGATAAATCAGCTATACAGAGGGCCCCTTTTGAACTACTGAACATATTTCTGGCCAAAGAGTCCTCGATCTTATGCTTTCTATACATACTCATAGACTCCTTCTGATGCCTCATAAGCCATATAGATGTCCATATCTGACCTTTTGAACTTATTTGTGGTCAAAGTTTCCTAAAAAAAATTCAAACTATATAAAGTTATAGACTCCTTTTGATGATAAATCAGCTATACAGAGGTCCCCTTTTGACCTACTGAACATATTTCTGGCCAAAGAGTCCTTGATCTTGGGGCTTTCTATACATACTCATAGACTCCTTTTGATGCTTCATAAGCCATATAGATGTCCATATCTGACCCTTTGAACTTATTTGTGGTCAAAGTGTCATAACAAAATTCAAACTATATAAAGTTATAGACTCCTTTTGATGATAAATCAGCTATTCAGAGGTCCCCTTTTGACCTCCTGAACATGTTTCTGGCCAAAGAGTCCTCGATATTGGGATTTCTATACATACTCATAGACTCCTTCTGGTGCTTCATAAGCCATATAGATGTCCATATCTGACCTTTTGAACTTATTTGTGGTATAAGTGTCCTAAAAAAAATTCAAAGTATATAAAGTTATAGACTCCTTTTGATGATAAGTCAGCTATAGAGGTCCCCTTTTGACCTCCTGAACATGTTTCTGGCCAAAGAGTCCTCGATCTTATGCTTTCTATACATACTCATAGACTCCTTCTGATGCTTCATAAGCCATATAGATGTCCATATCTGACCTTTTGAACTTATTTGTGGTCAAAGTGTCCTAACATTTTTTCAAACTATAGAAAGTTATAGACTCCTTTTGATGATAAATCAGCTATACAGAGGGCCCCTTTTGAATTACTGAACATATTTCTGGCCAAAGAGTCCTCGATCTTATGCTTTCTATACATACTCATAGACTCCTTCTGATGCCTCATAAGCCATATAGATGTCCATATCTGACCTTTTGAACTTATTTGTGGTCAAAGTTTCCTAAAAAAAATTCAAACTATATAAAGTTATAGACTCCTTTTGATGATAAATCAGCTATACAGAGGTCCCCTTTTGACCTACTGAACATATTTCTGGCCAAAGAGTCCTTGATCTTGGGGCTTTCAATACATACTCATAGACTCCTTTTGATGCTTCATAAGCCATATAGATGTCCATATCTGTCCTCTTGAACTTATTTGTGGTCAAAGTGTCATAACAAAATTCAAACTATATAAAGTTATAGACTCCTTTTGATGATAAATCAGCTATTCAGAGGTCCCCTTTTGACCTCCTGAACATGTTTCTGGCCAAAGAGTCCTCGATACTGGGATTTCTATACATACTCATAGACTCCTTCTGGTGCTTCATAAGCCATATAGATGTCCATATCTGACATTTACTTATTTGTGGTCAAAGTGTCCTAAAAAAAAATTCAAACTATATAAAGTTATAGACTCCTTTTGATGATAAATCAGCTAGGGCCCCTTTTGAACTACTGAACATATTTCTGGCCAAAGATTCCTCGATCTTATGCTTTCTATACATACTCATAGACTCCTTCTGATGCCTCATAAGCCATATAGATGTCCATATCTTACCTTTTGAACTTATTTGTGGTATAAGTGTCCTAAAAAAAAATTCAAAGTATATAAAGTTATAGACTCCTTTTGATGATAAGTCAGCTATAGAGGTCCCCTTTTGACCTCCTGAACATGTTTCTGGCCAAAGAGTCCTCGATCTTATGCTTTCTATACATACTCATAGACTCCTTCTGATGCTTCATAAGCCATATAGATGTCCATATCTGACCTTTTGAACTTATTTGTGGTCAAAGTGTCCTAAAAAAAATTCAAACTATATAAAGTTATAGACTCCTTTTGATGATAAGTCAGCTATACAGAGGTCCCCTTTTGACCTCCTGAACATGTTTCTGGCCAAAGAGTCCTCGATCTTGGGATTTCTATACATACTCATAGACTCCTGCTGCTTCATAAGCCATATAGATGTCCATATCTGACATTTTGAACTTATTTGTGGTCAAAGTGTCCTAAAAAAAAATTCAAACAATATAAAGTTATAGACTCCTTTTGATTATAAATCAGCTATACAGAGGGCCCCTTTTGACCTCCTGTACATATTTCTGGCCAAAAGTCCTTGATCTTGGGCTTTCTATACATACTCATAGACTCCTTCTGATGCTGCATAAGCCATATAGATGTCCATATCTGACCTTTTGAACTTATTTCTGGTCATCAAATTTTTTAAACTATATAAAGTTATAGACTCTTTCAGATGATAAATCAGCTATTCAGAGGGCCCCTTTTGAACTACTGAACATATTTCTGGCCAAAGAGTCCTTGATCTTATGCTTTCTATACATACTCATAGACTCCTTCTGATGCCTCATAAGCCATATAGATGTCCATATCTGACCTTTTGAACTTATTTGTGGTCAAAGTGTCCTAAAAAAAATTCAAACTATATAAAGTTATAGACTCATTTTGATTATAAATCAGCTATACAGAGGTCCCCTTTTGACCTCCTGAACATGTTTCTGGCCAAAGAGTCCTTGATCTTATGCTTTCTATACATACTCATAGATTCCTTCTGATGCTTCATAAGCCATATAGATGTCCATATCTGACCTTTTGAACTTATTTCTGGTCATCAAATTTTTTAAACTATATAAAGTTATAGACTCTTTCTGATGATAAATCAGCTATTCAGAGGTCCCCTTTTGACCTACTTAACATATTTCTGGCCAAAGAGTCCTAAAAGATTAACACTATACATTCAGACTGATATCTTCGGATGTTATATCATCCTGACAAAAGTCCCTATTTGCCCTACCGAATTTTTTTCTGGCCAAGGAGTGAGTACTCGAAACTTGACCTTTCCATATTGTTGACTCATTCTGATGTTACGTCAGACATACAGAATTCCATATTTGACCCAAGGAACATATTTCTTGCCAAAGAGTCCTCGATCTTGGGCTTTCTATACATACTCATAGACTCCTTCTGATGCTTCATAAGCCATATAGATGTCTATATCTGACCTTTTGAACTTATTTCTGGTCAAAGTGTCCTCAAAATTTTTCAAACTATATAAAGTTATAGACTCCTTCTGATAATAAATCAGCTATACCAAGGTCACCTTTTGACCTTCTGAACATATTTCTGGCCAAAGAGTTCTTGAACATTATCTTGCTATACTACAGATCGACTTGTTGTGATGTTATATTAACCAGCCAGTAGTCTATTTTTGACCTACTGAACATATTTCTGGCCAGAGTCCGTGAACATCAACTCACTATACATATAGACTGACTTCTCGTAATGTAAAATCAGGCAGACAGTAGTCCATATTTGACTGATTGAAAAAAAAAATTGACCAAAGAGTTCTCTAAAGGATTTTGTCTATCATAAATGTATAGACTCCTTCTGATGTTAAATCAGCCATACAGAAGTCCATATTTGACCTTCTGAACATATTTCTGGCCAGAGACCTTGAACATTTACTTTACTATTTATATTTCTCCTACCATAAAGACTTCTCGTGATGTTATGTCAGCCAGACTGTAGCCATATTTGACTGATTTAACATGTTTTTTTTTTTTTTTTTTTTCAAAGCATAAAGAAAATTTGTTGTAATTATTATTATTTTTTTTTTTTATTTATTTTTTTTTTTTTATTTAGTCAGTTCAAATACAAAAACATTTCAGTACAATGCAAAAAAAAAAAAAATGGTTACAAAGCATTGATAATACAGCTCAAAATATTTAACCAGAAAAGAAAAAAGAAGAAAAAAAAAAAAAAAGAAAAGAAAAAATAATTATAAAATAAACATAAACATAAGAACGAATACAAAAATATAAGTATAAAATATCAGGGCATTTATAAGTATTTGAAAAGCTTTAATATTTGTATTGTTTTTATAAGCTTTTTATTTTGTGATCTCATGTTTAAAAGAGTTTCAAAATATATTGTTAGATCGCTGTTATAGAAGGCAATATAGGAGGGTTTCTTTTGAGTTATTCTAGTCTTATGAATATAAAATTTCGCCAAAATGATAAAAAGATTAACTATATAATTTTGTTTTTCAGAAAAAAAGGGGTTTTGGAAACAAAGTAAAATGTCATAAGGGTCTAAATTAAGACATCTGTTCAATTTTTTCGTCATATCTATTTTAAAGTCAGTCCAAAAAGAAATAGAAAAAGGGCAATATAAAAACAAATGTTCAATGTCTTCAGGTGATGTGTTACAAAAAGTGCACTTATCACAAACAGTGTGAATATATCTACTAATGGTTGCATTTACAGGATAGCATCTATGAATAATTTTGTACACTACTTCTTTGATTTTATTAGAAATAATAAACTTATAGGGCATAGTCCAAATGTTGCGCCAAGATATACAATAAGGTTTAAGCCACTTTGATTTACATGGAGGACTGGATCCAACATTAAAGGAGTTTCTTATAAAGTTGTTATTAAAACCTTTATCAAATAAAGAAAGACCATTTACAAAGAGTTGAGGATTTTGTAAAGATGTATTATTGATATCTACATCTGAGAATTTGTTTAATATTAGTATGCCATTAGGAATAGCCTTAATTACTTTGTTAAATTCTTTTTCATTTACAAATAAACCATATTTTGAAATAAAATTAGGGTAAGTGTAAAATTGCCCATTTTTGTCAATTAGTTGGCTAACAATTAGAATGTTGTGTTGGACCCAATTCTCCATGTACAAAGATTTTTTATTATGAATGATATTACTATTGTTCCATATAAAACACCTACTGGGAGAAAAATTGTGAGATTTAACATGTTTTTGGCCAAAGAATCCTCAAAATGTTTTTTACTCTTAGAAACTCATAGACTCCTTCTGATGTTAAATCGGCCATACAGAAGTCCATATTTGACCCAAGGAATATTTTTATGGCCATAGAGTTCTCGATCTTGACCTTTCTATACATACTCATAGACTCCTTCTAATGTTACATAAGCCATATAGATATCCATATCTGACCTTTTGAACTTATTTCTGGTCATCAAAAGTTTTTAAACTATATAAAGTTATAGACTCTTTCTGATGATAAATCAGCTATACAAAGGTCACCTTTTGACCTTTTGAACATATTTCTGGCCAAAGAGTTCTTGAACATTATCTTGCTTGAACTTTTGACTTTTGACTACAGATTGACTTGTTGTGATGTTATATTAACCAGCCAGTAGTCTATTTTTGACCTACTGAAAATATTTCTGGCCAGAGTCCGTGAACATTAACTCACTATACAATATAGACTGACTTCTTGCAATGCCAAACCAGGCAGGCAGTAGTCCATATTTGACCGATTGAAAAAAAATTTGACCAAAGAGTTCTCAAAAGGATTTTGTCTGTCATAATCTATAGACTCCTTCTGATGTCCGAAAATATTACTGGCCAAAGAGTCCTTAAAGATTAACACTATACATTCAGATTGATATCTTCGGATGTTATATCATCATGACAAAAGTCCATATTTGACATACTGAAATTTTTTCTGGTCAAAGAGTCTCAACTTGACCATTCTATATATACTCATTGACTCTTTCTGATTCTTCATTAGCTATATAGATGTCCATATCTGGCGAATTGAAAATATTTTTGGCAAAAAGGTCCTTACAAGTTAACTTACTAAATACTCATAGACTTCTTCTGATGATACATCACTTTAACAGGTATGTGACCCTCTGAATATATTTTTGGCCAAAGAATCATTGAACATTAACTCTCTATACATATTGACTCAAGAGTCAAAATTTGACCTCTTTTGGTCTGATTTATCATCAGATGGAGTCTATAATTTTACATAGTTTAAAAACTTTTGAGGAACCTTTGACCAGAAATAATAATAAGTCATAAATATGGACATAAATAAGGCTTATGAAGAATCAAAAGGAGTCAATGAGCATGTATAGAAAGTTCAAGTACATAGACTCGTTGGCCAAAAAAAAAAAAGAAAAAAAAAAAAGTCATTATGGACAGTTGTCTGGCCGATGTACTATCTGAAGGAGTCTATAAGTGTGAATAGAAAGTTCAAGATCAAGGACTCTTCAGTCAGAAATATGTTCAACATGTTAAATCTGAACTACTTTATGGCTAAAGAAACAAAATAAGGCGTCACTGAGAATGTATAGAAAGTTCAAAATCGAGGACTCTTTTACCAGAAATATTTTCAGTAGGTCCATTATTGACTACTGTCTGGCTGATGAAACACTAAAAGGAGTCAATTAGCATGTACAAAATTTTCAAGTCAGAAATATGTTCAACATGTCAACTCTGGACTTCTGTATGGCTAAAGAAACAAAATAAGGCATCACTGAGAATGTATAGAAAGTTCAAGATCGAGAACTCTTTTACTTCAATAGTCAATATCTACAATTGTCTGGCCGATGTACTATCTGAAAGAGTCTATAAGTATGAATAGAAAGTTCAAGATCGAGGACTCTTCGGTCAGAAATATGTTCATTATGTCAAATCAGAACTACTGCATGGCTGATGAAACACCAGAAAGAGTCTATGAGTATGTTTAAAAGGTTCAAGATCGAGGACTCTTTTGCCAGAAATATGTTTAGTGGGTCAAATATGGACTGCTGTCTGGCTGATGAATCAGAAGTCAATGAAGATTGAGGAAGAAGATTATGAATAGAAAGTTCAAGTTCAAAGACTCTTCAGGTAGAAATATGTTCAGTGGGTCAATTATCTATATGGAGTCACTGAGAATCTATAGAAAGTTCAAGACAGAGGACTCTTTTACTATAAATATGTTCAGAGGGTCAATTATGGACTATTGTCTGCTTGTGAAACATCAGAAGGAGTCAATGAGCCTATATAGAAAGTTCAAGTTCAAGACTCTTCGGGCAGCAATATGTTCAGTAGGTCAATTATGGACTAATGTCTGGCTGATGAAACACTAAAAGGAGTCAATTAGCATGTACAGAATGTTCAAGTTCATGGACTTGTTGGCCAGAAATATGTTTAATAATTGATATGGACAATTGTCTGTCCGATGTAACTTTCTGAAAGAGTCTATAATTATGAATAGAAAGTTCAAGATAAAAATCTCTTTGGTCAGAAATATGTTCAACATGTCAAATCTGGACTACTGTATGGCTGAAGAAACATCAGAAGTAAATGATTATGTATAGAAAGTTCAAGTTCATAGACTCTTCGGGCAGAAAAATGTTCAGTAGGTCAATTGTGGACAATTATATGGCTGATGAAACATCAGAAGGAGTATGTATAGAAAGAATAAGATCAAGGTCTCTTTGGCCAGAAATATGTTCAATTGATCAAATTTTGAAATACTATATTGCTGTTGTAAAATCAGGAGTCATTATGTATTGAAAAATGTTCATAGACTCATTGGTCAGAAATAGGTTTAATAGGTCATATTGATACAATACAATACAGTAATGTTTTGCTATTGTAACATCAGAAGGAGTCAATGTATAGAGAAATCAAGATTATAAACCCATCGCTCAGAAATGAGTTTAGTAGTCAATTATGGATCATTTTTTGGCTGAAGTACTATCTGAAAGCGTCTATGAGTACGTATAGAAAGATCAAGGACTCTTCCAGCCAGAAATATGTTCAATTGTCAAATATGGATAATAGCCTGGGTGATGAAAAATCAGAAGGAGATAGTAATTATGTATAGATAATTAAAGTTCTAGGTCTCTGTGGCCAGATATATGTTCAATGGGTCAAATTTGGACTAACAATATGGTTGATTTAACATCAAAAGTAGTCGATGAGAATGCATATAAACATACCTTTTGACGACTCTTTTGGACAGAAATATGTTCTCTTGGTCAAATATGGACTACTGTATGGTGGATGTAAAATCAAAAATAGTCTAGGAGAAGGAACAGTAAGTTAAACTTTGATGATTCTTTTGCCAGAAATATGTTCAGTAGGTCAATAACTGACTTCTGTCTCAATGATGAAACATCAGAACAAGCCTATGATTATGTATAGAACGATCAATATCGAGGACACTTTGGTTATAGAAATGTTCAATAGGTCAAATTTGAACTATACTGTATGGCTGATGAAACATCAGAAGGATTGTAAAAGCAATTAGTCTAGAAATATGTTCAAAATATAAAATTTGAACTACTGTTCAAATACATTGGATAGCAGATAATTAATTAACAAGTCTACAAGTATGTTTAGAAAGTTCAAGATCGAGGACTCTATGGTCAGAAATATATTCAATGGGTCAAGTATGGACATCTTTCAGGCTGATGAAACATCAGAAGCTGTCAATGAGCATGTACAGAAAGGTCAAGATCAGGGACTCTTTGACCAGAAATATATTAGTAGGTCAAATATGGACTTTTGTATGGCTAATGTATTATTAAGAGAAGTCAATAAGCAGAGAAAGTTAATGTTCAAAGACTCTTTGGCCAAAAATGTGTTCAGTAGTTCAAATAGGAACCTCTGTATGGCTGAATTAACATAATAAGAAACCCTTTGAGGACCATTTGACCAGAAATAAGTTCAGTAGGTCAAATATGGAATTCTATATGTGGCTTATGAACCATCAGAAGGAGTCTAGGAGTGAGAATGCAAAGTTCAAGATTGAGGACTCTTTTTTATCAGAAGGAGTCTATAACTTTATATAGTTTGAAAAATTTTGAGGACACTTTGACCACAAATAAGTTCAAAAGGTCAGATATGGACATCTATATGGCTTATGAAGCATCAGAAGGAATCTATGAGTATGTATAGGAAGCCCAAGATCGAGGACTCTTTGGTCAGAAACATGTTCAGGAGGTCAAAAAGGGACCTCTGTATAGCTGATTTATCATCAAAAGGAGTCTATAACTTTCTATAGTTTGAAAAATTTTGAGGACACTTTGACCACAAATAAGTTCAAAAGGTCAGATATGGACATCTATATGGCTTATGAAGCATCAGAAGGAGTCTATGAGTATGTATCGAAAACGCAAGATCGAGGGCTCTTTGGCCAGAAATATGTTCAGGAGGTCAAAGGGGGACCTCTGTATAGCTGATTTATCATCAAAAGGAGTCTATAACTTTATATAGTTTGAATTTTTTTAGGACACTTTGACCACAAATAAGTTCAAAAGGTCAGATATGGACATCTATATGGCTTATGAAGCATCAGAAGGTGTCTATGAGTATGTACAGAAAGCATAAGATCGAGGACTCTTTGGCCAGAAATATGTTCAGTAGGTCAAAAGGGGACCTCTGAATAGCTGATTTATCATCAGAAAGAGTCTGTAACTTTATATAGTTTAAAAAATTTGATGACCAGAAATAAGTTCAAAAGGTCAGATATGGACATCTATATGGCTTATGAAGCATCAGAAGGAGTCTATGAGTATGTATAGAAATCCCAATATCGAGGACTCTTTGGCCAGAAACATGTTCAGGAGGTCAAAAGGGGACCTCTGAATAGCTGATTTATCATCAAAAGGAGTCTATAACTTTATATAGTTTGAATTTTTTATGACACTTTGACCACAAATAAGTTCAAAAGGTCAGATATGGACATCTATATGGCTTATGAAGCATCAGAAGGTGTCTATGAGTATGTACAGAAAGCATAAGATCGAGGACTCTTTGGCCAGAAATATGTGCAGTAGGTCAAAAGGGGACCTCTGAATAGCTGATTTATCATCAGAAAGAGTCTGTAACTTTATATAGTTTAAAAAATTTGATGACCAGAAATAAGTTCAAAAGGTCAGATATGGACATCTATATGGCTTATGAAGCATCAGAAGGAGTCTATGAGTATGTATAGAAATCCCAATATCGAGGACTCTTTGGCCAGAAACATGTTCAGGAGGTCAAAAGGGGACCTCTGTATAGCTGATTTATCATCAAAAGGAGTCTATAACTTTATATAGTTTGAATTTTTTTTGGAAACTTTGACCACAAATAAATTCAAAAGGTCAGATATGGACATCTATATGGCTTATGAGGCATCAGAAGGAGTCTATGAGTATGTATAGAAAGCCCAAGATCGAGGACTCTTTGGCAAGAAATATGTTCAGTAGGTCAAAAGGGGACCTCTGAATAGCTGATTTATCATCAGAAAGAGTCTATAACTTTATATAGTTTAAAAAATGTGATGACCAGAAATAAGTTCAAAAGGTCAGATATGGACATCTATATGGCTTATGAAGCATCAGAAGGAGTCTATGAGTATGTATAGAAAGCCCAAGATCGAGGACTCTTTGGCCAGAAATATGTACAGGAGGTCAAAAGGGGACCTCTGTATAGCTGATTTATCATCAAAAGGAGTCTATAACTTTCTATTGTTTGAAATATTTTGAGGACACTTTGACCACAAATAAGTTCAAAAGGTCATATATGGACATCTATATGGCTTATGAAGCACCAGAAGGAGTCTATGAGTATGTATAGAAATCCCAATATCGAGGACTCTTTGGCCAGAAATATGTTCAGTAGGTCAAAAGGGGACCTCTGTATAGCTGATTTATCATCAAAAGGAGTCTATAACTTTATATAGTTTGATTTTTTTTTGGAAACTTTGACCACAAATAAGTTCAAAAGGTCAGATATGGACATCTATATGGCTTATGAGGCATCAGAAGGAGTCTATGAGTATGTATAGAAAGCATAAGATCGAGGACTCTTTGGCCAGAAATATGTTCAGTAGTTCAAAAGGGGCCCTCTGCATAGCTGATTTATCATCAAAAGGAGTCTATAACTTTCTATAGTTTGAAAAAATGTTAGGACACTTTGACCACAAATAAGTTCAAAAGGTCAGATATGGACATCTATATGGCTTATGAAGCATCAGAAGGAGTCTATGAGTATGTATAGAAAGCCCCAAGATCAAGGACTCTTTGGTAAGAAATATGTTCAGTAGGTCAAAAGGGGACCTCTGTATAGCTGATTTATCATCAAAAGGAGTCTATAACTTTATATAGTTTAAAAACTTTTGATGACCAGAAATAAGTTCAAAAGGTCAGATATGGACATCTATATGGCTTATGAAGCATCAGAAGGAGTCTATGATTATGTATAGAAAGCCCAAGATCGAGGACTCTTTGGCAAGAAATTTGTTCCTTGGGTCAAATATGGAATTCTGTATGTCTGACGTAACATCAGAAGGAGTCTATGAGTTTCTAAGAGTAAAAAACATTTTGAGGATTCTTTGGCCAAAAACATGTTAAATCAGTCAAATATGGCTACAGTCTGGCTTACATAATATCACGAGAAGTCTTTATGGTAGGAGAAATATAAATAGTAAGGTAAATGTTCAAGGTCTCTGGCCAGAAATATGTTCAGAAGGTCAAATATGGACTTCTGTATGGCTGATTTAAAATCAGAATTAGTCTATAAGATTATATAGCTTAAGTATTATATATTATATAAGATATTTAAAACCTTTTAAGGACCCATTGACCAGAAATAAGTTTAACAGGTCAGAAATGGACTTCTAAATGGCTTATGAAGCATCAGAAGATGTCTAGAGTATGTACAGAAAGTTCAAGATCGAGTACTCTTTTTCCCAGTAGTTGAAATATGGCTGATTTAACATCAGAAGGAGTCTATAAATTTATAAGAGTAAAAAAAAAAAAAACATTTCGAGGCCTCTTTGGCCAAAAATGTGTTCAATCGGTCAAATATCGACTACTCCTTGCCTGAGTTAACATCACGAGCAGTCAGTAGTATAGTAAGTTAAGTTTCATGGTCTCTTGGCAGAAATATGTTTAGTAGGTCAAAAATGTACTTTTTTTTTATGGGTGATGTAACATCAGAAGGAGTCTATAAGTTTGTTTATAAACCTTTGAGGACCCTTTGACCAGAAATAAGTTCAATAGGTCAAAAATGCACCTCTATATGGCTGATTTAACATCAGAAGGAGTCTATAAGTTTATAATATACACAAAATACCTTTTGAGGACTCTTTTGCCCAAAATATGTTCAATCAGTCAAATATGGACTACTGTCTGGCTTACTAAACATACAAGACTGACTTCTTGTGATGTTATATAAGACAAGAGGGACCTCTGTAGGACTGATATGACACATGACATATGTGCATTGGCATTGCACAATAACTAACTTATTCATTTATTCTTTTAAGGGAAATTATTGCATTTACCTCTTGCATTACAATGCATAGAATAAACTACTTCATACCTCATGTGCAATGAAAACATAACATGATTGTTGCATTGCACAAACGATCTAAGAATTAGCGTTGAATAATAATGTATTATTATTATATCTAACTATATCAGTTAGATATTTTATGCAGTGGAATGTAGATAGTTGAGACAGTTATTGTATGTTTGTGATGTACTCATAGCTTATATGTTATTCTTCAATGCACAAAGTTTGACCTTGTGTGAAATGCAATGCAATAGGACATATTGTATTTCCTCAAAGCAAAACGCAATGTAGTTTGGGAATGAGTTACTTCTGGTGTGTAATGCAATGCAAGAAGTGCATAGCCTAAATGTTATTCTTCAATGCACAACGTTAGATCGTTAGTGCAATGCAATGCAACAGCACACATGTTATCTAATTAATGAACATGGGAATGGTTAAGTTCTAGTGTGCAATACAATGCAAAAAGTGTATAACCTATATGTTATTCTTCAGAGCACAACGTTAGATCGTTTGTGCAATGCAATGCAATGCAACAACAAACATTATCTCTTTAATGAACATGGGAATGATTTAGTTCTGATGTGCAATGCAATGCAATGCGAAAAGTGCATAACCTACATGTTATTCTTCAGTGCACAACGTTAGATCGTTTGTGCAATAAAATGCAATGCAATGCAATTGCAACAACACACGTTATCTCTTTAATGAACATGGGAATGATTTAGTAGTCTGGTATGCAATGCAATGCAATGCGAAAAGTGCATAACCTACATGTTATTCTTCAGTGCACAACGTTAGATCGTTAGTGCAATGCAAAGCAGTGCAAAGCAATGCAATGCAATGCAATGCAATGCAAAGCAATGCAAAGCAATGCAAAGCAATGCAATACAATGCAATGCAACAACACACGTTATGTCTTTAACGAACATGGGAATGATTTAGTTCTGGAGTGCAATGCAATGCAATACGTGCATAACCTATATGTTATTCTTCAGTGCACAACGTTAGAGCGTTAGTGTAATGCAATGCAATGCAATGCAATGCAATGAAGTGCAAAGCAATGCAAATCAATATAGTGCAATACAATGCAATGAAAAACACTCGTTATGTCTTTAATCAACATGGGAATGAGGTAGTTCTGGTGTGCAATGCAATGCGAAAAGTGCAAAACATTAGATCTTTAGTGCAATGCAATGCAGTGCAAAGCAATGCAAATCAATGTAATGCAACGCAAAAAATTGCATTGCAATACATTGCATTGCAATACATTGCAATGCAATGCAATGCAACAACACACGTTATGTCTTTAATGAACATGGGAATGATTTAGTTCTGGTATGCAATGCAATGCAATGCGAAAAGTGCATAACCTATATGTTATTCTTCAGTGCACAACGTTAGATCGTTAGTGCAATGCAATGCAATGCAATACAATGCAATGCAATGCAATGCATTGCAATGCAATGCATTGCAAAGCAATGCAAATAAATTCAATGCAATGCAATGCAACAACACGTTATGTTTTTAATCAACATGGGAATGAGGTAGTTCTGGTGTGCAATGAAATGCAAAAAGTGCATAACATATGTTATTCTTCAGTGCACAACGTTAGATCGTTAGCAAAAAGTGCACCAACAAACGTTGTCTCTTTAATGAACACGGGAATGATTTAGGTCTGGTGTGCAATGCAATGAAATGCAAAAAGTGTAAACCTATATGTTATTCTTTAGTGCACAAAGTTAGATCGTTAGTGAAATGCAATGCAATGCAATGCAATACAATACATTGCAATGCAATGCAATGCAATGCAATGTTATTCTTCAGTGCACAACGTTAGATCGTTAGTGCAATGCAATGCAGTGCAAAGCAATGCAAATCAATGCAATGCAATACAATACAATGCAACAACACACGTTATGTCTTTAATGAACATGGTTTAATGATTTAGTTCTGGTGTGCAATGCAATGCAAAAAGTGCATAACCTATATGTTATTCTTCAGTGCACAACGTTAGAGCGTTAGTGTAATGCAATGCAATGCAGTGCAGTGCAAAGCAATGCAAATCAATATAGTGCAATACAATGCAACAACACACGTTATGTCTACATGGTTTAATCAACATGGGAATGAGGTAGTTCTGGTGTGCAATGCAATGCAAAAAGTTCATAACATATGTTATTCTTCAGTGCACAACGTTAGATCGTTAGTGCAATGCAATTCAATGCAATGCAATGCAATGCAATGCAATGCAATGCAATGCAATGCAATGCAATGCAACAACACAACATGGGAATGAGGTAGTTCTGGTGTGCAATGCAATGCAAAAAGTTCATAACATATGTTATTCTTCAGTGCACAACGTTAGATCGTTAGTGCAATGCAATGCAATTCAATGCAATGCAATGCAATGCAATGCAATGCAATGCAATGCAATGCAATGCAATGCAATGCAACAACACACATATCATCTCTATAATCAACTTGGGAATGATTTTGTTCTGGTGTGCAATGCAATGCGAAAAGAGCATAACCTATATGTTATTCTTCAGTGCACAACATTAGATCTTTAGTGCAATGCAATGCAGTGCAAAGCAATGCAAATGAATGTAATGCAACGCAAAACATTATGCAACAACACACGTTAATGACCATTGGAATGATTTAGTTCTGGTATGCAATGCTGGTATCCAATGCAAAAAGTGCATGACCTATATGTTATTCTTCAGTGCACAACGTTAGATCGTTAGTGCAATGCAATGCAATTCAAATTCCCATGTTGATTAAAAACATAACGTGTGTTGTTGCATTGCATTGCATTGCATTGCATTGAATTTATTTGCATTGCATTACATTGCATTGTATTGCATTGCATTGCATTGCACTAAAGATCTAACGTTGTGCACTGAAGAATAACATATAGGTTATGCACTTTTCGCATTGCATTGCACACCAGAACTACCTCATTCCCATGTTGATTAAAGACATAACGAGTGTTTTTCATTGCATTGTATTGCACTATATTGATTTGCATTGCTTTGCACTGCATTGCATTGCATTGCATTGCACTAACGCTCTTAAACGTTGTGCACTGAAGAATAACATATAGGTTATGCACGTATTGCATTGCATTGCACACCAGAACTAAATCATTCCCATGTTCATTAAAGACATAACGTGTGTTGTTGCTTTGCATTGCTTTGCATTGCTTTGCATTGCTTTGCATTGCTTTGCATTGCTTTGCATTGCTTTGCATTGCTTTGCATTGCTTTGCATTGCTTTGCATTGCTTTGCATTGCATTGCATTGCATTGCATTGCATTGCATTGCATTGCATTGCTTTGCATTGCTTTGCACTGCATTGCATTGCACTTACGATCTAACGTTGTGCACTGAAGAATAACATATAGGTTATGCTCTTTTCGCATTGCATTGCACACCAGAACAAAATCATTCCCAAGTTCATTATAGAGATGATATGTGTGTTGTTGCATTGCATTGCATTGCATTGATTTGCAATGCTTTGCACTGCATTTCATTGCAGTGCATTGCACTAGCGATGTAACGTTGTGCACTCAAGAATAACATATAGGTTATGCACTTTTTGGATTTCATTGCATTGCACACCAGAACTACCTCATTCCCATGTTGATTAAAGACATAACGTGTGTTGTTGCATTGCATTGATTTGCAATGCCTTGTACTGCATTGCATTGCATTGCACTAACGATCTAACTTTGTGCACTGAAGAATAGCATGTAGGTTATGCACTTTTCGCATTGCATTGCATTGCATACCAGACTACTAAATCATTCCCATGTTCATTAAAGAGATGGTATGTGTGTTGTTGCATTGCATTGCACTAACGATCTAACGTTGTGCACTGAAGAATAACATGTAGGTTATGCACTTTTCGCATTGCATTGCATTGCAGACTACTAAATCATTCCCATGTTCATTAAAGAGATAACGTGTGTTGTTGCAATTGCATTGCATTGCATTTTATTGCACAAACGATAACGTTGTGCACTGAAGAAAAACATTTAGGTTATGCACTTTTTGCATTGCATTGCATTGCACATCAGAACTAAATCATTCCCTTGTTCATTAAAGAGATAATGTTTGTTGTTGCATTGCATTGCACAAACGATCTAACGTTGTGCACTGAAGAATAACATATAGGTTATGCACGTTTCCCATTGCATTGCACACCAGAAATAAATCATTCCCATGTTCTTTAAAGAGATGATATGTGTGTTGTTGCATTGCATTGCACTAGCGATGTAACGTTGTGCACTGAAGAATAACATATAGGTTATGCACTTTTTGCATTGCATTGCATTGCACACTAGAACTTAATCATTCCCATGTTCTTTAAAGAGATGGTATGTGTGTTGTTGCATTGCATTGCACTAACGATCTAACGTTGTGCACTGAAGAATAACATATAGGTTATACACTTTTTGCATTGTATTGCACACTAGAACTTAACCATTCCCATGTTCATTAAAGAGATAACATGTGTGCTGTTGCATTGCATTGCACTAACGATCTAACGTTGTGCATTGAAGAATAACATTTAGGCTATGCACTTCTTGCATTGCATTACACACCAGAAGTAACTCATTCCCAAACTACATTGCGTTTTGCTTTGAGGAAATACAATATGTGCTATTGCATTTCACACAAGATCAAACTTTGTGCATTGAAGAATAACATATAAGCTATGAGTGCATCACAAACATACAATAACTATCTCAACTATCTACATTCCACTGCATAAAATATCTAACTGATATAGTTAGATATAATAATAATACATTATTATTCAACGCTAATTCTTAGATCGTTTGTGCAATGCAACACTCATGTTATGTTTTCATTGCACATGAGGTATGAAGTAGTTTATTCTATGCATTGTAATGCAAGAGGTAAATGCAATAATTTCCCTTAAAAGAATAAATGAATAAGTTAGTTATTGTGCAATGCCAATTCACATATGTCATGTGTCATATCAGTCCTACAGAGGTCCCTCTTGTCTTATATAACATCACAAGAAGTCAGTCTTGTATGTTTAGTAAGCCAGACAGTAGCCCATATTTGACTGATTGAACATATTTTTGGCAAAAGAGTCCTCAAAAGGTATTTTGTGTATATTATAAACTTATAGACTCCTTCTGATGTTTAATCAGCCATATAGAGGTGCATATTTGACCTGTTTGAACTTATTTCTGGTCAAAGGGTCCTCAAAGGTTTTTAAACAAACTTATAGACTCCTTCTGATGTTACATCACCCATAAAAAAGTACATTTTTGACCTACTAAACATATTTCTGCCAAGAGACCATGAAACTTAACTTACTATACGTACATACTGACTTCTCGTGATGTTAACTCAGGCAAGGAGTAGTGGATATTTGACCGATTGAACACATTTTTGGCCAAAGAGGCCTCGAAATGTTTTTTTTTTTACTCTTATAAATTTATAGACTCCTTCTGATGTTAAATCAGCTATATTTCAACTACTGGGAAAAAGAGTACTCGATCTTGAACTTTCTGTACATACTCTAGACATCTTCTGATGCTTCATAAGCCATTTAGAAGTCCATATCTGACCTGTTAATTTTGTCTGTCATATCTTCTGGTCAATGGGTCCTTAAAAGGTTTTAAATATATATAATCTTATATAATATATAATACTTAAGCTATATAATCTTATAGACTACTTCTGATGTTAAATCAGCCATACAGAAGTCCATATTTGACCTTCTGAACATATTTCTGGCCAGAGACCTTGAACATTTACCTTACTATTTATATTTCTCCTACCATAAAGACTTCTCGTGATATTATGTCAGCCAGACTGTAGCCATATTTGACTGATTTAACATGTTTTTGGCCAAAGAATCCTCAAAATGTTTTTTACTCTTAGAAACTCATAGACTCCTTCTGATGTTACGTCAGACATACAGAATTCCATATTTGACCCAAGGAACATATTTCTTGCCAAAGAGTCCTCGATCTTGGGCTTTCTATACATACTCATAGACTCCTTCTGATGCTTCATAAGCCATATAGATGTCCATATCTGACCTTTTGAACTTATTTCTGGTCATCAAAAGTTTTTAAACTATATAAAGTTATAGACTCCTTTTGATGATAAATCAGCTATACAGAGGTCCCCTTTTGACCTACTGAACATATTTCTTACCAAAGAGTCCTTGATCTTGGGGCTTTCTATACATACTCATAGACTCCTTCTGATGCTTCATAAGCCATATAGATGTCCATATCTGACCTTTTGAACTTATTTGTGGTCAAAGTGTCCTAACATTTTTTCAAACTATAGAAAGTTATAGACTCCTTTTGATGATAAATCAGCTATACAGAGGGCCCCTTTTGAACTACTGAACATATTTCTGGCCAAAGAGTCCTCGATCTTATGCTTTCTATACATACTCATAGACTCCTTCTGATGCCTCATAAGCCATATAGATGTCCATATCTGACCTTTTGAACTTATTTGTGGTCAAAGTGTCCTAACATTTTTTCAAACTATAGAAAGTTATAGACTCCTTTTGATGATAAATCAGCTATACAGAGGGCCCCTTTTGAACTACTGAACATATTTCTGGCCAAAGAGTCCTCGATCTTATGCTTTCTATACATACTCATAGACTCCTTCTGATGCCTCATAAGCCATATAGATGTCCATATCTGACCTTTTGAACTTATTTGTGGTCAAAGTTTCCTAAAAAAAATTCAAACTATATAAAGTTATAGACTCCTTTTGATGATAAATCAGCTATACAGAGGTCCCCTTTTGACCTACTGAACATATTTCTGGCCAAAGAGTCCTTGATCTTGGGGCTTTCTATACATACTCATAGACTCCTTTTGATGCTTCATAAGCCATATAGATGTCCATATCTGACCCTTTGAACTTATTTGTGGTTAAAGTGTCATAACAAAATTCAAACTATATAAAGTTATAGACTCCTTTTGATGATAAATCAGCTATTCAGAGGTCCCCTTTTGACCTCCTGAACATGTTTCTGGCCAAAGAGTCCTCGATATTGGGATTTCTATACATACTCATAGACTCCTTCTGGTGCTTCATAAGCCATATAGATGTCCATATCTGACCTTTTGAACTTATTTGTGGTATAAGTGTCCTAAAAAAATTCAAAGTATATAAAGTTATAGACTCCTTTTGATGATAAGTCAGCTATAGAGGTCCCCTTTTGACCTCCTGAACATGTTTCTGGCCAAAGAGTCCTCGATCTTATGCTTTCTATACATACTCATAGACTCCTTCTGATGCTTCATAAGCCATATTGATGTCCATATCTGACCTTTTGAACTTATTTGTGGTCAAAGTGTCCTAACATTTTTTCAAACTATAGAAAGTTATAGACTCCTTTTGATGATAAATCAGCTATACAGAGGGCCCCTTTTGAATTACTGAACATATTTCTGGCCAAAGAGTCCTCGATCTTATGCTTTCTATACATACTCATAGACTCCTTCTGATGCCTCATAAGCCATATAGATGTCCATATCTGACCTTTTGAACTTATTTGTGGTCAAAGTTTCCTAAAAAAAATTCAAACTATATAAAGTTATAGACTCCTTTTGATGATAAATCAGCTATACAGAGGTCCCCTTTTGACCTACTGAACATATTTCTGGCCAAAGAGTCCTTGATCTTGGGGCTTTCAATACATACTCATAGACTCCTTTTGATGCTTCATAAGCCATATAGATGTCCATATCTGTCTTCTTGAACTTATTTGTGGTCAAAGTGTCATAACAAAATTCAAACTATATAAAGTTATAGACTCCTTTTGATGATAAATCAGCTATTCAGAGGTCCCCTTTTGACCTCCTGAACATGTTTCTGGCCAAAGAGTCCTCGATATTGGGATTTCTATACATACTCATAGACTCCTTCTGGTGCTTCATAAGCCATATAGATGTCCATATCTGACATTTACTTATTTGTGGTCAAAGTGTCCTAAAAAAAAATTCAAACTATATAAAGTTATAGACTCCTTTTGATGATAAATCAGCTAGGGCCCCTTTTGAACTACTGAACATATTTCTGGCCAAAGAGTCCTCGATCTTATGCTTTCTATACATACTCATAGACTCCTTCTGATGCCTCATAAGCCATATAGATGTCCATATCTGACCTTTTGAACTTATTTGTGGTATAAGTGTCCTAAAAAAAATTCAAAGTATATAAAGTTATAGACTCCTTTTGATGATAAGTCAGCTATAGAGGTCCCCTTTTGACCTCCTGAACATGTTTCTGGCCAAAGAGTCCTCGATCTTATGCTTTCTATACATACTCATAGACTCCTTCTGATGCTTCATAAGCCATATTGATGTCCATATCTGACCTTTTGAACTTATTTGTGGTCAAAGTGTCCTAACATTTTTTCAAACTATAGAAAGTTATAGACTCCTTTTGATGATAAATCAGCTATACAGAGGGCCCCTTTTGAATTACTGAACATATTTCTGGCCAAAGAGTCCTCGATCTTATGCTTTCTATACATACTCATAGACTCCTTCTGATGCCTCATAAGCCATATAGATGTCCATATCTGACCTTTTGAACTTATTTGTGGTCAAAGTTTCCTAAAAAAAATTCAAACTATATAAAGTTATAGACTCCTTTTGATGATAAATCAGCTATACAGAGGTCCCCTTTTGACCTACTGAACATATTTCTGGCCAAAGAGTCCTTGATCTTGGGGCTTTCAATACATACTCATAGACTCCTTTTGATGCTTCATAAGCCATATAGATGTCCATATCTGTCTTCTTGAACTTATTTGTGGTCAAAGTGTCATAACAAAATTCAAACTATATAAAGTTATAGACTCCTTTTGATGATAAATCAGCTATTCAGAGGTCCCCTTTTGACCTCCTGAACATGTTTCTGGCCAAAGAGTCCTCGATATTGGGATTTCTATACATACTCATAGACTCCTTCTGGTGCTTCATAAGCCATATAGATGTCCATATCTGACATTTACTTATTTGTGGTCAAAGTGTCCTAAAAAAAAATTCAAACTATATAAAGTTATAGACTCCTTTTGATGATAAATCAGCTAGGGCCCCTTTTGAACTACTGAACATATTTCTGGCCAAAGAGTCCTCGATCTTATGCTTTCTATACATACTCATAGACTCCTTCTGATGCCTCATAAGCCATATAGATGTCCATATCTGACCTTTTGAACTTATTTGTGGTATAAGTGTCCTAAAAAAAATTCAAAGTATATAAAGTTATAGACTCCTTTTGATGATAAGTCAGCTATAGAGGTCCCCTTTTGACCTCCTGAACATGTTTCTGGCCAAAGAGTCCTCGATCTTATGCTTTCTATACATACTCATAGACTCCTTCTGATGCTTCATAAGCCATATAGATGTCCATATCTGACCTTTTGAACTTATTTGTGGTCAAAGTGTCCTAAAAAAAATTCAAACTATATAAAGTTATAGACTCCTTTTGATGATAAGTCAGCTATACAGAGGTCCCCTTTTGACCTCCTGAACATGTTTCTGGCCAAAGAGTCCTCGATCTTGGGATTTCTATACATACTCATAGACTCCTGCTGCTTCATAAGCCATATAGATGTCCATATCTGACATTTTGAACTTATTTGTGGTCAAAGTGTCCTAAAAAAAAATTCAAACAATATAAAGTTATAGACTCCTTTTGATTATAAATCAGCTATACAGAGGGCCCCTTTTGACCTCCTGTACATATTTCTGGCCAAAAGTCCTTGATCTTGGGCTTTCTATACATACTCATAGACTCCTTCTGATGCTTCATAAGCCATATAGATGTCCATATCTGACCTTTTGAACTCATTTCTGGTCATCAAATTTTTTAAACTATATAAAGTTATAGACTCTTTCTCGTGATAAATCAGCTATTCAGAGGGCCCCTTTTGAACTACTGAACATATTTCTGGCCAAAGAGTCCTCGATCTTATGCTTTCTATACATACTCATAGACTCCTTCTGATGCCTCATAAGCCATATAGATGTCCATATCTGACCTTTTGAACTTATTTGTGGTCAAAGTGTCCTAAAAAAATTCAAACTATATAAAGTTATAGACTCATTTTGATTATAAATCAGCTATACAGAGGTCCCCTTTTGACCTCCTGAACATGTTTCTGGCCAAAGAGTCCTTGATCTTATGCTTTCTATACATACTCAGAGATTCCTTCTGATGCTTCATAAGCCATATAGATGTCCATATCTGACCTTTTGAACTTATTTCTGGTCATCAAATTTTTTAAACTATATAAAGTTATAGACTCTTTCTGATGATAAATCAGCTATTCAGAGGTCCCCTTTTGACCTACTGAACATATTTCTGGCCAAAGAGTCCTAAAAGATTAACACTATACATTCAGACTGATATCTTCGGATGTTATATCATCCTGACAAAAGTCCCTATTTGCCCTACCGAATTTTTTTCTGGCCAAGGAGTGAGTACTCGAAACTTGACCTTTCCATATTGTTGACTCTTTCTGATGTTACGTCAGACATACAGAATTCCATATTTGACCCAAGGAACATATTTCTTGCCAAAGAGTCCTCGATCTTGGGCTTTCTATACATACTCATAGACTCCTTCTGATGCTTCATAAGCCATATAGATGTCTATATCTGACCTTTTGAACTTATTTCTGGTCAAAGTGTCCTCAAAATTTTTCAAACTATATAAAGTTATAGACTCCTTCTGATAATAAATCAGCTATACCAAGGTCACCTTTTGACCTTCTGAACATATTTCTGGCCAAAGAGTTCTTGAACATTATCTTGCTATACTACAGATCGACTTGTTGTGATGTTATATTAACCAGCCAGTAGTCTATTTTTGACCTACTGAACATATTTCTGGCCAGAGTCCGTGAACATCAACTCACTATACATATAGACTGACTTCTCGTAATGTAAAATCAGGCAGACAGTAGTCCATATTTGACTGATTGAAAAAAAAAAATGACCAAAGAGTTCTCTAAAGGATTTTGTCTATCATAAATGTATAGACTCCTTCTGATGTTAAATCAGCCATACAGAAGTCCATATTTGACCTTCTGAACATATTTCTGGCCAGAGACCTTGAACATTTACTTTACTATTTATATTTCTCCTACCATAAAGACTTCTCGTGATGTTATGTCAGCCAGACTGTAGCCATATTTGACTGATTTAACATGTTTTTTTTGTTTTGTTTTTTTCAAAGCATAAAGAAAATTTGTTGTAATTATTATTTTTATTTTTTATTTTTTTTTTTATTTTTTTTTATTTAGTCAGTTCAAATACAAAAACATTTCAGTACAATGCAAAAAAAAAAAAATGGTTACAAAGCATTGATAATACAGCTCAAAATATTTAACCAGAAAAGAAAAAAGAAGAAAAAAAAAAAGAAAAGAAAAAATAATTATAAAATAAACATAAACATAAGAACGAATACAAAAATATAAGTATAAAATATCAGGGCATTTATAAGTATTTGAAAAGCTTTAATATTTGTATTGTTTTTATAAGCTTTTTATTTTGTGATCTCATGTTTAAAAGAGTTTCAAAATATATTGTTAGATCGCTGTTATAGAAGGCAATATAGGAGGGTTTCTTTTGAGTTATTCTAGTCTTATGAATATAAAATTTCGCCAAAATGATAAAAAGATTAACTATATAATTTTGTTTTTCAGAAAAAAAGGGGTTTTGGAAACAAAGTAAAATGTCATAAGGGTCTAAATTAAGACATCTGTTCAATTTTTTCGTCATATCTATTTTAAAGTCAGTCCAAAAAGAAATAGAAAAAGGACAATATAAAAACAAATGTTCAATGTCTTCAGGTGATGTGTTACAAAAAGTGCACTTATCACAAACAGTGTGAATATATCTACTAATGGTTGCATTTACAGGATAGCATCTATGAATAATTTTGTACACTACTTCTTTGATTTTATTAGAAATAATAAACTTATAGGGCATAGTCCAAATGTTGCGCCAAGATATACAATAAGGTTTAAGCCACTTTGATTTACATGGAGGACTGGATCCAACATTAAAGGAGTTTCTTATAAAGTTGTTATTAAAACCTTTATCAAATAAAGAAAGACCATTTACAAAGAGTTGAGGATTTTGTAAAGATGTATTATTGATATCTACATCTGAGAATTTGTTTAATATTAGTATGCCATTAGGAATAGCCTTAATTACTTTGTTAAATTCTTTTTCATTTACAAATAAACCATATTTTGAAATAAAATTAGGGTAAGTGTAAAATTGCCCATTTTTGTCAATTAGTTGGCTAACAATTAGAATGTTGTGTTGGACCCAATTCTCCATGTACAAAGATTTTTTATTATGAATGATATTACTATTGTTCCATATAAAACACCTACTGGGAGAAAAATTGTGAGATTTAACTTGTTTTTGGCCAAAGAATCCTCAAAATGTTTTTTACTCTTAGAAACTCATAGACTCCTTCTGATGTTAAATCGGCCATACAGAAGTCCATATTTGACCCAAGGAATATTTTTATGGCCATAGAGTTCTCGATCTTGACCTTTCTATACATACTCATAGACTCCTTCTAATGTTACATAAGCCATATAGATATCCATATCTGACCTTTTGAACTTATTTCTGGTCATCAAAAGTTTTTAAACTATATAAAGTTATAGACTCTTTCTGATGATAAATCAGCTATACAAAGGTCACCTTTTGACCTTTTGAACATATTTCTGGCCAAAGAGTTCTTGAACATTATCTTGCTTGAACTTTTGACTTTTGACTACAGATTGACTTGTTGTGATGTTATATTAACCAGCCAGTAGTCTATTTTTGACCTACTGAAAATATTTCTGGCCAGAGTCCGTGAACATTAACTCACTATACAATATAGACTGACTTCTTGCAATGCCAAACCAGGCAGGCAGTAGTCCATATTTGACCGATTGAAAAAAAATTTGACCAAAGAGTTCTCAAAAGGATTTTGTCTGTCATAATCTATAGACTCCTTCTGATGTCCGAAAATATTACTGGCCAAAGAGTCCTTAAAGATTAACACTATACATTCAGATTGATATCTTCGGATGTTATATCATCATGACAAAAGTCCATATTTGACATACTGAAATTTTTTCTGGTCAAAGAGTCTCAACTTGACCATTCTATATATACTCATTGACTCTTTCTGATTCTTCATTAGCTATATAGATGTCCATATCTGGCGAATTGAAAATATTTTTGGCAAAAAGGTCCTTACAAGTTAACTTACTAAATACTCATAGACTTCTTCTGATGATACATCACTTTAACAGGTATGTGACCCTCTGAATATATTTTTGGCCAAAGAATCATTGAACATTAACTCTCTATACATATTGACTCAAGAGTCAAAATTTGACCTCTTTTGGTCTGATTTATCATCAGATGGAGTCTATAATTTTACATAGTTTAAAAACTTTTGAGGAACCTTTGACCAGAAATAATAATAAGTCATAAATATGGACATAAATATGGCTTATGAAGAATCAAAAGGAGTCAATGAGCATGTATAGAAAGTTCAAGTACATAGACTCGTTGGCCAAAAAAAAAAAAAAAAAAAAAAGTCATTATGGACAGTTGTCTGGCCGATGTACTATCTGAAGGAGTCTATAAGTGTGAATAGAAAGTTCAAGATCAAGGACTCTTCAGTCAGAAATATGTTCAACATGTTAAATCTGAACTACTTTATGGCTAAAGAAACAAAATAAGGCGTCACTGAGAATGTATAGAAAGTTCAAAATCGAGGACTCTTTTACCAGAAATATTTTCAGTAGGTCCATTATTGACTACTGTCTGGCTGATGAAACACTAAAAGGAGTCAATTAGCATGTACAAAATTTTCAAGTCAGAAATATGTTCAACATGTCAACTCTGGACTTCTGTATGGCTAAAGAAACAAAATAAGGCATCACTGAGAATGTATAGAAAGTTCAAGATCGAGAACTCTTTTACTTCAATAGTCAATATCTACAATTGTCTGGCCGATGTACTATCTGAAAGAGTCTATAAGTATGAATAGAAAGTTCAAGATCGAGGACTCTTCGGTCAGAAATATGTTCATTATGTCAAATCAGAACTACTGCATGGCTGATGAAACACCAGAAAGAGTCTATGAGTATGTTTAAAAGGTTCAAGATCGAGGACTCTTTTGCCAGAAATATGTTTAGTGGGTCAAATATGGACTGCTGTCTGGCTGATGAATCAGAAGTCAATGAAGATTGAGGAAGAAGATTATGAATAGAAAGTTCAAGTTCAAAGACTCTTCAGGTAGAAATATGTTCAGTGGGTCAATTATCTATATGGAGTCACTGAGAATCTATAGAAAGTTCAAGACAGAGGACTCTTTTACTATAAATATGTTCAGAGGGTCAATTATGGACTATTGTCTGCTTGTGAAACATCAGAAGGAGTCAATGAGCCTATATAGAAAGTTCAAGTTCAAGACTCTTCGGGCAGCAATATGTTCAGTAGGTCAATTATGGACTAATGTCTGGCTGATGAAACACTAAAAGGAGTCAATTAGCATGTACAGAATGTTCAAGTTCATGGACTTGTTGGCCAGAAATATGTTTAATAATTGATATGGACAATTGTCTGTCCGATGTAACTTTCTGAAAGAGTCTATAATTATGAATAGAAAGTTCAAGATAAAAATCTCTTTGGTCAGAAATATGTTCAACATGTCAAATCTGGACTACTGTATGGCTGAAGAAACATCAGAAGTAAATGATTATGTATAGAAAGTTCAAGTTCATAGACTCTTCGGGCAGAAAAATGTTCAGTAGGTCAATTGTGGACAATTATATGGCTGATGAAACATCAGAAGGAGTATGTATAGAAAGAATAAGATCAAGGTCTCTTTGGCCAGAAATATGTTCAATTGATCAAATTTTGAAATACTATATTGCTGTTGTAAAATCAGGAGTCATTATGTATTGAAAAATGTTCATAGACTCATTGGTCAGAAATAGGTTTAATAGGTCATATTGATACAATACAATACAGTAATGTTTTGCTATTGTAACATCAGAAGGAGTCAATGTATAGAGAAATCAAGATTATAAACCCATCGCTCAGAAATGAGTTTAGTAGTCAATTATGGATCATTTTTTGGCTGAAGTACTATCTGAAAGCGTCTATGAGTACGTATAGAAAGATCAAGGACTCTTCCAGCCAGAAATATGTTCAATTGTCAAATATGGATAATAGCCTGGGTGATGAAAAATCAGAAGGAGATAGTAATTATGTATAGATAATTAAAGTTCTAGGTCTCTGTGGCCAGATATATGTTCAATGGGTCAAATTTGGACTAACAATATGGTTGATTTAACATCAAAAGTAGTCTATGAGAATGCATATAAACATACCTTTTGACGACTCTTTTGGCCAGAAATATGTTCTCTTGGTCAAATATGGACTACTGTATGGTGGATGTAAAATCAAAAATAGTCTAGGAGAAGGAACAGTAAGTTAAACTTTGATGATTCTTTTGCCAGAAATATGTTCAGTAGGTCAATAACTGACTCCTGTCTCAATGATGAAACATCAGAACAAGCCTATGATTATGTATAGAACGATCAATATCGAGGACACTTTGGTTATAGAAATGTTCAATAGGTCAAATTTGAACTATACTGTATGGCTGATGAAACATCAGAAGGATTGTAAAAGCAATTAGTCTAGAAATATGTTCAAAATATAAAATTTGAACTACTGTTCAAATACATTGGATAGCAGATAATTAATTAACAAGTCTACAAGTATGTTTAGAAAGTTCAAGATCGAGGACTCTATGGTCAGAAATATATTCAATGGGTCAAGTATGGACATCTTTCAGGCTGATGAAACATCAGAAGCTGTCAATGAGCATGTACAGAAAGGTCAAGATCAGGGACTCTTTGACCAGAAATATATTAGTAGGTCAAATATGGACTTTTGTATGGCTAATGTATTATTAAGAGAAGTCAATAAGCAGAGAAAGTTAATGTTCAAAGACTCTTTGGCCAAAAATGTGTTCAGTAGTTCAAATAGGAACCTCTGTATGGCTGAATTAACATAATAAGAAACCCTTTGAGGACCATTTGACCAGAAATATATGTTCAGTAGGTCAAATATGGAATTCTATATGTGGCTTATGAACCATCAGAAGGAGTCTAGGAGTGAGAATGCAAAGTTCAAGATTGAGGACTCTTTTTTATCAGAAGGAGTCTATAACTTTATATAGTTTGAAAAATTTTGAGGACACTTTGACCACAAATAAGTTCAAAAGGTCAGATATGGACATCTATATGGCTTATGAAGCATCAGAAGGAATCTATGAGTATGTATAGGAAGCCCAAGATCGAGGACTCTTTGGTCAGAAACATGTTCAGGAGGTCAAAAAGGGACCTCTGTATAGCTGATTTATCATCAAAAGGAGTCTATAACTTTCTATAGTTTGAAAAATTTTGAGGACACTTTGACCACAAATAAGTTCAAAAGGTCAGATATGGACATCTATATGGCTTATGAAGCATCAGAAGGAGTCTATGAGTATGTATCGAAAACGCAAGATCGAGGGCTCTTTGGCCAGAAATATGTTCAGGAGGTCAAAGGGGGACCTCTGTATAGCTGATTTATCATCAAAAGGAGTCTATAACTTTATATAGTTTGAATTTTTTTAGGACACTTTGACCACAAATAAGTTCAAAATGTCAGATATGGAAATCTATATGGCTTATGAAGCACCAGAAGGAGTCTATGAGTATGTATAGAAATCCCAATATCGAGGACTCTTTGGCCAGAAACATGTTCAGGAGGTCAAAAGGGGACCTCTGAATAGCTGATTTATCATCAAAAGGAGTCTATAACTTTATATAGTTTGAATTTTTTTATGACACTTTGACCACAAATAAGTTCAAAAGGTCAGATATGGACATCTATATGGCTTATGAAGCATCAGAAGGTGTCTATGAGTATGTACAGAAAGCATAAGATCGAGGACTCTTTGGCCAGAAATATGTTCAGTAGGTCAAAAGGGGACCTCTGAATAGCTGATTTATCATCAGAAAGAGTCTGTAACTTTATATAGTTTAAAAAATTTGATGACCAGAAATAAGTTCAAAAGGTCAGATATGGACATCTATATGGCTTATGAAGCATCAGAAGGAGTCTATGAGTATGTATAGAAATCCCAATATCGAGGACTCTTTGGCCAGAAACATGTTCAGGAGGTCAAAAGGGGACCTCTGTATAGCTGATTTATCATCAAAAGGAGTCTATAACTTTATATAGTTTGAATTTTTTTTGGAAACTTTGACCACAAATAAATTCAAAAGGTCAGATATGGAAATCTATATGGCTTATGAGGCATCAGAAGGAGTCTAGGAGTATGTATAGAAAGCCCAAGATCGAGGACTCTTTGGCAAGAAATATGTTCAGTAGGTCAAAGGGGGACCTCTGAATTGCTGATTTATCATCAGAAAGAGTCTATAACTTTATATAGTTTAAAAAATGTGATGACCAGAAATAAGTTCAAAAGGTCAGATATGGACATCTATATGGCTTATGAAGCATCAGAAGGAGTCTATGAGTATGTATAGAAAGCCCAAGATCGAGGACTCTTTGGCCAGAAATATGTTCAGTAGTTCAAAAGGGGCCCTCTGTATAGCTGATTTATCATCAAAAGGAGTCTATAACTTTCTATAGTTTGAAAAAATGTTAGGACACTTTGACCACAAATAAGTTCAAAAGGTCAGATATGGACATCTATATGGCTTATGAGGCATCAGAAGGAGTCTATGAGTATGTATAGAAAGCATAAGATCGAGGACTCTTTGGCCAGAAATATGTTCAGTAGTTCAAAAGGGGCCCTCTGTATAGCTGATTTATCATCAAAAGGAGTCTATAACTTTCTATAGTTTGAAAAAATGTTAGGACACTTTGACCACAAATAAGTTCAAAAGGTCAGATATGGACATCTATATGGCTTATGAGGCATCAGAAGGAGTCTATGAGTATGTATAGAAAGCATAAGATCGAGGACTCTTTGGCCAGAAATATGTTCAGTAGTTCAAAAGGGGCCCTCTGTATAGCTGATTTATCATCAAAAGGAGTCTATAACTTTCTATAGTTTGAAAAAATGTTAGGACACTTTGACCACAAATAAGTTCAAAAGGTCAGATATGGACATCTATATGGCTTATGAAGCATCAGAAGGAGTCTATGAGTATGTATAGAAAGCCCCAAGATCAAGGACTCTTTGGTAAGAAATATGTTCAGTAGGTCAAAAGGGGACCTCTGTATAGCTGATTTATCATCAAAAGGAGTCTATAACTTTATATAGTTTAAAAACTTTTGATGACCAGAAATAAGTTCAAAAGGTCAGATATGGACATCTATATGGCTTATGAAGCATCAGAAGGAGTCTATGATTATGTATAGAAAGCCCAAGATCGAGGACTCTTTGGCAAGAAATATGTTCCTTGGGTCAAATATGGAATTCTGTATGTCTGACGTAACATCAGAAGGAGTCTATGAGTTTCTAAGAGTAAAAAACATTTTGAGGATTCTTTGGCCAAAAACATGTTAAATCAGTCAAATATGGCTACAGTCTGGCTTACATAATATCACGAGAAGTCTTTATGGTAGGAGAAATATAAATAGTAAGGTAAATGTTCAAGGTCTCTGGCCAGAAATATGTTCAGAAGGTCAAATATGGACTTCTGTATGGCTGATTTAAAATCAGAATTAGTCTATAAGATTATATAGCTTAAGTATTATATATTATATAAGATATTTAAAACCTTTTAAGGACCCATTGACCAGAAATAAGTTTAACAGGTCAGAAATGGACTTCTAAATGGCTTATGAAGCATCAGAAGATGTCTAGAGTATGTACAGAAAGTTCAAGATCGAGTACTCTTTTTCCCAGTAGTTGAAATATGGCTGATTTAACATCAGAAGGAGTCTATAAATTTATAAGAGTAAAAAAAAAAAACATTTCGAGGCCTCTTTGGCCAAAAATGTGTTCAATCGGTCAAATATCGACTACTCCTTGCCTGAGTTAACATCACGAGAAGTCAGTAGTATAGTAAGTTAAGTTTCATGGTCTCTTGGCAGAAATATGTTTAGTAGGTCAAAAATGTACTTTTTTTATGGGTGATGTAACATCAGAAGGAGTCTATAAGTTTGTTTATAAACCTTTGAGGACCCTTTGACCAGAAATAAGTTCAATAGGTCAAAAATGCACCTCTATATGGCTGATTAAACATCAGAAGGAGTCTATAAGTTTATAATATACACAAAATACCTTTTGAGGACTCTTTTGCCCAAAATATGTTCAATCAGTCAAATATGGACTACTGTCTGGCTTACTAAACATACAAGACTGACTTCTTGTGATGTTATATAAGACAAGAGGGACCTCTGTAGGACTGATATGACACATGACATATGTGCATTGGCATTGCACAATAACTAACTTATTCATTTATTCTTTTAAGGGAAATTATTGCATTTACCTCTTGCATTACAATGCATAGAATAAACTACTTCATACCTCATGTGCAATGAAAACATAACATGATTGTTGCATTGCACAAACGATCTAAGAATTAGCGTTGAATAATAATGTATTATTATTATATCTAACTATATCAGTTAGATATTTTATGCAGTGGAATGTAGATAGTTGAGATAGTTATTGTATGTTTGTGATGCACTCATAGCTTATATGTTATTCTTCAATGCACAAAGTTTGACCTTGTGTGAAATGCAATGCAATAGGACATATTGTATTTCCTCAAAGCAAAACGTTAGATCGTTTGTGCAATAAAATGCAATGCAATGCAATTGCATTAACACACGTTATCTCTTTAATGAACATGGGAATGATTTAGTAGTCTGGTATGCAATGCAATGCAATGCGAAAAGTGCATAACCTACATGTTATTCTTCAGTGCACAACGTTAGATCGTTAGTGCAATGCAAAGCAGTGCAAAGCAATGCAATGCAATGCAATGCAATGCAAAGCAATGCAAAGCAAAGCAATGCAAAGCAATGCAAAGCAATGCAAAGCAATGCAAAGCAATGCAAAGCAATGCAAAGCAATGCAAAGCAATGCAAAGCAATGCAATACAATGCAATGCAACAACACACGTTATGTCTTTAACGAACATGGGAATGATTTAGTTCTGGAGTGCAATGCAATGCAATACGTGCATAACCTATATGTTATTCTTCAGTGCACAATGTTAGAGCGTTAGTGTAATGCAATGCAATGCAATGCAATGCAATGAAGTGCAAAGCAATGCAAATCAATATAGTGCAATACAATGCAATGAAAAACACTCGTTATGTCTTTAATCAACATGGGAATGAGGTAGTTCTGGTGTGCAATGCAATGCGAAAAGTGCAAAACATTAGATCTTTAGTGCAATGCAATGCAGTGCAAAGCAATGCAAATCAATGTAATATCAATGTAATGCAACGCAAAAAATTGCATTGCAATACATTGCATTGCAATACATTGCAATGCAATGCAATGCAACAACACACGTTATGTCTTTAATGAACATGGGAATGATTTAGTTCTGGTATGCAATGCAATGCAATGCGAAAAGTGCATAACCTATATGTTATTCTTCAGTGCACAACGTTAGATCGTTAGTGCAATGCAATGCAATGCAATGCAATGCAATACAATGCAATGCAATGCAATGCATTGCAATGCAATGCATTGCAAAGCAATGCAAATAAATTCAATGCAATGCAACAACACGTTATGTTTTTAATCAACATGGGAATGAGGTAGTTCTGGTGTGCAATGAAATGCAAAAAGTGCACCAACAAACGTTGTCTCTTTAATGAACACGGGAATGATTTAGGTCTGGTGTGCAATGCAATGAAATGCAAAAAGTGTAAACCTATATGTTATTCTTCAGTGCACAAAGTTAGATCGTTAGTGAAATGCAATGCAATGCAATGCAAAGCAATACAATGCAATGCAATGCAATGCAATGCAATGCAATGTTATTCTTCAGTGCACAACGTTAGATCGTTAGTGCAATGCAATGCAGTGCAAAGCAATGCAAATCAATGCAATGCAATACAATACAATGCAACAACACACGTTATGTCTTTAATGAACATGGTTTAATGATTTAGTTCTGGTGTGCAATGCAATGCAAAAAGTGCATAACCTATATGTTATTCTTCAGTGCACAACGTTAGAGCGTTAGTGTAATGCAATGCAATGCAGTGCAGTGCAAAGCAATGCAAATCAATATAGTGCAATACAATGCAACAACACACGTTATGTCTTTAATCAACATGGGAATGAGGTAGTTCTGGTGTGCAATGCAATGCAAAAAGTTCATAACATATGTTATTCTTCAGTGCACAACGTTAGATCGTTAGTGCAATGCAATGCAATTCAATGCAATGCAATGCAATGCAATGCAATGCAACAACACATATATCATCTCTATAATCAACTTGGGAATGATTTTGTTCTGGTGTGCAATGCAATGCGAAAAGAGCATAACCTATATGTTATTCTTCAGTGCACAACGTTAGATCTTTAGTGCAATGCAATGCAGTGCAAAGCAATGCAAATGAATGTAATGCAACGCAAAACATTGCATTGCAATACATTGCAATGCAAAGCAATGCAATACAATGCAATATGCAACAACACACGTTAATGACCATTGGAATGATTTAGTTCTGGTATGCAATGCTGGTATCCAATGCAAAAAGTGCATGACCTATATGTTATTCTTCAGTGCACAACGTTAGATCGTTAGTGCAATGCAATGCAATTCAAATTCCCATGTTGATTAAAAACATAACGTGTGTTGTTGCATTGCATTGCATTGCATTGCATTGAATTTATTTGCATTGCATTACATTGCATTGTATTGCATTGCATTGCATTGCACTAAAGATCTAACGTTGTGCACTGAAGAATAACATATAGGTTATGCACTTTTCGCATTGCATTGCACACCAGAACTACCTCATTCCCATGTTGATTAAAGACATAACGAGTGTTTTTCATTGCATTGTATTGCACTATATTGATTTGCATTGCTTTGCGCTGCATTGCATTGCATTGCATTGCACTAACGCTCTAAAACGTTGTGCACTGAAGAATAACATATAGGTTATGCACGTATTGCATTGCATTGCACACCAGAACTAAATCATTCCCATGTTCATTAAAGACATAACGTGTGTTGTTGCATTGCATTGTATTGCATTGCTTTGCATTGCTTTGCATTGCTTTGCATTGCTTTGCATTGCTTTGCATTGCATTGCATTGCATTGCATTGCATTGCTTTGCATTGCTTTGCACTGCATTGCATTGCACTTACGATCTAACGTTGTGCACTGAAGAATAACATATAGGTTATGCTCTTTTCGCATTGCATTGCACACCAGAACAAAATCATTCCCAAGTTCATTATAGAGATGATATGTGTGTTGTTGCATTGCATTGCATTGCATTGATTTGCAATGCTTTGCACTGCATTTCATTGCAGTGCATTGCACTAGCGATGTAACGTTGTGCACTCAAGAATAACATATAGGTTATGCACTTTTTGGATTTCATTGCATTGCACACCAGAACTACCTCATTCCCATGTTGATTAAAGACATAACGTGTGTTGTTGCATTGCATTGATTTGCAATGCCTTGTACTGCATTGCATTGCATTGCATTGCACTAACGATCTAACTTTGTGCACTGAAGAATAACATGTAGGTTATGCACTTTTCGCATTGCATTGCATTGCATACCAGACTACTAAATCATTCCCATGTTCATTAAAGAGATGGTATGTGTTGTTGCATTGCATTGCACTAACGATCTAACGTTGTGCACTGAAGAATAACATGTAGGTTATGCACTTTTCGCATTGCATTGCATTGCAGACTACTAAATCATTCCCATGTTCATTAAAGAGATAACGTGTGTTGTTGCAATTGCATTGCATTGCATTTTATTGCACAAACGATAACGTTGTGCACTGAAGAAAAACATTTAGGTTATGCACTTTTTGCATTGCATTGCATTGCACACTAGAACTTAATCATTCCCATGTTCTTTAAAGAGATGGTATGTGTGTTGTTGCATTGCATTGCACTAACGATCTAACGTTGTGCACTGAAGAATAACATATAGGTTATACACTTTTTGCATTGTATTGCACACTAGAACTTAACCATTCCCATGTTCATTAAAGAGATAACATGTGTGCTGTTGCATTGCATTGCACTAACGATCTAACGTTGTGCATTGAAGAATAACATTTAGGCTATGCACTTCTTGCATTGCATTACACACCAGAAGTAACTCATTCCCAAACTACATTGCGTTTTGCTTTGAGGAAATACAATATGTGCTATTGCATTTCACACAAGATCAAACTTTGTGCATTGAAGAATAACATATAAGCTATGAGTGCATCACAAACATACAATAACTATCTCAACTATCTACATTCCACTGCATAAAATATCTAACTGATATAGTTAGATATAATAATAATACATTATTATTCAACGCTAATTCTTAGATCGTTTGTGCAATGCAACACTCATGTTATGTTTTCATTGCACATGAGGTATGAAGTAGTTTATTCTATGCATTGTAATGCAAGAGGTAAATGCAATAATTTCCCTTAAAAGAATAAATGAATAAGTTAGTTATTGTGCAATGCCAATGCACATATGTCATGTGTCATATCAGTCCTACAGAGGTCACTCTTGTCTTATATAACATCACAAGAAGTCAGTCTTGTATGTTTAGTAAGCCAGACAGTAGCCCATATTTGACTGATTGAACATATTTTTGGCAAAAGAGTCCTCAAAAGGTATTTTGTGTATATTATAAACTTATAGACTCCTTCTGATGTTTAATCAGCCATATAGAGGTGCATATTTGACCTGTTTGAACTTATTTCTGGTCAAAGGGTCCTCAAAGGTTTTTAAACAAACTTATAGACTCCTTCTGATGTTACATCACCCATAAAAAAGTACATTTTTGACCTACTAAACATATTTCTGCCAAGAGACCATGAAACTTAACTTACTATACGTACATACTGACTTCTCGTGATGTTAACTCAGGCAAGGAGTAGTGGATATTTGACCGATTGAACACATTTTTGGCCAAAGAGGCCTCGAAATGTTTTTTTTTTTACTCTTATAAATTTATAGACTCCTTCTGATGTTAAATCAGCTATATTTCAACTACTGGGAAAAAGAGTACTCGATCTTGAACTTTCTGTACATACTCTAGACATCTTCTGATGCTTCATAAGCCATTTAGAAGTCCATATCTGACCTGTTAAACTTATTTCTGGTCAATGGGTCCTTAAAAGGTTTTAAATATATATAATCTTATATAATATATAATACTTAAGCTATATAATCTTATAGACTAATTCTGATGTTAAATCAGCCATACAGAAGTCCATATTTGACCTTCTGAACATATTTCTGGCCAGAGACCTTGAACATTTACCTTACTATTTATATTTCTCCTACCATAAAGACTTCTCGTGATGTTATGTCAGCCAGACTGTAGCCATATTTGACTGATTTAACATGTTTTTGGCCAAAGAATCCTCAAAATGTTTTTTACTCTTAGAAACTCATAGACTCCTTCTGATGTTACGTCAGACATACAGAATTCCATATTTGACGCAAGGAACATATTTCTTGCCAAAGAGTCCTCGATCTTGGGCTTTCTATACATACTCATAGACTCCTTCTGATGCTTCATAAGCCATATAGATGTCCATATCTGACCTTTTGAACTTACAGTTTTTTACGATTGCTATGACAGATTTTTCAATACTTTTAACAATTTTCCAAAACTCTTAACACAGTTAGCACTACATCCGTCTGTGTAAGCTATACTATTAACACATTTCTTGTTGCTTTAACACAAAATGCATACAATTAACACAAATTTAAAATGCTTGAACTTCTTTTACACACAAGCTCAAACAAGACCAAAACAATGGATTTTTACTGCCAAATTTACCAATGCTTTAACACTGTATGTCAGAACAGATAACACCATGTTCTAAACCTAACCTTACAGGCTAAAGTCAAGGTAAACCGCTGTTTATATTGTGAACTGAAACACAAATATATCCCCTGTATTTTATTATATTCTTACTGAGAAACAGCTGATTGAATTATGCAAATAATTAGAAGATCTTTTTTTTTTTTTTTTTTATTCTTCTGGTGCTTTTTCTGTTCGTATATTTTGTATTTTCACATTATTCCATTGCTAGTGAGAAACAGCTGATTAAAGTTATGCAAATATGGGACAATGTGACATTCCACCATTCCCGTCTAGTCACAGCCTGGTTTGACGCCCATCAGAGGATGATGACCATTTTCCTTGCCCCTTACTTCCCTTTCCTCAAACCCATTGAGGAGTTTCCTCAGCCTGGAGATGAAAGGTTTTTGACCATAGTCCACAGGACCAAATGTCCCTCCTGTATGCAAAAGATGCTGCATACAAGACATCACAGCTGAACACTGCCAGGGGTGGATAAGGCATGTTACTGTAAAAGATTCATCCCAAGATGCCTTGCCAGGGAAGATATCAGGTGTGATGTGGATGAGAACATGTGGACAAATGCAGAAGACCGGGCAGATTAGAAGATGGCCTTTTCTGTTTGTATATTTTGTATTTTCACATACAGTAATACTGTAAATGGCAGCTATATTGCATATTTTTGTTATCTTGCAGAAATGTCCTGTTGCAAATACAGTTTTTTTGGATTGCTTACACACTAAAATTAAAAGTAGTACACTATTAGCAAAACCTTACACTCAAGAAGCAAAACATCAGCCCATATTTGCACAACTATAAGCACATTGTCAACCTCACACTTGTTGCAAAACTCTACACACAGTGATTTGCAAAACACTAAACACACTTAACATACATTACACACAAAAATCTATCATGAAGTCACTTCCTTGCAATACCAAAGCACTGACTGTCAAATTACCGCACCGTCCAACCAATTGGTTCAACACAGTCATCAGGTGTGCAAACACTTGTTTGCTTAATTGTAGACACACCAATCAGGTGTATAAGCACTATAAAAAGCAGCAGGTGAGTTCATCAGTCTTCAAGCACAATGGAAAGAGTCAGAGAAAGAGTAAGACGAGGAGGAGAACGAGGAGGAGAACGAGGAGGACAACGAGGACAACGAGGAGGAGGAGGAGGAGGAGGAGGAGGAGGAGGAGGAGGAGGAGGAGGAGGAGGAGGAGGAGGAGGAGGAGGAGGAAGAGGAGGAAGAGGAGGAAGAGGAGGAGGAGGAGGAGGAGGAGGAGGAGGAGGAGGAGGAGGAAGAGGAATCAACAGAGGAGGAATCAACAGAGGAAGAGGAAGAGATGGAGGCCATGCTGGAGGTAGAGGAAGAGGAAGAGGAAGAGGAAGACAAGAAGGTGTTCAAAGAGGACCGAATCTGACAAATGAGATCCGCGCAACACTGGTTGACCACGTTGTCAACCACGGCCTGACGCTGAGGGAGGCTGGACTGCGAGTACAGCCAAATCTAAGCCGATACACAGTGGCAAGTGTGATAAGAACATTTCGACTGGAAAATAGGTATTTGTACTGTATTCTATGCACTCAGCAATTCTGTTACCTTTTCCTGTGAAATTACTGTACTATTGTATGCTGTTTTTTTTTTTTCTACATAGGATTGAGGGTCAGGAACGACAAGGGGGAAGGCCTCCTATGTTCACAGAACAGCAAGAGAGGGAGATAGTAAACATGGTTTTGGCCAACAATGCTATAACACTCAATCAGCTCCAAGCTAACATTGTCAATAACCACGCCACTTTCAACGATATCCATCAGGTCTCAACATCAACACTGGCACGCATCCTAAAAAAAAACCATATTCAAATGAAGCAAATTTATCGAGTGCCTTTCGAGCGCAATTCTGAAAGGGTGAAACGACTGCGGCATGATTATGCAGAGGTATGTATTCACTTTAGCAGTGTGATCTTGCATACTGTCTCATAATCTTTTACTGTACTGTAATATGTATACTAGATCTACACTGAACTACACAATTTTGCCTGACACTGTTCTTCAGAGAGTTTTACGAATGGATGGAGAAGAGATCCAGCATGAGTTCATTTACGTAGATGAGGCTGGGTTCAACCTGACGAGAACACGAAGGAGGGGAAGAAACATCATTGGCCACAGGGCTATAGTCAATGTCCCAGGGCAACGTGGGGGTAATATAACACTCTGTGCAGCCATTACACAGAATGGGGTCCTCCACCGCCATGCCCATATGGGCCCTTACAACACAGCACTCATACTTACATTCTTGGACCAATTGCACAACATAACAGCAGCAAATCAAATCAATCATATGCAATACATTGTTGTCTGGGACAATGTGTCTTTCCACCGCTCTGCTCTGGTTCAGAACTGGTTTCAGCAACATCCACATTTCACCGTCCTATATCTTCCACCATACTCTCCATTCCTCAACCCTATAGAAGAGTTTTTCTCGGCATGGCGGTGGAAGGTATATGATCTCCGTCTCCAGGCTGAGGTACCCCTCATCCAAGCCATGGAGGAGGCCTGTGACCAGATGGAGGTAGTAGCAATGCAAGGATGGATTCGTCATTCAAGACGTTTCTTTCCAAGGTGTCTTGCTAATGACAACATTGCCTGCGATGTTGATGAAATTCTCTGGCCAGATCCAGCTAGGCGAAGAGACAATGTCTAGTTTTATTTATTTTTTTTACAGTAAACTTACAGTACAATACGTAAAGTGACATTTTGTTACAGTATTATGAATCTCCATGTCAACATTTTGGGCGTGTTGAGAAATAAATGAGTTTCTTCAGTCTGCAACATTGGTCTTGTGTAGTGTTTGGTGAATTTACATTATATTTGTACTTTGTTGATGGTAGCCTACTCTAATCATAGGGAAGTAGAAGTGCTAAAAGTGTTTTAGGTTTATCACAGCAGAGTGTAACTCGTGCAAACAGAGTATAGTAATGTGAAACGTGTGTGTTTCATATGGTAACAAAGTGTGGTTTTTAAACAGAAGTGTATAGTTTTTACAAGAGTGTTTAATTATGCAAAGGATCTGTAGTGTTTTGCTAATTGGGTGTGTGGTTGTGCTAATTGTGTGTAGTGTTTTGAAAACACGGGCCCTGTTTTGAAAATTGTGCTTAAGCAATCCAAAAAAACTGTAAAGCCGTTACAGCAGTAATTCTGTCTCTGTCTTCTTTTTTTCATAAACCATACATTCCATAAAGCTACTCTAAGAAGGGTCATTTATTTTGTTGTATTGAATTTCTGCTGCAAAAAAAACAACAAAATGCATTTACATTACAAACAAAACAAATATGTAGAGAGACTTCAAAAGAAACTGCAGTGCAAAACACAATCTATGATCAATACAATATCTATAGATATAATAGATATGGTATAATATATATATAGAATAATATGTCTGTTGTATAAGGGCAGACCTGACACATATAAAATAATGCAGTTTCTGTAATTCCATCTGATGTTAGTGTTTTTTATGACATTGTGCTATGATTGACTAAATGTTCCTGGTGGAAGAGAACATGTGTTAATGTTTTGGTAGACATGGTGTATTGTGTTAGTGTATTATTGTATTTTGAAAATTAGTTTTGCAGTTTAGTTTATAATGTGTGATTTTGAGCATGAAATTAACCGTTTTGCCAATTGTGTGTTTTAGGTGTGTTGGTGCGTTAAGAGTTTAGGAAACTTGTTAAATGTATTGAAAAATCTGTCATAGCGATTGTAAAAAACTGTATTTCTGGTCATCAAAAGTTTTTAAACTATATAAAGTTATAGACTCCTTTTGATGATAAATCAGCTATACAGAGGGCCCCTTTTGAACTACTGAACATATTTCTGGCCAAAGAGTCCTCGATCTTATGCTTTCTATACATACTCATAGACTCCTTCTGATGCCTCATAAGCCATATAGATGTCCATATCTGACCTTTTGAACTTATTTGTGGTCAAAGTTTCCTAAAAAAAATTCAAACTATATAAAGTTATAGACTCCTTTTGATGATAAATCAGCTATACAGAGGTCCCCTTTTGACCTACTGAACATATTTCTGGCCAAAGAGTCCTTGATCTTGGGGCTTTCTATACATACTCATAGACTCCTTTTGATGCTTCATAAGCCATATAGATGTCCATATCTGACCCTTTGAACTTATTTGTGGTCAAAGTGTCATAACAAAATTCAAACTATATAAAGTTATAGACTCCTTTTGATGATAAATCAGCTATTCAGAGGTCCCCTTTTGACCTCCTGAACATGTTTCTGGCCAAAGAGTCCTCGATATTGGGATTTCTATACATACTCATAGACTCCTTCTGGTGCTTCATAAGCCATATAGATGTCCATATCTGACCTTTTGAACTTATTTGTGGTATAAGTGTCCTAAAAAAAAATCAAAGTATATAAAGTTATAGACTCCTTTTGATGATAAGTCAGCTATAGAGGTCCCCTTTTGACCTCCTGAACATGTTTCTGGCCAAAGAGTCCTCGATCTTATGCTTTCTATACATACTCATAGACTCCTTCTGATGCTTCATAAGCCATATAGATGTCCATATCTGACCTTTTGAACTTATTTGTGGTCAAAGTGTCCTAACATTTTTTCAAACTATAGAAAGTTATAGACTCCTTTTGATGATAAATCAGCTATACAGAGGGCCCCTTTTGAATTACTGAACATATTTCTGGCCAAAGAGTCCTCGATCTTATGCTTTCTATACATACTCATAGACTCCTTCTGATGCCTCATAAGCCATATAGATGTCCATATCTGACCTTTTGAACTTATTTGTGGTCAAAGTTTCCTAAAAAAAATTCAAACTATATAAAGTTATAGACTCCTTTTGATGATAAATCAGCTATACAGAGGTCCCCTTTTGACCTACTGAACATATTTCTGGCCAAAGAGTCCTTGATCTTGGGGCTTTCAATACATACTCATAGACTCCTTTTGATGCTTCATAAGCCATATAGATGTCCATATCTGTCCTCTTGAACTTATTTGTGGTCAAAGTGTCATAACAAAATTCAAACTATATAAAGTTATAGACTCCTTTTGATGATAAATCAGCTATTCAGAGGTCCCCTTTTGACCTCCTGAACATGTTTCTGGCCAAAGAGTCCTCGATATTGGGATTTCTATACATACTCATAGACTCCTTCTGGTGCTTCATAAGCCATATAGATGTCCATATCTGACATTTACTTATTTGTGGTCAAAGTGTCCTAAAAAAAAATTCAAACTATATAAAGTTATAGACTCCTTTTGATGATAAATCAGCTAGGGCCCCTTTTGAACTACTGAACATATTTCTGGCCAAAGATTCCTCGATCTTATGCTTTCTATACATACTCATAGACTCCTTCTGATGCCTCATAAGCCATATAGATGTCCATATCTTACCTTTTGAACTTATTTGTGGTATAAGTGTCCTAAAAAAAAATTCAAAGTATATAAAGTTATAGACTCCTTTTGATGATAAGTCAGCTATAGAGGTCCCCTTTTGACCTCCTGAACATGTTTCTGGCCAAAGAGTCCTCGATCTTATGCTTTCTATACATACTCATAGACTCCTTCTGATGCCTCATAAGCCATATAGATGTCCATATCTGACCTTTTGAACTTATTTGTGGTCAAAGTTTCCTAAAAAAAATTCAAACTATATAAAGTTATAGACTCCTTTTGATGATAAATCAGCTATACAGAGGTCCCCTTTTGACCTACTGAACATATTTCTGGCCAAAGAGTCCTTGATCTTGGGGCTTTCTATACATACTCATAGACTCCTTTTGATGCTTCATAAGCCATATAGATGTCCATATCTGACCCTTTGAACTTATTTGTGGTCAAAGTGTCATAACAAAATTCAAACTATATAAAGTTATAGACTCCTTTTGATGATAAATCAGCTATTCAGAGGTCCCCTTTTGACCTCCTGAACATGTTTCTGGCCAAAGAGTCCTCGATATTGGGATTTCTATACATACTCATAGACTCCTTCTGGTGCTTCATAAGCCATATAGATGTCCATATCTGACCTTTTGAACTTATTTGTGGTATAAGTGTCCTAAAAAAAAATCAAAGTATATAAAGTTAAAGACTCCTTTTGATGATAAGTCAGCTATAGAGGTCCCCTTTTGACCTCCTGAACATGTTTCTGGCCAAAGAGTCCTCGATCTTATGCTTTCTATACATACTCATAGACTCCTTCTGATGCTTCATAAGCCATATAGATGTCCATATCTGACCTTTTGAACTTATTTGTGGTCAAAGTGTCCTAACATTTTTTCAAACTATAGAAAGTTATAGACTCCTTTTGATGATAAATCAGCTATACAGAGGGCCCCTTTTGAATTACTGAACATATTTCTGGCCAAAGAGTCCTCGATCTTATGCTTTCTATACATACTCATAGACTCCTTCTGATGCCTCATAAGCCATATAGATGTCCATATCTGACCTTTTGAACTTATTTGTGGTCAAAGTTTCCTAAAAAAAATTCAAACTATATAAAGTTATAGACTCCTTTTGATGATAAATCAGCTATACAGAGGTCCCCTTTTGACCTACTGAACATATTTCTGGCCAAAGAGTCCTTGATCTTGGGGCTTTCAATACATACTCATAGACTCCTTTTGATGCTTCATAAGCCATATAGATGTCCATATCTGTCCTCTTGAACTTATTTGTGGTCAAAGTGTCATAACAAAATTCAAACTATATAAAGTTATAGACTCCTTTTGATGATAAATCAGCTATTCAGAGGTCCCCTTTTGACCTCCTGAACATGTTTCTGGCCAAAGAGTCCTCGATATTGGGATTTCTATACATACTCATAGACTCCTTCTGGTGCTTCATAAGCCATATAGATGTCCATATCTGACATTTACTTATTTGTGGTCAAAGTGTCCTAAAAAAAAATTCAAACTATATAAAGTTATAGACTCCTTTTGATGATAAATCAGCTAGGGCCCCTTTTGAACTACTGAACATATTTCTGGCCAAAGATTCCTCGATCTTATGCTTTCTATACATACTCATAGACTCCTTCTGATGCCTCATAAGCCATATAGATGTCCATATCTTACCTTTTGAACTTATTTGTGGTATAAGTGTCCTAAAAAAAAATTCAAAGTATATAAAGTTATAGACTCCTTTTGATGATAAGTCAGCTATAGAGGTCCCCTTTTGACCTCCTGAACATGTTTCTGGCCAAAGAGTCCTCGATCTTATGCTTTCTATACATACTCATAGACTCCTTCTGATGCTTCATAAGCCATATAGATGTCCATATCTGACCTTTTGAACTTATTTGTGGTCAAAGTGTCCTAAAAAAAATTCAAACTATATAAAGTTATAGACTCCTTTTGATGATAAGTCAGCTATACAGAGGTCCCCTTTTGACCTCCTGAACATGTTTCTGGCCAAAGAGTCCTCGATCTTGGGATTTCTATACATACTCATAGACTCCTGCTGCTTCATAAGCCATATAGATGTCCATATCTGACATTTTGAACTTATTTGTGGTCAAAGTGTCCTAAAAAAAAATTCAAACAATATAAAGTTATAGACTCCTTTTGATTATAAATCAGCTATACAGAGGGCCCCTTTTGACCTCCTGTACATATTTCTGGCCAAAAGTCCTTGATCTTGGGCTTTCTATACATACTCATAGACTCCTTCTGATGCTGCATAAGCCATATAGATGTCCATATCTGACCTTTTGAACTTATTTCTGGTCATCAAATTTTTTAAACTATATAAAGTTATAGACTCTTTCAGATGATAAATCAGCTATTCAGAGGGCCCCTTTTGAACTACTGAACATATTTCTGGCCAAAGAGTCCTTGATCTTATGCTTTCTATACATACTCATAGACTCCTTCTGATGCCTCATAAGCCATATAGATGTCCATATCTGACCTTTTGAACTTATTTGTGGTCAAAGTGTCCTAAAAAAAATTCAAACTATATAAAGTTATAGACTCATTTTGATTATAAATCAGCTATACAGAGGTCCCCTTTTGACCTCCTGAACATGTTTCTGGCCAAAGAGTCCTTGATCTTATGCTTTCTATACATACTCATAGATTCCTTCTGATGCTTCATAAGCCATATAGATGTCCATATCTGACCTTTTGAACTTATTTCTGGTCATCAAATTTTTTAAACTATATAAAGTTATAGACTCTTTCTGATGATAAATCAGCTATTCAGAGGTCCCCTTTTGACCTACTTAACATATTTCTGGCCAAAGAGTCCTAAAAGATTAACACTATACATTCAGACTGATATCTTCGGATGTTATATCATCCTGACAAAAGTCCCTATTTGCCCTACCGAATTTTTTTCTGGCCAAGGAGTGAGTACTCGAAACTTGACCTTTCCATATTGTTGACTCATTCTGATGTTACGTCAGACATACAGAATTCCATATTTGACCCAAGGAACATATTTCTTGCCAAAGAGTCCTCGATCTTGGGCTTTCTATACATACTCATAGACTCCTTCTGATGCTTCATAAGCCATATAGATGTCTATATCTGACCTTTTGAACTTATTTCTGGTCAAAGTGTCCTCAAAATTTTTCAAACTATATAAAGTTATAGACTCCTTCTGATAATAAATCAGCTATACCAAGGTCACCTTTTGACCTTCTGAACATATTTCTGGCCAAAGAGTTCTTGAACATTATCTTGCTATACTACAGATCGACTTGTTGTGATGTTATATTAACCAGCCAGTAGTCTATTTTTGACCTACTGAACATATTTCTGGCCAGAGTCCGTGAACATCAACTCACTATACATATAGACTGACTTCTCGTAATGTAAAATCAGGCAGACAGTAGTCCATATTTGACTGATTGAAAAAAAAAATTGACCAAAGAGTTCTCTAAAGGATTTTGTCTATCATAAATGTATAGACTCCTTCTGATGTTAAATCAGCCATACAGAAGTCCATATTTGACCTTCTGAACATATTTCTGGCCAGAGACCTTGAACATTTACTTTACTATTTATATTTCTCCTACCATAAAGACTTCTCGTGATGTTATGTCAGCCAGACTGTAGCCATATTTGACTGATTTAACATGTTTTTTTTTTGTTTTTTTTTTCAAAGCATAAAGAAAATTTGTTGTAATTATTTTTTTTTTTTTTTTTTTTTTTTTTTTTATTTAGTCAGTTCAAATACAAAAACATTTCAGTACAATGCAAAAAAAAAAAAAAATGGTTACAAAGCATTGATAATACAGCTCAAAATATTTAACCAGAAAAGAAAAAAGAAGAAAAAAAAAAAAAAAGAAAAGAAAAAATAATTATAAAATAAACATAAACATAAGAACGAATACAAAAATATAAGTATAAAATATCAGGGCATTTATAAGTATTTGAAAAGCTTTAATATTTGTATTGTTTTTATAAGCTTTTTATTTTGTGATCTCATGTTTAAAAGAGTTTCAAAATATATTGTTAGATCGCTGTTATAGAAGGCAATATAGGAGGGTTTCTTTTGAGTTATTCTAGTCTTATGAATATAAAATTTCGCCAAAATGATAAAAAGATTAACTATATAATTTTGTTTTTCAGAAAAAAAGGGGTTTTGGAAACAAAGTAAAATGTCATAAGGGTCTAAATTAAGACATCTGTTCAATTTTTTCGTCATATCTATTTTAAAGTCAGTCCAAAAAGAAATAGAAAAAGGGCAATATAAAAACAAATGTTCAATGTCTTCAGGTGATGTGTTACAAAAAGTGCACTTATCACAAACAGTGTGAATATATCTACTAATGGTTGCATTTACAGGATAGCATCTATGAATAATTTTGTACACTACTTCTTTGATTTTATTAGAAATAATAAACTTATAGGGCATAGTCCAAATGTTGCGCCAAGATATACAATAAGGTTTAAGCCACTTTGATTTACATGGAGGACTGGATCCAACATTAAAGGAGTTTCTTATAAAGTTGTTATTAAAACCTTTATCAAATAAAGAAAGACCATTTACAAAGAGTTGAGGATTTTGTAAAGATGTATTATTGATATCTACATCTGAGAATTTGTTTAATATTAGTATGCCATTAGGAATAGCCTTAATTACTTTGTTAAATTCTTTTTCATTTACAAATAAACCATATTTTGAAATAAAATTAGGGTAAGTGTAAAATTGCCCATTTTTGTCAATTAGTTGGCTAACAATTAGAATGTTGTGTTGGACCCAATTCTCCATGTACAAAGATTTTTTATTATGAATGATATTACTATTGTTCCATATAAAACACCTACTGGGAGAAAAATTGTGAGATTTAACATGTTTTTGGCCAAAGAATCCTCAAAATGTTTTTTACTCTTAGAAACTCATAGACTCCTTCTGATGTTAAATCGGCCATACAGAAGTCCATATTTGACCCAAGGAATATTTTTATGGCCATAGAGTTCTCGATCTTGACCTTTCTATACATACTCATAGACTCCTTCTAATGTTACATAAGCCATATAGATATCCATATCTGACCTTTTGAACTTATTTCTGGTCATCAAAAGTTTTTAAACTATATAAAGTTATAGACTCTTTCTGATGATAAATCAGCTATACAAAGGTCACCTTTTGACCTTTTGAACATATTTCTGGCCAAAGAGTTCTTGAACATTATCTTGCTTGAACTTTTGACTTTTGACTACAGATTGACTTGTTGTGATGTTATATTAACCAGCCAGTAGTCTATTTTTGACCTACTGAAAATATTTCTGGCCAGAGTCCGTGAACATTAACTCACTATACAATATAGACTGACTTCTTGCAATGCCAAACCAGGCAGGCAGTAGTCCATATTTGACCGATTGAAAAAAAATTTGACCAAAGAGTTCTCAAAAGGATTTTGTCTGTCATAATCTATAGACTCCTTCTGATGTCCGAAAATATTACTGGCCAAAGAGTCCTTAAAGATTAACACTATACATTCAGATTGATATCTTCGGATGTTATATCATCATGACAAAAGTCCATATTTGACATACTGAAATTTTTTCTGGTCAAAGAGTCTCAACTTGACCATTCTATATATACTCATTGACTCTTTCTGATTCTTCATTAGCTATATAGATGTCCATATCTGGCGAATTGAAAATATTTTTGGCAAAAAGGTCCTTACAAGTTAACTTACTAAATACTCATAGACTTCTTCTGATGATACATCACTTTAACAGGTATGTGACCCTCTGAATATATTTTTGGCCAAAGAATCATTGAACATTAACTCTCTATACATATTGACTCAAGAGTCAAAATTTGACCTCTTTTGGTCTGATTTATCATCAGATGGAGTCTATAATTTTACATAGTTTAAAAACTTTTGAGGAACCTTTGACCAGAAATAATAATAAGTCATAAATATGGACATAAATAAGGCTTATGAAGAATCAAAAGGAGTCAATGAGCATGTATAGAAAGTTCAAGTACATAGACTCGTTGGCCAAAAAAAAAAAAGAAAAAAAAAAAAGTCATTATGGACAGTTGTCTGGCCGATGTACTATCTGAAGGAGTCTATAAGTGTGAATAGAAAGTTCAAGATCAAGGACTCTTCAGTCAGAAATATGTTCAACATGTTAAATCTGAACTACTTTATGGCTAAAGAAACAAAATAAGGCGTCACTGAGAATGTATAGAAAGTTCAAAATCGAGGACTCTTTTACCAGAAATATTTTCAGTAGGTCCATTATTGACTACTGTCTGGCTGATGAAACACTAAAAGGAGTCAATTAGCATGTACAAAATTTTCAAGTCAGAAATATGTTCAACATGTCAACTCTGGACTTCTGTATGGCTAAAGAAACAAAATAAGGCATCACTGAGAATGTATAGAAAGTTCAAGATCGAGAACTCTTTTACTTCAATAGTCAATATCTACAATTGTCTGGCCGATGTACTATCTGAAAGAGTCTATAAGTATGAATAGAAAGTTCAAGATCGAGGACTCTTCGGTCAGAAATATGTTCATTATGTCAAATCAGAACTACTGCATGGCTGATGAAACACCAGAAAGAGTCTATGAGTATGTTTAAAAGGTTCAAGATCGAGGACTCTTTTGCCAGAAATATGTTTAGTGGGTCAAATATGGACTGCTGTCTGGCTGATGAATCAGAAGTCAATGAAGATTGAGGAAGAAGATTATGAATAGAAAGTTCAAGTTCAAAGACTCTTCAGGTAGAAATATGTTCAGTGGGTCAATTATCTATATGGAGTCACTGAGAATCTATAGAAAGTTCAAGACAGAGGACTCTTTTACTATAAATATGTTCAGAGGGTCAATTATGGACTATTGTCTGCTTGTGAAACATCAGAAGGAGTCAATGAGCCTATATAGAAAGTTCAAGTTCAAGACTCTTCGGGCAGCAATATGTTCAGTAGGTCAATTATGGACTAATGTCTGGCTGATGAAACACTAAAAGGAGTCAATTAGCATGTACAGAATGTTCAAGTTCATGGACTTGTTGGCCAGAAATATGTTTAATAATTGATATGGACAATTGTCTGTCCGATGTAACTTTCTGAAAGAGTCTATAATTATGAATAGAAAGTTCAAGATAAAAATCTCTTTGGTCAGAAATATGTTCAACATGTCAAATCTGGACTACTGTATGGCTGAAGAAACATCAGAAGTAAATGATTATGTATAGAAAGTTCAAGTTCATAGACTCTTCGGGCAGAAAAATGTTCAGTAGGTCAATTGTGGACAATTATATGGCTGATGAAACATCAGAAGGAGTATGTATAGAAAGAATAAGATCAAGGTCTCTTTGGCCAGAAATATGTTCAATTGATCAAATTTTGAAATACTATATTGCTGTTGTAAAATCAGGAGTCATTATGTATTGAAAAATGTTCATAGACTCATTGGTCAGAAATAGGTTTAATAGGTCATATTGATACAATACAATACAGTAATGTTTTGCTATTGTAACATCAGAAGGAGTCAATGTATAGAGAAATCAAGATTATAAACCCATCGCTCAGAAATGAGTTTAGTAGTCAATTATGGATCATTTTTTGGCTGAAGTACTATCTGAAAGCGTCTATGAGTACGTATAGAAAGATCAAGGACTCTTCCAGCCAGAAATATGTTCAATTGTCAAATATGGATAATAGCCTGGGTGATGAAAAATCAGAAGGAGATAGTAATTATGTATAGATAATTAAAGTTCTAGGTCTCTGTGGCCAGATATATGTTCAATGGGTCAAATTTGGACTAACAATATGGTTGATTTAACATCAAAAGTAGTCGATGAGAATGCATATAAACATACCTTTTGACGACTCTTTTGGACAGAAATATGTTCTCTTGGTCAAATATGGACTACTGTATGGTGGATGTAAAATCAAAAATAGTCTAGGAGAAGGAACAGTAAGTTAAACTTTGATGATTCTTTTGCCAGAAATATGTTCAGTAGGTCAATAACTGACTTCTGTCTCAATGATGAAACATCAGAACAAGCCTATGATTATGTATAGAACGATCAATATCGAGGACACTTTGGTTATAGAAATGTTCAATAGGTCAAATTTGAACTATACTGTATGGCTGATGAAACATCAGAAGGATTGTAAAAGCAATTAGTCTAGAAATATGTTCAAAATATAAAATTTGAACTACTGTTCAAATACATTGGATAGCAGATAATTAATTAACAAGTCTACAAGTATGTTTAGAAAGTTCAAGATCGAGGACTCTATGGTCAGAAATATATTCAATGGGTCAAGTATGGACATCTTTCAGGCTGATGAAACATCAGAAGCTGTCAATGAGCATGTACAGAAAGGTCAAGATCAGGGACTCTTTGACCAGAAATATATTAGTAGGTCAAATATGGACTTTTGTATGGCTAATGTATTATTAAGAGAAGTCAATAAGCAGAGAAAGTTAATGTTCAAAGACTCTTTGGCCAAAAATGTGTTCAGTAGTTCAAATAGGAACCTCTGTATGGCTGAATTAACATAATAAGAAACCCTTTGAGGACCATTTGACCAGAAATAAGTTCAGTAGGTCAAATATGGAATTCTATATGTGGCTTATGAACCATCAGAAGGAGTCTAGGAGTGAGAATGCAAAGTTCAAGATTGAGGACTCTTTTTTATCAGAAGGAGTCTATAACTTTATATAGTTTGAAAAATTTTGAGGACACTTTGACCACAAATAAGTTCAAAAGGTCAGATATGGACATCTATATGGCTTATGAAGCATCAGAAGGAATCTATGAGTATGTATAGGAAGCCCAAGATCGAGGACTCTTTGGTCAGAAACATGTTCAGGAGGTCAAAAAGGGACCTCTGTATAGCTGATTTATCATCAAAAGGAGTCTATAACTTTCTATAGTTTGAAAAATTTTGAGGACACTTTGACCACAAATAAGTTCAAAAGGTCAGATATGGACATCTATATGGCTTATGAAGCATCAGAAGGAGTCTATGAGTATGTATCGAAAACGCAAGATCGAGGGCTCTTTGGCCAGAAATATGTTCAGGAGGTCAAAGGGGGACCTCTGTATAGCTGATTTATCATCAAAAGGAGTCTATAACTTTATATAGTTTGAATTTTTTTAGGACACTTTGACCACAAATAAGTTCAAAAGGTCAGATATGGACATCTATATGGCTTATGAAGCATCAGAAGGTGTCTATGAGTATGTACAGAAAGCATAAGATCGAGGACTCTTTGGCCAGAAATATGTTCAGTAGGTCAAAAGGGGACCTCTGAATAGCTGATTTATCATCAGAAAGAGTCTGTAACTTTATATAGTTTAAAAAATTTGATGACCAGAAATAAGTACAAAAGGTCAGATATGGACATCTATATGGCTTATGAAGCATCAGAAGGAGTCTATGAGTATGTATAGAAATCCCAATATCGAGGACTCTTTGGCCAGAAACATGTTCAGGAGGTCAAAAGGGGACCTCTGAATAGCTGATTTATCATCAAAAGGAGTCTATAACTTTATATAGTTTGAATTTTTTATGACACTTTGACCACAAATAAGTTCAAAAGGTCAGATATGGACATCTATATGGCTTATGAAGCATCAGAAGGTGTCTATGAGTATGTACAGAAAGCATAAGATCGAGGACTCTTTGGCCAGAAATATGTGCAGTAGGTCAAAAGGGGACCTCTGAATAGCTGATTTATCATCAGAAAGAGTCTGTAACTTTATATAGTTTAAAAAATTTGATGACCAGAAATAAGTTCAAAAGGTCAGATATGGACATCTATATGGCTTATGAAGCATCAGAAGGAGTCTATGAGTATGTATAGAAATCCCAATATCGAGGACTCTTTGGCCAGAAACATGTTCAGGAGGTCAAAAGGGGACCTCTGTATAGCTGATTTATCATCAAAAGGAGTCTATAACTTTATATAGTTTGAATTTTTTTTGGAAACTTTGACCACAAATAAATTCAAAAGGTCAGATATGGACATCTATATGGCTTATGAGGCATCAGAAGGAGTCTATGAGTATGTATAGAAAGCCCAAGATCGAGGACTCTTTGGCAAGAAATATGTTCAGTAGGTCAAAAGGGGACCTCTGAATAGCTGATTTATCATCAGAAAGAGTCTATAACTTTATATAGTTTAAAAAATGTGATGACCAGAAATAAGTTCAAAAGGTCAGATATGGACATCTATATGGCTTATGAAGCATCAGAAGGAGTCTATGAGTATGTATAGAAAGCCCAAGATCGAGGACTCTTTGGCCAGAAATATGTACAGGAGGTCAAAAGGGGACCTCTGTATAGCTGATTTATCATCAAAAGGAGTCTATAACTTTCTATTGTTTGAAATATTTTGAGGACACTTTGACCACAAATAAGTTCAAAAGGTCATATATGGACATCTATATGGCTTATGAAGCACCAGAAGGAGTCTATGAGTATGTATAGAAATCCCAATATCGAGGACTCTTTGGCCAGAAATATGTTCAGTAGGTCAAAAGGGGACCTCTGTATAGCTGATTTATCATCAAAAGGAGTCTATAACTTTATATAGTTTGATTTTTTTTTGGAAACTTTGACCACAAATAAGTTCAAAAGGTCAGATATGGACATCTATATGGCTTATGAGGCATCAGAAGGAGTCTATGAGTATGTATAGAAAGCATAAGATCGAGGACTCTTTGGCCAGAAATATGTTCAGTAGTTCAAAAGGGGCCCTCTGCATAGCTGATTTATCATCAAAAGGAGTCTATAACTTTCTATAGTTTGAAAAAATGTTAGGACACTTTGACCACAAATAAGTTCAAAAGGTCAGATATGGACATCTATATGGCTTATGAAGCATCAGAAGGAGTCTATGAGTATGTATAGAAAGCCCCAAGATCAAGGACTCTTTGGTAAGAAATATGTTCAGTAGGTCAAAAGGGGACCTCTGTATAGCTGATTTATCATCAAAAGGAGTCTATAACTTTATATAGTTTAAAAACTTTTGATGACCAGAAATAAGTTCAAAAGGTCAGATATGGACATCTATATGGCTTATGAAGCATCAGAAGGAGTCTATGATTATGTATAGAAAGCCCAAGATCGAGGACTCTTTGGCAAGAAATTTGTTCCTTGGGTCAAATATGGAATTCTGTATGTCTGACGTAACATCAGAAGGAGTCTATGAGTTTCTAAGAGTAAAAAACATTTTGAGGATTCTTTGGCCAAAAACATGTTAAATCAGTCAAATATGGCTACAGTCTGGCTTACATAATATCACGAGAAGTCTTTATGGTAGGAGAAATATAAATAGTAAGGTAAATGTTCAAGGTCTCTGGCCAGAAATATGTTCAGAAGGTCAAATATGGACTTCTGTATGGCTGATTTAAAATCAGAATTAGTCTATAAGATTATATAGCTTAAGTATTATATATTATATAAGATATTTAAAACCTTTTAAGGACCCATTGACCAGAAATAAGTTTAACAGGTCAGAAATGGACTTCTAAATGGCTTATGAAGCATCAGAAGATGTCTAGAGTATGTACAGAAAGTTCAAGATCGAGTACTCTTTTTCCCAGTAGTTGAAATATGGCTGATTTAACATCAGAAGGAGTCTATAAATTTATAAGAGTAAAAAAAAAAAAAACATTTCGAGGCCTCTTTGGCCAAAAATGTGTTCAATCGGTCAAATATCGACTACTCCTTGCCTGAGTTAACATCACGAGCAGTCAGTAGTATAGTAAGTTAAGTTTCATGGTCTCTTGGCAGAAATATGTTTAGTAGGTCAAAAATGTACTTTTTTTTTATGGGTGATGTAACATCAGAAGGAGTCTATAAGTTTGTTTATAAACCTTTGAGGACCCTTTGACCAGAAATAAGTTCAATAGGTCAAAAATGCACCTCTATATGGCTGATTTAACATCAGAAGGAGTCTATAAGTTTATAATATACACAAAATACCTTTTGAGGACTCTTTTGCCCAAAATATGTTCAATCAGTCAAATATGGACTACATACATACAAGACTGACTTCTTTTGATGTTATATAAGACAAGAGGGACCTCTGTAGGACTGATATGACACATGACATATGTGCATTGGCATTGCACAATAACTAACTTATTCATTTATTCTTTTAAGGGAAATTATTGCATTTACCTCTTGCATTACAATGCATAGAATAAACTACTTCATACCTCATGTGCAATGAAAACATAACATGATTGTTGCATTGCACAAACGATCTAAGAATTAGCGTTGAATAATAATGTATTATTATTATATCTAACTATATCAGTTAGATATTTTATGCAGTGGAATGTAGATAGTTGAGATAGTTATTGTATGTTTGTGATGCACTCATAGCTTATATGTTATTCTTCAATGCACAAAGTTTGACCTTGTGTGAAATGCAATGCAATAGGACATATTGTATTTCCTCAAAGCAAAACGCAATGTAGTTTGGGAATGAGTTACTTCTGGTGTGTAATGCAATGCAAGAAGTGCATAGCCTAAATGTTATTCTTCAATGCACAACGTTAGATCGTTAGTGCAATGCAATGCAACAGCACACATGTTATCTAATTAATGAACATGGGAATGGTTAAGTTCTAGTGTGCAATACAATGCAAAAAGTGTATAACCTATATGTTATTCTTCAGAGCACAACGTTAGATCGTTTGTGCAATGCAATGCAATGCAACAACAAACATTATCTCTTTAATGAACATGGGAATGATTTAGTTCTGATGTGCAATGCAATGCAATGCGAAAAGTGCATAACCTACATGTTATTCTTCAGTGCACAACGTTAGATCGTTTGTGCAATAAAATGCAATGCAATGCAATTGCAACAACACACGTTATCTCTTTAATGAACATGGGAATGATTTAGTAGTCTGGTATGCAATGCAATGCAATGCGAAAAGTGCATAACCTACATGTTATTCTTCAGTGCACAACGTTAGATCGTTAGTGCAATGCAAAGCAGTGCAAAGCAATGCAATGCAATGCAATGCAATGCAAAGCAATGCAAAGCAATGCAAAGCAATGCAAAGCAATGCAAAGCAATGCAAAGCAATGCAAAGCAATGCAAAGCAATGCAAAGCAATGCAATACAATGCAATGCAACAACACACGTTATGTCTTTAACGAACATGGGAATGATTTAGTTCTGGAGTGCAATGCAATGCAATACGTGCATAACCTATATGTTATTCTTCAGTGCACAACGTTAGAGCGTTAGTGTAATGCAATGCAATGCAATGCAATGCAATGAAGTGCAAAGCAATGCAAATCAATATAGTGCAATACAATGCAATGAAAAACACTCGTTATGTCTTTAATCAACATGGGAATGAGGTAGTTCTGGTGTGCAATGCAATGCGAAAAGTGCAAAACATTAGATCCTTAGTGCAATGCAATGCAGTGCAAAGCAATGCAAATCAATGTAATGCAACGCAAAAAATTGCATTGCAATACATTGCATTGCAATACATTGCAATGCAATGCAATGCAACAACACACGTTATGTCTTTAATGAACATGGGAATGATTTAGTTCTGGTATGCAATGCAATGTAATGCGAAAAGTGCATAACCTATATGTTATTCTTCAGTGCACAACGTTAGATCGTTAGTGCAATGCAATGCAATGCAATACAATGCAATGCAATGCAATGCATTGCAATGCAATGCATTGCAAAGCAATGCAAATAAATTCAATGCAATGCAATGCAACAACACGTTATGTTTTTAATCAACATGGGAATGAGGTAGTTCTGGTGTGCAATGAAATGCAAAAAGTGCATAACATATGTTATTCTTCAGTGCACAACGTTAGATCGTTAGCAAAAAGTGCACCAACAAACGTTGTCTCTTTAATGAACACGGGAATGATTTAGGTCTGGTGTGCAATGCAATGAAATGCAAAAAGTGTAAACCTATATGTTATTCTTTAGTGCACAAAGTTAGATCGTTAGTGAAATGCAATGCAATGCAATGCAATGCAATACAATACATTGCAATGCAATGCAATGCAATGCAATGTTATTCTTCAGTGCACAACGTTAGATCGTTAGTGCAATGCAATGCAGTGCAAAGCAATGCAAATCAATGCAATGCAATACAATACAATGCAACAACACACGTTATGTCTTTAATGAACATGGTTTAATGATTTAGTTCTGGTGTGCAATGCAATGCAAAAAGTGCATAACCTATATGTTATTCTTCAGTGCACAACGTTAGAGCGTTAGTGTAATGCAATGCAATGCAGTGCAGTGCAAAGCAATGCAAATCAATATAGTGCAATACAATGCAACAACACACGTTATGTCTTTAATCAACATGGGAATGAGGTAGTTCTGGTGTGCAATGCAATGCAAAAAGTTCATAACATATGTTATTCTTCAGTGCACAACGTTAGATCGTTAGTGCAATGCAATGCAATTCAATGCAATGCAATGCAATGCAATGCAATGCAATGCAACAACACACATATCATCTCTATAATCAACTTGGGAATGATTTTGTTCTGGTGTGCAATGCAATGCGAAAAGAGCATAACCTATATGTTATTCTTCAGTGCACAACATTAGATCTTTAGTGCAATGCAATGCAGTGCAAAGCAATGCAAATGAATGTAATGCAACGCAAAACATTGCATTGCAATACATTGCAATGCAATGCAATGCAATACAATGCAATATATGCAACAACACACGTTAATGACCATTGGAATGATTTAGTTCTGGTATGCAATGCTGGTATCCAATGAAAAAAGTGCATGACCTATATGTTATTCTTCAGTGCACAACGTTAGATCGTTAGTGCAATGCAATGCAATTCAAATTCCCATGTTGATTAAAAACATAACGTGTGTTGTTGCATTGCATTGCATTGCATTGCATTGAATTTATTTGCATTGCATTACATTGCATTGTATTGCATTGCATTGCATTGCACTAAAGATCTAACGTTGTGCACTGAAGAATAACATATAGGTTATGCACTTTTCGCATTGCATTGCACACCAGAACTACCTCATTCCCATGTTGATTAAAGACATAACGAGTGTTTTTCATTGCATTGTATTGCACTATATTGATTTGCATTGCTTTGCACTGCATTGCATTGCATTGCATTGCACTAACGCTCTTAAACGTTGTGCACTGAAGAATAACATATAGGTTATGCACGTATTGCATTGCATTGCACACCAGAACTAAATCATTCCCATGTTCATTAAAGACATAACGTGTGTTGTTGCTTTGCATTGCTTTGCATTGCTTTGCATTGCTTTGCATTGCTTTGCATTGCTTTGCATTGCTTTGCATTGCTTTGCATTGCTTTGCATTGCTTTGCATTGCTTTGCATTGCTTTGCATTGCATTGCATTGCATTGCATTGCATTGCTTTGCATTGCTTTGCACTGCATTGCATTGCACTTACGATCTAACGTTGTGCACTGAAGAATAACATATAGGTTATGCTCTTTTCGCATTGCATTGCACACCAGAACAAAATCATTCCCAAGTTCATTATAGAGATGATATGTGTGTTGTTGCATTGCATTGCATTGCATTGATTTGCAATGCTTTGCACTGCATTTCATTGCAGTGTATTGCACTAGCGATGTAACGTTGTGCACTCAAGAATAACATATAGGTTATGCACTTTTTGGATTTCATTGCATTGCACACCAGAACTACCTCATTCCCATGTTGATTAAAGACATAACGTGTGCTGTTGCATTGCATTGATTTGCAATGCCTTGTACTGCATTGCATTGCATTGCACTAACGATCTAACTTTGTGCACTGAAGAATAGCATGTAGGTTATGCACTTTTCGCATTGCATTGCATTGCATTGCATACCAGACTACTAAATCATTCCCATGTTCATTAAAGAGATGGTATGTGTGTTGTTGCATTGCATTGCACTAACGATCTAACGTTGTGCACTGAAGAATAACATGTAGGTTATGCACTTTTCGCATTGCATTGCATTGCAGACTACTAAATCATTCCCATGTTCATTAAAGAGATAACGTGTGTTGTTGCAATTGCATTGCATTGCATTTTATTGCACAAACGATAACGTTGTGCACTGAAGAAAAACATTTAGGTTATGCACTTTTTGCATTGCATTGCACATCAGAACTAAATCATTCCCTTGTTCATTAAAGAGATAATGTTTGTTGTTGCATTGCATTGCACAAACGATCTAACGTTGTGCACTGAAGAATAACATATAGGTTATGCACGTTTCCCATTGCATTGCACACCAGAAATAAATCATTCCCATGTTCTTTAAAGAGATGATATGTGTGTTGTTGCATTGCATTGCACTAGCGATGTAACGTTGTGCACTGAAGAATAACATATAGGTTATGCACTTTTTGCATTGCATTGCATTGCACACTAGAACTTAATCATTCCCATGTTCTTTAAAGAGATGGTATGTGTGTTGTTGCATTGCATTGCACTAACGATCTAACGTTGTGCACTGAAGAATAACATATAGGTTATACACTTTTTGCATTGTATTGCACACTAGAACTTAACCATTCCCATGTTCATTAAAGAGATAACATGTGTGCTGTTGCATTGCATTGCACTAACGATCTAACGTTGTGCATTGAAGAATAACATTTAGGCTATGCACTTCTTGCATTGCATTACACACCAGAAGTAACTCATTCCCAAACTACATTGCGTTTTGCTTTGAGGAAATACAATATGTGCTATTGCATTTCACACAAGATCAAACTTTGTGCATTGAAGAATAACATATAAGCTATGAGTGCATCACAAACATACAATAACTATCTCAACTATCTACATTCCACTGCATAAAATATCTAACTGATATAGTTAGATATAATAATAATACATTATTATTCAACGCTAATTCTTAGATCGTTTGTGCAATGCAACACTCATGTTATGTTTTCATTGCACATGAGGTATGAAGTAGTTTATTCTATGCATTGTAATGCAAGAGGTAAATGCAATAATTTCCCTTAAAAGAATAAATGAATAAGTTAGTTATTGTGCAATGCCAATTCACATATGTCATGTGTCATATCAGTCCTACAGAGGTCCCTCTTGTCTTATATAACATCACAAGAAGTCAGTCTTGTATGTTTAGTAAGCCAGACAGTAGCCCATATTTGACTGATTGAACATATTTTTGGCAAAAGAGTCCTCAAAAGGTATTTTGTGTATATTATAAACTTATAGACTCCTTCTGATGTTTAATCAGCCATATAGAGGTGCATATTTGACCTGTTTGAACTTATTTCTGGTCAAAGGGTCCTCAAAGGTTTTTAAACAAACTTATAGACTCCTTCTGATGTTACATCACCCATAAAAAAGTACATTTTTGACCTACTAAACATATTTCTGCCAAGAGACCATGAAACTTAACTTACTATACGTACATACTGACTTCTCGTGATGTTAACTCAGGCAAGGAGTAGTGGATATTTGACCGATTGAACACATTTTTGGCCAAAGAGGCCTCGAAATGTTTTTTTTTTTACTCTTATAAATTTATAGACTCCTTCTGATGTTAAATCAGCTATATTTCAACTACTGGGTAAAAAGAGTACTCGATCTTGAACTTCCTGTACATACTCTAGACATCTTCTGATGCTTCATAAGCCATTTAGAAGTCCATATCTGACCTGTTAAACTTATTTCTGGTCAATGGGTCCTTAAAAGGTTTTAAATATATATAATCTTATATAATATATAATACTTAAGCTATATAATCTTATAGACTAATTCTGATGTTAAATCAGCCATACAGAAGTCCATATTTGACCTTCTGAACATATTTCTGGCCAGAGACCTTGAACATTTACCTTACTATTTATATTTCTCCTACCATAAAGACTTCTCGTGATATTATGTCAGCCAGACTGTAGCCATATTTGACTGATTTAACATGTTTTTGGCCAAAGAATCCTCAAAATGTTTTTTACTCTTAGAAACTCATAGACTCCTTCTGATGTTACGTCAGACATACAGAATTCCATATTTGACGCAAGGAACATATTTCTTGCCAAAGAGTCCTCGATCTTGGGCTTTCTATACATACTCATAGACTCCTTCTGATGCTTCATAAGCCATATAGATGTCCATATCTGACCTTTTGAACTTATTTCTGGTCATCAAAAGTTTTTAAACTATATAAAGTTATAGACTCCTTTTGATGATAAATCAGCTATACAGAGGTCCCCTTTTGACCTACTGAACATATTTCTTACCAAAGAGTCCTTGATCTTGGGGCTTTCTATACATACTCATAGACTCCTTCTGATGCTTCATAAGCCATATAGATGTCCATATCTGACCTTTTGAACTTATTTGTGGTCAAAGTGTCCTAACATTTTTTCAAACTATAGAAAGTTATAGACTCCTTTTGATGATAAATCAGCTATACAGAGGGCCCCTTTTGAACTACTGAACATATTTCTGGCCAAAGAGTCCTCGATCTTATGCTTTCTATACATACTCATAGACTCCTTCTGATGCCTCATAAGCCATATAGATGTCCATATCTGACCTTTTGAACTTATTTGTGGTCAAAGTTTCCTAAAAAAAATTTAAACTATATAAAGTTATAGACTCCTTTTGATGATAAATCAGCTATACAGAGGTCCCCTTTTGACCTACTGAACATATTTCTGGCCAAAGAGTCCTTGATCTTGGGGCTTTCTATACATACTCATAGACTCCTTTTGATGCTTCATAAGCCATATAGATGTCCATATCTGACCCTTTGAACTTATTTGTGGTCAAAGTGTCATAACAAAATTCAAACTATATAAAGTTATAGACTCCTTTTGATGATAAATCAGCTATTCAGAGGTCCCCTTTTGACCTCCTGAACATGTTTCTGGCCAAAGAGTCCTCGATATTGGGATTTCTATACATACTCATAGACTCCTTCTGGTGCTTCATAAGCCATATAGATGTCCATATCTGACCTTTTGAACTTATTTGTGGTATAAGTGTCCTAAAAAAATTCAAAGTATATAAAGTTATAGACTCCTTTTGATGATAAGTCAGCTATAGAGGTCCCCTTTTGACCTCCTGAACATGTTTCTGGCCAAAGAGTCCTCGATCTTATGCTTTCTATACATACTCATAGACTCCTTCTGATGCCTCATAAGCCATATTGATGTCCATATCTGACCTTTTGAACTTATTTGTGGTCAAAGTGTCCTAACATTTTTTCAAACTATAGAAAGTTATAGACTCCTTTTGATGATAAATCAGCTATACAGAGGGCCCCTTTTGACTTACTGAACATATTTCTGGCCAAAGAGTCCTCGATCTTATGCTTTCTATACATACTCATAGACTCCTTCTGATGCCTCATAAGCCATATAGATGTCCATATCTGACCTTTTGAACTTATTTGTGGTCAAAGTTTCCTAAAAAAAATTCAAACTATATAAAGTTATAGACTCCTTTTGATGATAAATCAGCTATACAGAGGTCCCCTTTTGACCTACTGAACATATTTCTGGCCAAAGAGTCCTTGATCTTGGGGCTTTCAATACATACTCATAGACTCCTTTTGATGCTTCATAAGCCATATAGATGTCCATATCTGTCTTCTTGAACTTATTTGTGGTCAAAGTGTCATAACAAAATTCAAACTATATAAAGTTATAGACTCCTTTTGATGATAAATCAGCTATTCAGAGGTCCCCTTTTGACCTCCTGAACATGTTTCTGGCCAAAGAGTCCTCGATATTGGGATTTCTATACATACTCATAGACTCCTTCTGGTGCTTCATAAGCCATATAGATGTCCATATCTGACATTTACTTATTTGTGGTCAAAGTGTCCTAAAAAAAATTCAAACTATATAAAGTTATAGACTCCTTTTGATGATAAATCAGCTAGGGCCCCTTTTGAACTACTGAAAATATTTCTGGCCAAAGATTCCTCGATCTTATGCTTTCTATACATACTCATAGACTCCTTCTGATGCCTCATAAGCCATATAGATGTCCATATCTGACCTTTTGAACTTATTTGTGGTATAAGTGTCCTAAAAAAAAATTCAAAGTATATAAAGTTATAGACTCCTTTTGATGATAAGTCAGCTATAGAGGTCCCCTTTTGACCTCCTGAACATGTTTCTGGCCAAAGAGTCCTCGATCTTATGCTTTCTATACATACTCATAGACTCCTTCTGATGCTTCATAAGCCATATAGATGTCCATATCTGACCTTTTGAACTTATTTGTGGTCAAAGTGTCCTAAAAAAAATTCAAACTATATAAAGTTATAGACTCCTTTTGATGATAAGTCAGCTATACAGAGGTCCCCTTTTGACCTCCTGAACATGTTTCTGGCCAAAGAGTCCTCGATCTTGGGATTTCTATACATACTCATAGACTCCTGCTGCTTCATAAGCCATATAGATGTCCATATCTGACATTTTGAACTTATTTGTGGTCAAAGTGTCCTAAAAAAAAATTCAAACAATATAAAGTTATAGACTCCTTTTGATTATAAATCAGCTATACAGAGGGCCCCTTTTGACCTCCTGTACATATTTCTGGCCAAAAGTCCTTGATCTTGGGCTTTCTATACATACTCATAGACTCCTTCTGATGCTTCATAAGCCATATAGATGTCCATATCTGACCTTTTGAACTTATTTCTGGTCATCAAATTTTTTAAACTATATAAAGTTATAGACTCTTTCAGATGATAAATCAGCTATTCAGAGGGCCCCTTTTGAACTACTGAACATATTTCTGGCCAAAGAGTCCTTGATCTTATGCTTTCTATACATACTCATAGACTCCTTCTGATGCCTCATAAGCCATATAGATGTCCATATCTGACCTTTTGAACTTATTTGTGGTCAAAGTGTCCTAAAAAAAATTCAAACTATATAAAGTTATAGACTCATTTTGATTATAAATCAGCTATACAGAGGTCCCCTTTTGACCTCCTGAACATGTTTCTGGCCAAAGAGTCCTTGATCTTATGCTTTCTATACATACTCATAGATTCCTTCTGATGCTTCATAAGCCATATAGATGTCCATATCTGACCTTTTGAACTTATTTCTGGTCATCAAATTTTTTAAACTATATAAAGTTATAGACTCTTTCTGATGATAAATCAGCTATTCAGAGGTCCCCTTTTGACCTACTTAACATATTTCTGGCCAAAGAGTCCTAAAAGATTAACACTATACATTCAGACTGATATCTTCGGATGTTATATCATCCTGACAAAAGTCCCTATTTGCCCTACCGAATTTTTTTCTGGCCAAGGAGTGAGTACTCGAAACTTGACCTTTCCATATTGTTGACTCATTCTGATGTTACGTCAGACATACAGAATTCCATATTTGACCCAAGGAACATATTTCTTGCCAAAGAGTCCTTGATCTTGGGCTTTCTATACATACTCATAGACTCCTTCTGATGCTTCATAAGCCATATAGATGTCTATATCTGACCTTTTGAACTTATTTCTGGTCAAAGTGTCCTCAAAATTTTTCAAACTATATAAAGTTATAGACTCCTTCTGATAATAAATCAGCTATACCAAGGTCACCTTTTGACCTTCTGAACATATTTCTGGCCAAAGAGTTCTTGAACATTATCTTGCTATACTACAGATCGACTTGTTGTGATGTTATATTAACCAGCCAGTAGTCTATTTTTGACCTACTGAACATATTTCTGGCCAGAGTCCGTGAACATCAACTCACTATACATATAGACTGACTTCTCGTAATGTAAAATCAGGCAGACAGTAGTCCATATTTGACTGATTGAAAAAAAAAATTGACCAAAGAGTTCTCTAAAGGATTTTGTCTATCATAAATGTATAGACTCCTTCTGATGTTAAATCAGCCATACAGAAGTCCATATTTGACCTTCTGAACATATTTCTGGCCAGAGACCTTGAACATTTACTTTACTATTTATATTTCTCCTACCATAAAGACTTCTCGTGATGTTATGTCAGCCAGACTGTAGCCATATTTGACTGATTTAACATGTTTTTTTTTTTTTTTTTTTTTTTCAAAGCATAAAGAAAATTTGTTGTAATTATTATTTTTATTTTATTTTTTTTTTATTTTTTTATTTTATTTAGTCAGTTCAAATACAAAAACATTTCAGTACAATGCAAAAAAAAAAAAAATGGTTACAAAGCATTGATAATACAGCTCAAAATATTTAACCAGAAAAGAAAAAAGAAGAAAAAAAAAAAGAAAAGAAAAAATAATTATAAAATAAACATAAACATAAGAACGAATACAAAAATATAAGTATAAAATATCAGGGCATTTATAAGTATTTGAAAAGCTTTAATATTTGTATTGTTTTTATAAGCTTTTTATTTTGTGATCTCATGTTTAAAAGAGTTTCAAAATATATTGTTAGATCGCTGTTATAGAAGGCAATATAGGAGGGTTTCTTTTGAGTTATTCTAGTCTTATGAATATAAAATTTCGCCAAAATGATAAAAAGATTAACTATATAATTTTGTTTTTCAGAAAAAAAGGGGTTTTGGAAACAAAGTAAAATGTCATAAGGGTCTAAATTAAGACATCTGTTCAATTTTTTCGTCATATCTATTTTAAAGTCAGTCCAAAAAGAAATAGAAAAAGGGCAATATAAAAACAAATGTTCAATGTCTTCAGGTGATGTGTTACAAAAAGTGCACTTATCACAAACAGTGTGAATATATCTACTAATGGTTGCATTTACAGGATAGCATCTATGAATAATTTTGTACACTACTTCTTTGATTTTATTAGAAATAATAAACTTATAGGGCATAGTCCAAATGTTGCGCCAAGATATACAATAAGGTTTAAGCCACTTTGATTTACATGGAGGACTGGATCCAACATTAAAGGAGTTTCTTATAAAGTTGTTATTAAAACCTTTATCAAATAAAGAAAGACCATTTACAAAGAGTTGAGGATTTTGTAAAGATGTATTATTGATATCTACATCTGAGAATTTGTTTAATATTAGTATGCCATTAGGAATAGCCTTAATTACTTTGTTAAATTCTTTTTCATTTACAAATAAACCATATTTTGAAATAAAATTAGGGTAAGTGTAAAATTGCCCATTTTTGTCAATTAGTTGGCTAACAATTAGAATGTTGTGTTGGACCCAATTCTCCATGTACAAAGATTTTTTATTATGAATGATATTACTATTGTTCCATATAAAACACCTACTGGGAGAAAAATTGTGAGATTTAACTTGTTTTTGGCCAAAGAATCCTCAAAATGTTTTTTACTCTTAGAAACTCATAGACTCCTTCTGATGTTAAATCGGCCATACAGAAGTCCATATTTGACCCAAGGAATATTTTTATGGCCATAGAGTTCTCGATCTTGACCTTTCTATACATACTCATAGACTCCTTCTAATGTTACATAAGCCATATAGATATCCATATCTGACCTTTTGAACTTATTTCTGGTCATCAAAAGTTTTTAAACTATATAAAGTTATAGACTCTTTCTGATGATAAATCAGCTATACAAAGGTCACCTTTTGACCTTTTGAACATATTTCTGGCCAAAGAGTTCTTGAACATTATCTTGCTTGAACTTTTGACTTTTGACTACAGATTGACTTGTTGTGATGTTATATTAACCAGCCAGTAGTCTATTTTTGACCTACTGAAAATATTTCTGGCCAGAGTCCGTGAACATTAACTTACTATACAATATAGACTGACTTCTTGCAATGCCAAACCAGGCAGGCAGTAGTCCATATTTGACCGATTGAAAAAAAATTTGACCAAAGAGTTCTCAAAAGGATTTTGTCTGTCATAATCTATAGACTCCTTCTGATGTCCGAAAATATTACTGGCCAACGAGTCCTTAAAGATTAACACTATACATTCAGATTGATATCTTCGGATGTTATATCATCATGACAAAAGTCCATATTTGACATACTGAAATTTTTTCTGGTCAAAGAGTCTCAACTTGACCATTCTATATATACTCATTGACTCTTTCTGATTCTTCATTAGCTATATAGATGTCCATATCTGGCGAATTGAAAATATTTTTGGCAAAAAGGTCCTTACAAGTTAACTTACTAAATACTCATAGACTTCTTCTGATGATACATCACTTTAACAGGTATGTGACCCTCTGAATATATTTTTGGCCAAAGAATCATTGAACATTAACTCTCTATACATATTGACTCAAGAGTCAAAATTTGACCTCTTTTGGTCTGATTTATCATCAGATGGAGTCTATAATTTTACATAGTTTAAAAACTTTTGAGGAACCTTTGACCAGAAATAATAATAAGTCATAAATATGGACATAAATATGGCTTATGAAGAATCAAAAGGAGTCAATGAGCATGTATAGAAAGTTCAAGTACATAGACTCGTTGGCCAAAAAAAAAAAAAAAAAAAAAGTCATTATGGACAGTTGTCTGGCCGATGTACTATCTGAAGGAGTCTATAAGTGTGAATAGAAAGTTCAAGATCAAGGACTCTTCAGTCAGAAATATGTTCAACATGTTAAATCTGAACTACTTTATGGCTAAAGAAACAAAATAAGGCGTCACTGAGAATGTATAGAAAGTTCAAAATCGAGGACTCTTTTACCAGAAATATTTTCAGTAGGTCCATTATTGACTACTGTCTGGCTGATGAAACACTAAAAGGAGTCAATTAGCATGTACAAAATTTTCAAGTCAGAAATATGTTCAACATGTCAACTCTGGACTTCTGTATGGCTAAAGAAACAAAATAAGGCATCACTGAGAATGTATAGAAAGTTCAAGATCGAGAACTCTTTTACTTCAATAGTCAATATCTACAATTGTCTGGCCGATGTACTATCTGAAAGAGTCTATAAGTATGAATAGAAAGTTCAAGATCGAGGACTCTTCGGTCAGAAATATGTTCATTATGTCAAATCAGAACTACTGCATGGCTGATGAAACACCAGAAAGAGTCTATGAGTATGTTTAAAAGGTTCAAGATCGAGGACTCTTTTGCCAGAAATATGTTTAGTGGGTCAAATATGGACTGCTGTCTGGCTGATGAATCAGAAGTCAATGAAGATTGAGGAAGAAGATTATGAATAGAAAGTTCAAGTTCAAAGACTCTTCAGGTAGAAATATGTTCAGTGGGTCAATTATCTATATGGAGTCACTGAGAATCTATAGAAAGTTCAAGACAGAGGACTCTTTTACTATAAATATGTTCAGAGGGTCAATTATGGACTATTGTCTGCTTGTGAAACATCAGAAGGAGTCAATGAGCCTATATAGAAAGTTCAAGTTCAAGACTCTTCGGGCAGCAATATGTTCAGTAGGTCAATTATGGACTAATGTCTGGCTGATGAAACACTAAAAGGAGTCAATTAGCATGTACAGAATGTTCAAGTTCATGGACTTGTTGGCCAGAAATATGTTTAATAATTGATATGGACAATTGTCTGTCCGATGTAACTTTCTGAAAGAGTCTATAATTATGAATAGAAAGTTCAAGATAAAAATCTCTTTGGTCAGAATATGTTCAACATGTCAAATCTGGACTACTGTATGGCTGAAGAAACATCAGAAGTAAATGATTATGTATAGAAAGTTCAAGTTCATAGACTCTTCGGGCAGAAAAATGTTCAGTAGGTCAATTGTGGACAATTATATGGCTGATGAAACATCAGAAGGAGTATGTATAGAAAGAATAAGATCAAGGTCTCTTTGGCCAGAAATATGTTCAATTGATCAAATTTTGAAATACTATATTGCTGTTGTAAAATCAGGAGTCATTATGTAAAAAATGTTCATAGACTCATTGGTCAGAAATAGGTTTAATAGGTCATATTGATACAATACAATGCAGTAATGTTTTGCTATTGTAACATCAGAAGGAGTCAATGTATAGAGAAATCAAGATTATAAACCCATCGCTCAGAAATGAGTTTAGTAGTCAATTATGGATCATTTTTTGGCTGAAGTACTATCTGAAAGCGTCTATGAGTACGTATAGAAAGATCAAGGACTCTTCCAGCCAGAAATATGTTCAATTGTCAAATATGGATAATAGCCTGGGTGATGAAAAATCAGAAGGAGATAGTAATTATGTATAGATAATTAAAGTTCTAGGTCTCTGTGGCCAGATATATGTTCAATGGGTCAAATTTGGACTAACAATATGGTTGATTTAACATCAAAAGTAGTCGATGAGAATGCATATAAACATACCTTTTGACGACTCTTTTGGCCAGAAATATGTTCTCTTGGTCAAATATGGACTACTGTATGGTGGATGTAAAATCAAAAATAGTCTAGGAGAAGGAACAGTAAGTTAAACTTTGATGATTCTTTTGCCAGAAATATGTTCAGTAGGTTGCAATGCAATGCAATGCAATGAAGTGCAAAGCAATGCAAATATAGTGCAATACAATGCAATGAAAAACACTCGTTATGTCTTTAATCAACATGGGAATGAGGTAGTTCTGGTGTGCAATGCAATGCGAAAAGTGCAAAACATTAGATCTTTAGTGCAATGCAATGCAGTGCAAAGCAATGCAAATCAATGTAATGCAACGCAAAAAATTGCATTGCAATACATTGCATTGCAATACATTGCAATGCAATGCAATGCAACAACACACGTTATGTCTTTAATGAACATGGGAATGATTTAGTTCTGGTATGCAATGCAATGCAATGCGAAAAGTGCATAACCTATATGTCATTCTTCAGTGCACAACGTTAGATCGTTAGTGCAATGCAATGCAATGCAATGCAATGCAATGCAATACAATGCAATGCAATGCAATGCATTGCAATGCAATGCATTGCAAAGCAATGCAAATAAATTCAATGCAATGCAATGCAACAACACGTTATGTTTTTAATCAACATGGGAATGAGGTAGTTCTGGTGTGCAATGAAATGCAAAAAGTGCATAACATATGTTATTCTTCAGTGCACAACGTTAGATCGTTAGCAAAAAGTGCACCAACAAACGTTGTCTCTTTAATGAACACGGGAATGATTTAGGTCTGGTGTGCAATGCAATGAAATGCAAAAAGTGTAAACCTATATGTTATTCTTTAGTGCACAAAGTTAGATCGTTAGTGAAATGCAATGCAATGCAATGCAATACAATACAATGCAATGCAATGCAATGCAATGCAATGTTATTCTTCAGTGCACAACGTTAGATCGTTAGTGCAATGCAATGCAGTGCAAAGCAATGCAAATCAATGCAATGCAATACAATACAATGCAACAACACACGTTATGTCTTTAATGAACATGGTTTAATGATTTAGTTCTGGTGTGCAATGCAATGCAAAAAGTGCATAACCTATATGTTATTCTTCAGTGCACAACGTTAGAGCGTTAGTGTAATGCAATGCAATGCAGTGCAGTGCAAAGCAATGCAAATCAATATAGTGCAATACAATGCAACAACACACGTTATGTCTTTAATCAACATGGGAATGAGGTAGTTCTGGTGTGCAATGCAATGCAAAAAGTTCATAACATATGTTATTCTTCAGTGCACAACGTTAGATCGTTAGTGCAATGCAATGCAATTCAATGCAATGCAATGCAATGCAATGCAATGCAATGCAACAACACACATATCATCTCTATAATCAACTTGGGAATGATTTTGTTCTGGTGTGCAATGCAATGCGAAAAGAGCATAACCTATATGTTATTCTTCAGTGCACAACATTAGATCTTTAGTGCAATGCAATGCAGTGCAAAGCAATGCAAATGAATGTAATGCAACGCAAAACATTGCATTGCAATACATTGCAATGCAATGCAATGCAATACAATGCAATATATGCAACAACACACGTTAATGACCATTGGAATGATTTAGTTCTGGTATGCAATGCTGGTATCCAATGCAAAAAGTGCATGACCTATATGTTATTCTTCAGTGCACAACGTTAGATCGTTAGTGCAATGCAATGCAATTCAAATTCCCATGTTGATTAAAAACATAACGTGTGTTGTTGCATTGCATTGCATTGCATTGCATTGAATTTATTTGCATTGCATTACATTGCATTGTATTGCATTGCATTGCATTGCACTAAAGATCTAACGTTGTGCACTGAAGAATAACATATAGGTTATGCACTTTTCGCATTGCATTGCACACCAGAACTACCTCATTCCCATGTTGATTAAAGACATAACGAGTGTTTTTCATTGCATTGTATTGCACTATATTGATTTGCATTGCTTTGCACTGCATTGCATTGCATTGCATTGCACTAACGCTCTTAAACGTTGTGCACTGAAGAATAACATATAGGTTATGCACGTATTGCATTGCATTGCACACCAGAACTAAATCATTCCCATGTTCATTAAAGACATAACGTGTGTTGTTGCATTGCATTGCTTTGCATTGCTTTGCATTGCTTTGCATTGCTTTGCATTGCTTTGCATTGCTTTGCATTGCATTGCATTGCATTGCATTGCTTTGCATTGCTTTGCACTGCATTGCATTGCACTTACGATCTAACGTTGTGCACTGAAGAATAACATATAGGTTATGCTCTTTTCGCATTGCATTGCACACCAGAACAAAATCATTCCCAAGTTCATTATAGAGATATGTGTGTTGTTGCATTGCATTGCATTGCATTGATTTGCAATGCTTTGCACTGCATTTCATTGCAGTGCATTGCACTAGCGATGTAACGTTGTGCACTCAAGAATAACATATAGGTTATGCACTTTTTGGATTTCATTGCATTGCACACCAGAACTACCTCATTCCCATGTTGATTAAAGACATAACGTGTGTTGTTGCATTGCATTGATTTGCAATGCCTTGTACTGCATTGCATTGCATTGCATTGCATTGCACTAACGATCTAACTTTGTGCACTGAAGAATAGCATGTAGGTTATGCACTTTTCGCATTGCATTGCATTGCATACCAGACTACTAAATCATTCCCATGTTCATTAAAGAGATGGTATGTGTGTTGTTGCATTGCATTGCACTAACGATCTAACGTTGTGCACTGAAGAATAACATGTAGGTTATGCACTTTTCGCATTGCATTGCATTGCAGACTACTAAATCATTCCCATGTTCATTAAAGAGATAACGTGTGTTGTTGCAATTGCATTGCATTGCATTTTATTGCACAAACGATAACGTTGTGCACTGAAGAAAAACATTTAGGTTATGCACTTTTTGCATTGCATTGCATTGCACATCAGAACTAAATCATTCCCTTGTTCATTAAAGAGATAATGTTTGTTGTTGCATTGCATTGCACAAACGATCTAACGTTGTGCACTGAAGAATAACATATAGGTTATGCACGTTTCCCATTGCATTGCACACCAGAAATAAATCATTCCCATGTTCTTTAAAGAGATGATATGTGTGTTGTTGCATTGCATTGCACTAGCGATGTAACGTTGTGCACTGAAGAATAACATATAGGTTATGCACTTTTTGCATTGCATTGCATTGCACACTAGAACTTAATCATTCCCATGTTCTTTAAAGAGATGGTATGTGTGTTGTTGCATTGCATTGCACTAACGATCTAACGTTGTGCACTGAAGAATAACATATAGGTTATACACTTTTTGCATTGTATTGCACACTAGAACTTAACCATTCCCATGTTCATTAAAGAGATAACATGTGTGCTGTTGCATTGCATTGCACTAACGATCTAACGTTGTGCATTGAAGAATAACATTTAGGCTATGCACTTCTTGCATTGCATTACACACCAGAAGTAACTCATTCCCAAACTACATTGCGTTTTGCTTTGAGGAAATACAATATGTGCTATTGCATTTCACACAAGATCAAACTTTGTGCATTGAAGAATAACATATAAGCTATGAGTGCATCACAAACATACAATAACTATCTCAACTATCTACATTCCACTGCATAAAATATCTAACTGATATAGTTAGATATAATAATAATACATTATTATTCAACGCTAATTCTTAGATCGTTTGTGCAATGCAACACTCATGTTATGTTTTCATTGCACATGAGGTATGAAGTAGTTTATTCTATGCATTGTAATGCAAGAGGTAAATGCAATAATTTCCCTTAAAAGAATAAATGAATAAGTTAGTTATTGTGCAATGCCAATTCACATATGTCATGTGTCATATCAGTCCTACAGAGGTCCCTCTTGTCTTATATAACATCACAAGAAGTCAGTCTTGTATGTTTAGTAAGCCAGACAGTAGCCCATATTTGACTGATTGAACATATTTTTGGCAAAAGAGTCCTCAAAAGGTATTTTGTGTATATTATAAACTTATAGACTCCTTCTGATGTTTAATCAGCCATATAGAGGTGCATATTTGACCTGTTTGAACTTATTTCTGGTCAAAGGGTCCTCAAAGGTTTTTAAACAAACTTATAGACTCCTTCTGATGTTACATCACCCATAAAAAAGTACATTTTTGACCTACTAAACATATTTCTGCCAAGAGACCATGAAACTTAACTTACTATACGTACATACTGACTTCTCGTGATGTTAACTCAGGCAAGGAGTAGTGGATATTTGACCGATTGAACACATTTTTGGCCAAAGAGGCCTCGAAATGTTTTTTTTTTTACTCTTATAAATTTATAGACTCCTTCTGATGTTAAATCAGCTATATTTCAACTACTGGGAAAAAGAGTACTCGATCTTGAACTTTCTGTACATACTCTAGACATCTTCTGATGCTTCATAAGCCATTTAGAAGTCCATATCTGACCTGTTAAACTTATTTCTGGTCAATGGGTCCTTAAAAGGTTTTAAATATATATAATCTTATATAATATATAATACTTAAGCTATATAATCTTATAGACTAATTCTGATGTTAAATCAGCCATACAGAAGTCCATATTTGACCTTCTGAACATATTTCTGGCCAGAGACCTTGAACATTTACCTTACTATTTATATTTCTCCTACCATAAAGACTTCTCGTGATGTTATGTCAGCCAGACTGTAGCCATATTTGACTGATTTAACATGTTTTTGGCCAAAGAATCCTCAAAATGTTTTTTACTCTTAGAAACTCATAGACTCCTTCTGATGTTACGTCAGACATACAGAATTCCATATTTGACGCAAGGAACATATTTCTTGCCAAAGAGTCCTCGATCTTGGGCTTTCTATACATACTCATAGACTCCTTCTGATGCTTCATAAGCCATATAGATGTCCATATCTGACCTTTTGAACTTATTTCTGGTCATCAAAAGTTTTTAAACTATATAAAGTTATAGACTCCTTTTGATGATAAATCAGCTATACAGAGGTCCCCTTTTCACCTACTGAACATATTTCTTACCAAAGAGTCCTTGATCTTGGGGCTTTCTATACATACTCATAGACTCCTTCTGGTGCTTCATAAGCCATATAGATGTCCATATCTGACCTTTTGAACTTATTTGTGGTCAAAGTGTCCTAACATTTTTTCAAACTATAGAAAGTTATAGACTCCTTTTGATGATAAATCAGCTATACAGAGGGCCCCTTTTGAACTACTGAACATATTTCTGGCCAAAGAGTCCTCGATCTTATGCTTTCTATACATACTCATAGACTCCTTCTGATGCCTCATAAGCCATATAGATGTCCATATCTGACCTTTTGAACTTATTTGTGGTCAAAGTTTCCTAAAAAAAATTCAAACTATATAAAGTTATAGACTCCTTTTGATGATAAATCAGCTATACAGAGGTCCCCTTTTGACCTACTGAACATATTTCTGGCCAAAGAGTCCTTGATCTTGGGGCTTTCTATACATACTCATAGACTCCTTTTGATGCTTCATAAGCCATATAGATGTCCATATCTGACCCTTTGAACTTATTTGTGGTCAAAGTGTCATAACAAAATTCAAACTATATAAAGTTATAGACTCCTTTTGATGATAAATCAGCTATTCAGAGGTCCCCTTTTGACCTCCTGAACATGTTTCTGGCCAAAGAGTCCTCGATATTGGGATTTCTATACATACTCATAGACTCCTTCTGGTGCTTCATAAGCCATATAGATGTCCATATCTGACCTTTTGAACTTATTTGTGGTATAAGTGTCCTAAAAAAAATTCAAAGTATATAAAGTTATAGACTCCTTTTGATGATAAGTCAGCTATAGAGGTCCCCTTTTGACCTCCTGAACATGTTTCTGGCCAAAGAGTCCTCGATCTTATGCTTTCTATACATACTCATAGACTCCTTCTGATGCTTCATAAGCCATATAGATGTCCATATCTGACCTTTTGAACTTATTTGTGGTCAAAGTGTCCTAACATTTTTTCAAACTATAGAAAGTTATAGACTCCTTTTGATGATAAATCAGCTATACAGAGGGCCCCTTTTGAATTACTGAACATATTTCTGGCCAAAGAGTCCTCGATCTTATGCTTTCTATACATACTCATAGACTCCTTCTGATGCCTCATAAGCCATATAGATGTCCATATCTGACCTTTTGAACTTATTTGTGGTCAAAGTTTCCTAAAAAAAATTCAAACTATATAAAGTTATAGACTCCTTTTGATGATAAATCAGCTATACAGAGGTCCCCTTTTGACCTACTGAACATATTTCTGGCCAAAGAGTCCTTGATCTTGGGGCTTTCAATACATACTCATAGACTCCTTTTGATGCTTCATAAGCCATATAGATGTCCATATCTGTCCTCTTGAACTTATTTGTGGTCAAAGTGTCATAACAAAATTCAAACTATATAAAGTTATAGACTCCTTTTGATGATAAATCAGCTATTCAGAGGTCCCCTTTTGACCTCCTGAACATGTTTCTGGCCAAAGAGTCCTCGATATTGGGATTTCTATACATACTCATAGACTCCTTCTGGTGCTTCATAAGCCATATAGATGTCCATATCTGACATTTACTTATTTGTGGTCAAAGTGTCCTAAAAAAAAAATCAAACTATATAAAGTTATAGACTCCTTTTGATGATAAATCAGCTAGGGCCCCTTTTGAACTACTGAAAATATTTCTGGCCAAAGATTCCTCGATCTTATGCTTTCTATACATACTCATAGACTCCTTCTGATGCCTCATAAGCCATATAGATGTCCATATCTGACCTTTTGAACTTATTTGTGGTATAAGTGTCCTAAAAAAAAATTCAAAGTATATAAAGTTATAGACTCCTTTTGATGATAAGTCAGCTATAGAGGTCCCCTTTTGACCTCCTGAACATGTTTCTGGCCAAAGAGTCCTCGATCTTATGCTTTCTATACATACTCATAGACTCCTTCTGATGCTTCATAAGCCATATAGATGTCCATATCTGACCTTTTGAACTTATTTGTGGTCAAAGTGTCCTAAAAAAAATTCAAACTATATAAAGTTATAGACTCCTTTTGATGATAAGTCAGCTATACAGAGGTCCCCTTTTGACCTCCTGAACATGTTTCTGGCCAAAGAGTCCTCGATCTTGGGATTTCTATACATACTCATAGACTCCTGCTGCTTCATAAGCCATATAGATGTCCATATCTGACATTTTGAACTTATTTGTGGTCAAAGTGTCCTAAAAAAAAATTCAAACAATATAAAGTTATAGACTCCTTTTGATTATAAATCAGCTATACAGAGGGCCCCTTTTGACCTCCTGTACATATTTCTGGCCAAAAGTCCTTGATCTTGGGCTTTCTATACATACTCATAGACTCCTTCTGATGCTTCATAAGCCATATAGATGTCCATATCTGACCTTTTGAACTTATTTCTGGTCATCAAATTTTTTAAACTATATAAAGTTATAGACTCTTTCAGATGATAAATCAGCTATTCAGAGGGCCCCTTTTGAACTACTGAACATATTTCTGGCCAAAGAGTCCTTGATCTTATGCTTTCTATACATACTCATAGACTCCTTCTGATGCCTCATAAGCCATATAGATGTCCATATCTGACCTTTTGAACTTATTTGTGGTCAAAGTGTCCTAAAAAAAATTCAAACTATATAAAGTTATAGACTCATTTTGATTATAAATCAGCTATACAGAGGTCCCCTTTTGACCTCCTGAACATGTTTCTGGCCAAAGAGTCCTTGATCTTATGCTTTCTATACATACTCATAGATTCCTTCTGATGCTTCATAAGCCATATAGATGTCCATATCTGACCTTTTGAACTTATTTCTGGTCATCAAATTTTTTAAACTATATAAAGTTATAGACTCTTTCTGATGATAAATCAGCTATTCAGAGGTCCCCTTTTGACCTACTTAACATATTTCTGGCCAAAGAGTCCTAAAAGATTAACACTATACATTCAGACTGATATCTTCGGATGTTATATCATCCTGACAAAAGTCCCTATTTGCCCTACCGAATTTTTTTCTGGCCAAGGAGTGAGTACTCGAAACTTGACCTTTCCATATTGTTGACTCATTCTGATGTTACGTCAGACATACAGAATTCCATATTTGACCCAAGGAACATATTTCTTGCCAAAGAGTCCTTGATCTTGGGCTTTCTATACATACTCATAGACTCCTTCTGATGCTTCATAAGCCATATAGATGTCTATATCTGACCTTTTGAACTTATTTCTGGTCAAAGTGTCCTCAAAATTTTTCAAACTATATAAAGTTATAGACTCCTTCTGATAATAAATCAGCTATACCAAGGTCACCTTTTGACCTTCTGAACATATTTCTGGCCAAAGAGTTCTTGAACATTATCTTGCTATACTACAGATCGACTTGTTGTGATGTTATATTAACCAGCCAGTAGTCTATTTTTGACCTACTGAACATATTTCTGGCCAGAGTCCGTGAACATCAACTCACTATACATATAGACTGACTTCTCGTAATGTAAAATCAGGCAGACAGTAGTCCATATTTGACTGATTGAAAAAAAAAATTGACCAAAGAGTTCTCTAAAGGATTTTGTCTATCATAAATGTATAGACTCCTTCTGATGTTAAATCAGCCATACAGAAGTCCATATTTGACCTTCTGAACATATTTCTGGCCAGAGACCTTGAACATTTACTTTACTATTTATATTTCTCCTACCATAAAGACTTCTCGTGATGTTATGTCAGCCAGACTGTAGCCATATTTGACTGATTTAACATGTTTTTTTTTTTTTTTTTTTCAAAGCATAAAGAAAATTTGTTGTAATTATTATTTTTTTTTTATTATTTTTTTTTTTTTTTTATTTAGTCAGTTCAAATACAAAAACATTTCAGTACAATGCAAAAAAAAAAAAAATGGTTACAAAGCATTGATAATACAGCTCAAAATATTTAACCAGAAAAGAAAAAAGAAGAAAAAAAAAAAAAAGAAAAGAAAAAATAATTATAAAATAAACATAAACATAAGAACGAATACAAAAATATAAGTATAAAATATCAGGGCATTTATAAGTATTTGAAAAGCTTTAATATTTGTATTGTTTTTATAAGCTTTTTATTTTGTGATCTCATGTTTAAAAGAGTTTCAAAATATATTGTTAGATCGCTGTTATAGAAGGCAATATAGGAGGGTTTCTTTTGAGTTATTCTAGTCTTATGAATATAAAATTTCGCCAAAATGATAAAAAGATTAACTATATAATTTTGTTTTTCAGAAAAAAAGGGGTTTTGGAAACAAAGTAAAATGTCATAAGGGTCTAAATTAAGACATCTGTTCAATTTTTTCGTCATATCTATTTTAAAGTCAGTCCAAAAAGAAATAGAAAAAGGGCAATATAAAAACAAATGTTCAATGTCTTCAGGTGATGTGTTACAAAAAGTGCACTTATCACAAACAGTGTGAATATATCTACTAATGGTTGCATTTACAGGATAGCATCTATGAATAATTTTGTACACTACTTCTTTGATTTTATTAGAAATAATAAACTTATAGGGCATAGTCCAAATGTTGCGCCAAGATATACAATAAGGTTTAAGCCACTTTGATTTACATGGAGGACTGGATCCAACATTAAAGGAGTTTCTTATAAAGTTGTTATTAAAACCTTTATCAAATAAAGAAAGACCATTTACAAAGAGTTGAGGATTTTGTAAAGATGTATTATTGATATCTACATCTGAGAATTTGTTTAATATTAGTATGCCATTAGGAATAGCCTTAATTACTTTGTTAAATTCTTTTTCATTTACAAATAAACCATATTTTGAAATAAAATTAGGGTAAGTGTAAAATTGCCCATTTTTGTCAATTAGTTGGCTAACAATTAGAATGTTGTGTTGGACCCAATTCTCCATGTACAAAGATTTTTTATTATGAATGATATTACTATTGTTCCATATAAAACACCTACTGGGAGAAAAATTGTGAGATTTAACATGTTTTTGGCCAAAGAATCCTCAAAATGTTTTTTACTCTTAGAAACTCATAGACTCCTTCTGATGTTAAATCGGCCATACAGAAGTCCATATTTGACCCAAGGAATATTTTTATGGCCATAGAGTTCTCGATCTTGACCTTTCTATACATACTCATAGACTCCTTCTAATGTTACATAAGCCATATAGATATCCATATCTGACCTTTTGAACTTATTTCTGGTCATCAAAAGTTTTTAAACTATATAAAGTTATAGACTCTTTCTGATGATAAATCAGCTATACAAAGGTCACCTTTTGACCTTTTGAACATATTTCTGGCCAAAGAGTTCTTGAACATTATCTTGCTTGAACTTTTGACTTTTGACTACAGATTGACTTGTTGTGATGTTATATTAACCAGCCAGTAGTCTATTTTTGACCTACTGAAAATATTTCTGGCCAGAGTCCGTGAACATTAACTCACTATACAATATAGACTGACTTCTTGCAATGCCAAACCAGGCAGGCAGTAGTCCATATTTGACCGATTGAAAAAAAATTTGACCAAAGAGTTCTCAAAAGGATTTTGTCTGTCATAATCTATAGACTCCTTCTGATGTCCGAAAATATTACTGGCCAAAGAGTCCTTAAAGATTAACACTATACATTCAGATTGATATCTTCGGATGTTATATCATCATGACAAAAGTCCATATTTGACATACTGAAATTTTTTCTGGTCAAAGAGTCTCAACTTGACCATTCTATATATACTCATTGACTCTTTCTGATTCTTCATTAGCTATATAGATGTCCATATCTGGCGAATTGAAAATATTTTTGGCAAAAAGGTCCTTACAAGTTAACTTACTAAATACTCATAGACTTCTTCTGATGATACATCACTTTAACAGGTATGTGACCCTCTGAATATATTTTTGGCCAAAGAATCATTGAACATTAACTCTCTATACATATTGACTCAAGAGTCAAAATTTGACCTCTTTTGGTCTGATTTATCATCAGATGGAGTCTATAATTTTACATAGTTTAAAAACTTTTGAGGAACCTTTGACCAGAAATAATAATAAGTCATAAATATGGACATAAATAAGGCTTATGAAGAATCAAAAGGAGTCAATGAGCATGTATAGAAAGTTCAAGTACATAGACTCGTTGGCCAAAAAAAAAAAAGAAAAAAAAAAAAGTCATTATGGACAGTTGTCTGGCCGATGTACTATCTGAAGGAGTCTATAAGTGTGAATAGAAAGTTCAAGATCAAGGACTCTTCAGTCAGAAATATGTTCAACATGTTAAATCTGAACTACTTTATGGCTAAAGAAACAAAATAAGGCGTCACTGAGAATGTATAGAAAGTTCAAAATCGAGGACTCTTTTACCAGAAATATTTTCAGTAGGTCCATTATTGACTACTGTCTGGCTGATGAAACACTAAAAGGAGTCAATTAGCATGTACAAAATTTTCAAGTCAGAAATATGTTCAACATGTCAACTCTGGACTTCTGTATGGCTAAAGAAACAAAATAAGGCATCACTGAGAATGTATAGAAAGTTCAAGATCGAGAACTCTTTTACTTCAATAGTCAATATCTACAATTGTCTGGCCGATGTACTATCTGAAAGAGTCTATAAGTATGAATAGAAAGTTCAAGATCGAGGACTCTTCGGTCAGAAATATGTTCATTATGTCAAATCAGAACTACTGCATGGCTGATGAAACACCAGAAAGAGTCTATGAGTATGTTTAAAAGGTTCAAGATCGAGGACTCTTTTGCCAGAAATATGTTTAGTGGGTCAAATATGGACTGCTGTCTGGCTGATGAATCAGAAGTCAATGAAGATTGAGGAAGAAGATTATGAATAGAAAGTTCAAGTTCAAAGACTCTTCAGGTAGAAATATGTTCAGTGGGTCAATTATCTATATGGAGTCACTGAGAATCTATAGAAAGTTCAAGACAGAGGACTCTTTTACTATAAATATGTTCAGAGGGTCAATTATGGACTATTGTCTGCTTGTGAAACATCAGAAGGAGTCAATGAGCCTATATAGAAAGTTCAAGTTCAAGACTCTTCGGGCAGCAATATGTTCAGTAGGTCAATTATGGACTAATGTCTGGCTGATGAAACACTAAAAGGAGTCAATTAGCATGTACAGAATGTTCAAGTTCATGGACTTGTTGGCCAGAAATATGTTTAATAATTGATATGGACAATTGTCTGTCCGATGTAACTTTCTGAAAGAGTCTATAATTATGAATAGAAAGTTCAAGATAAAAATCTCTTTGGTCAGAAATATGTTCAACATGTCAAATCTGGACTACTGTATGGCTGAAGAAACATCAGAAGTAAATGATTATGTATAGAAAGTTCAAGTTCATAGACTCTTCGGGCAGAAAAATGTTCAGTAGGTCAATTGTGGACAATTATATGGCTGATGAAACATCAGAAGGAGTATGTATAGAAAGAATAAGATCAAGGTCTCTTTGGCCAGAAATATGTTCAATTGATCAAATTTTGAAATACTATATTGCTGTTGTAAAATCAGGAGTCATTATGTATTGAAAAATGTTCATAGACTCATTGGTCAGAAATAGGTTTAATAGGTCATATTGATACAATACAATACAGTAATGTTTTGCTATTGTAACATCAGAAGGAGTCAATGTATAGAGAAATCAAGATTATAAACCCATCGCTCAGAAATGAGTTTAGTAGTCAATTATGGATCATTTTTTGGCTGAAGTACTATCTGAAAGCGTCTATGAGTACGTATAGAAAGATCAAGGACTCTTCCAGCCAGAAATATGTTCAATTGTCAAATATGGATAATAGCCTGGGTGATGAAAAATCAGAAGGAGATAGTAATTATGTATAGATAATTAAAGTTCTAGGTCTCTGTGGCCAGATATATGTTCAATGGGTCAAATTTGGACTAACAATATGGTTGATTTAACATCATAAGTAGTCGATGAGAATGCATATAAACATACCTTTTGACGACTCTTTTGGCCAGAAATATGTTCTCTTGGTCAAATATGGACTACTGTATGGTGGATGTAAAATCAAAAATAGTCTAGGAGAAGGAACAGTAAGTTAAACTTTGATGATTCTTTTGCCAGAAATATGTTCAGTAGGTCAATAACTGACTTCTGTCTCAATGATGAAACATCAGAACAAGCCTATGATTATGTATAGAACGATCAATATCGAGGACACTTTGGTTATAGAAATGTTCAATAGGTCAAATTTGAACTATACTGTATGGCTGATGAAACATCAGAAGGATTGTAAAAGCAATTAGTCTAGAAATATGTTCAAAATATAAAATTTGAACTACTGTTCAAATACATTGGATAGCAGATAATTAATTAACAAGTCTACAAGTATGTTTAGAAAGTTCAAGATCGAGGACTCTATGGTCAGAAATATATTCAATGGGTCAAGTATGGACATCTTTCAGGCTGATGAAACATCAGAAGCTGTCAATGAGCATGTACAGAAAGGTCAAGATCAGGGACTCTTTGACCAGAAATATATTAGTAGGTCAAATATGGACTTTTGTATGGCTAATGTATTATTAAGAGAAGTCAATAAGCAGAGAAAGTTAATGTTCAAAGACTCTTTGGCCAAAAATGTGTTCAGTAGTTCAAATAGGAACCTCTGTATGGCTGAATTAACATAATAAGAAACCCTTTGAGGACCATTTGACCAGAAATAAGTTCAGTAGGTCAAATATGGAATTCTATATGTGGCTTATGAACCATCAGAAGGAGTCTAGGAGTGAGAATGCAAAGTTCAAGATTGAGGACTCTTTTTTTATCAGAAGGAGTCTATAACTTTATATAGTTTGAAAAATTTTGAGGACACTTTGACCACAAATAAGTTCAAAAGGTCAGATATGGACATCTATATGGCTTATGAAGCATCAGAAGGAATCTATGAGTATGTATAGGAAGCCCAAGATCGAGGACTCTTTGGTCAGAAACATGTTCAGGAGGTCAAAAAGGGACCTCTGTATAGCTGATTTATCATCAAAAGGAGTCTATAACTTTCTATAGTTTGAAAAATTTTGAGGACACTTTGACCACAAATAAGTTCAAAAGGTCAGATATGGACATCTATATGGCTTATGAAGCATCAGAAGGAGTCTATGAGTATGTATCGAAAACGCAAGATCGAGGGCTCTTTGGCCAGAAATATATTCAGGAGGTCAAAGGGGGACCTCTGTATAGCTGATTTATCATCAAAAGGAGTCTATAACTTTATATAGTTTGAATTTTTTTAGGACACTTTGACCACAAATAAGTTCAAAATGTCAGATATGGAAATCTATATGGCTTATGAAGCACCAGAAGGAGTCTATGAGTATGTATAGAAATCCCAATATCGAGGACTCTTTGGCCAGAAACATGTTCAGGAGGTCAAAAGGGGACCTCTGAATAGCTGATTTATCATCAAAAGGAGTCTATAACTTTATATAGTTTGAATTTTTTTATGACACTTTGACCACAAATAAGTTCAAAAGGTCAGATATGGACATCTATATGGCTTATGAAGCATCAGAAGGTGTCTATGAGTATGTACAGAAAGCATAAGATCGAGGACTCTTTGGCCAGAAATATGTTCAGTAGGTCAAAAGGGGACCTCTGAATAGCTGATTTATCATCAGAAAGAGTCTGTAACTTTATATAGTTTAAAAAATTTGATGACCAGAAATAAGTTCAAAAGGTCAGATATGGACATCTATATGGCTTATGAAGCATCAGAAGGAGTCTATGAGTATGTATAGAAATCCCAATATCGAGGACTCTTTGGCCAGAAACATGTTCAGGAGGTCAAAAGGGGACCTCTGTATAGCTGATTTATCATCAAAAGGAGTCTATAACTTTATATAGTTTGAATTTTTTTTGGAAACTTTGACCACAAATAAATTCAAAAGGTCAGATATGGACATCTATATGGCTTATGAGGCATCAGAAGGAGTCTATGAGTATGTATAGAAAGCCCAAGATCGAGGACTCTTTGGCAAGAAATATGTTCAGTAGGTCAAAGGGGGACCTCTGAATAGCTGATTTATCATCAGAAAGAGTCTATAACTTTATATAGTTTAAAAAATGTGATGACCAGAAATAAGTTCAAAAGGTCAGATATGGACATCTATATGGCTTATGAAGCATCAGAAGGAGTCTATGAGTATGTATAGAAAGCCCAAGATCGAGGACTCTTTGGCCAGAAATATGTACAGGAGGTCAAAAGGGGACCTCTGTATAGCTGATTTATCATCAAAAGGAGTCTATAACTTTCTATTGTTTGAAATATTTTGAGGACACTTTGACCACAAATAAGTTCAAAAGGTCATATATGGACATCTATATGGCTTATGAAGCACCAGAAGGAGTCTATGAGTATGTATAGAAATCCCAATATCGAGGACTCTTTGGCCAGAAATATGTTCAGTAGGTCAAAAGGGGACCTCTGTATAGCTGATTTATCATCAAAAGGAGTCTATAACTTTATATAGTTTGAAAAATTTTGAGGACACTTTGACCACAAATAAGTTCAAAAGGTCAGATATGGACATCTATATGGCTTATGAAGCATCAGAAGGAGTCTATGAGTATGTATCGAAAACGCAAGATCGAGGGCTCTTTGGCCAGAAATATATTCAGGAGGTCAAAGGGGGACCTCTGTATAGCTGATTTATCATCAAAAGGAGTCTATAACTTTATATAGTTTGAATTTTTTTAGGACACTTTGACCACAAATAAGTTCAAAATGTCAGATATGGAAATCTATATGGCTTATGAAGCACCAGAAGGAGTCTATGAGTATGTATAGAAATCCCAATATCGAGGACTCTTTGGCCAGAAACATGTTCAGGAGGTCAAAAGGGGACCTCTGAATAGCTGATTTATCATCAAAAGGAGTCTATAACTTTATATAGTTTGAATTTTTTTATGACACTTTGACCACAAATAAGTTCAAAAGGTCAGATATGGACATCTATATGGCTTATGAAGCATCAGAAGGTGTCTATGAGTATGTACAGAAAGCATAAGATCGAGGACTCTTTGGCCAGAAATATGTTCAGTAGGTCAAAAGGGGACCTCTGAATAGCTGATTTATCATCAGAAAGAGTCTGTAACTTTATATAGTTTAAAAAATTTGATGACCAGAAATAAGTTCAAAAGGTCAGATATGGACATCTATATGGCTTATGAAGCATCAGAAGGAGTCTATGAGTATGTATAGAAATCCCAATATCGAGGACTCTTTGGCCAGAAACATGTTCAGGAGGTCAAAAGGGGACCTCTGTATAGCTGATTTATCATCAAAAGGAGTCTATAACTTTATATAGTTTGAATTTTTTTTGGAAACTTTGACCACAAATAAATTCAAAAGGTCAGATATGGACATCTATATGGCTTATGAGGCATCAGAAGGAGTCTATGAGTATGTATAGAAAGCCCAAGATCGAGGACTCTTTGGCAAGAAATATGTTCAGTAGGTCAAAGGGGGACCTCTGAATAGCTGATTTATCATCAGAAAGAGTCTATAACTTTATATAGTTTAAAAAATGTGATGACCAGAAATAAGTTCAAAAGGTCAGATATGGACATCTATATGGCTTATGAAGCATCAGAAGGAGTCTATGAGTATGTATAGAAAGCCCAAGATCGAGGACTCTTTGGCCAGAAATATGTACAGGAGGTCAAAAGGGGACCTCTGTATAGCTGATTTATCATCAAAAGGAGTCTATAACTTTCTATTGTTTGAAATATTTTGAGGACACTTTGACCACAAATAAGTTCAAAAGGTCATATATGGACATCTATATGGCTTATGAAGCACCAGAAGGAGTCTATGAGTATGTATAGAAATCCCAATATCGAGGACTCTTTGGCCAGAAATATGTTCAGTAGGTCAAAAGGGGACCTCTGTATAGCTGATTTATCATCAAAAGGAGTCTATAACTTTATATAGTTTGATTTTTTTTTGGAAACTTTGACCACAAATAAGTTCAAAAGGTCAGATATGGACATCTATATGGCTTATGAGGCATCAGAAGGAGTCTATGAGTATGTATAGAAAGCATAAGATCGAGGACTCTTTGGCCAGAAATATGTTCAGTAGTTCAAAAGGGGCCCTCTGCATAGCTGATTTATCATCAAAAGGAGTCTATAACTTTCTATAGTTTGAAAAAATGTTAGGACACTTTGACCACAAATAAGTTCAAAAGGTCAGATATGGACATCTATATGGCTTATGAAGCATCAGAAGGAGTCTATGAGTATGTATAGAAAGCCCCAAGATCAAGGACTCTTTGGTAAGAAATATGTTCAGTAGGTCAAAAGGGGACCTCTGTATAGCTGATTTATCATCAAAAGGAGTCTATAACTTTATATAGTTTGATTTTTTTTTGGAAACTTTGACCACAAATAAGTTCAAAAGGTCAGATATGGACATCTATATGGCTTATGAGGCATCAGAAGGAGTCTATGAGTATGTATAGAAAGCATAAGATCGAGGACTCTTTGGCCAGAAATATGTTCAGTAGTTCAAAAGGGGCCCTCTGCATAGCTGATTTATCATCAAAAGGAGTCTATAACTTTCTATAGTTTGAAAAAATGTTAGGACACTTTGACCACAAATAAGTTCAAAAGGTCAGATATGGACATCTATATGGCTTATGAAGCATCAGAAGGAGTCTATGAGTATGTATAGAAAGCCCCAAGATCAAGGACTCTTTGGTAAGAAATATGTTCAGTAGGTCAAAAGGGGACCTCTGTATAGCTGATTTATCATCAAAAGGAGTCTATAACTTTATATAGTTTAAAAACTTTTGATGACCAGAAATAAGTTCAAAAGGTCAGATATGGACATCTATATGGCTTATGAAGCATCAGAAGGAGTCTATGATTATGTATAGAAAGCCCAAGATCGAGGACTCTTTGGCAAGAAATTTGTTCCTTGGGTCAAATATGGAATTCTGTATGTCTGACGTAACATCAGAAGGAGTCTATGAGTTTCTAAGAGTAAAAAACATTTTGAGGATTCTTTGGCCAAAAACATGTTAAATCAGTCAAATATGGCTACAGTCTGGCTTACATAATATCACGAGAAGTCTTTATGGTAGGAGAAATATAAATAGTAAGGTAAATGTTCAAGGTCTCTGGCCAGAAATATGTTCAGAAGGTCAAATATGGACTTCTGTATGGCTGATTTAAAATCAGAATTAGTCTATAAGATTATATAGCTTAAGTATTATATATTATATAAGATATTTAAAACCTTTTAAGGACCCATTGACCAGAAATAAGTTTAACAGGTCAGAAATGGACTTCTAAATGGCTTATGAAGCATCAGAAGATGTCTAGAGTATGTACAGAAAGTTCAAGATCGAGTACTCTTTTTCCCAGTAGTTGAAATATGGCTGATTTAACATCAGAAGGAGTCTATAAATTTATAAGAGTAAAAAAAAAAAACATTTCGAGGCCTCTTTGGCCAAAAATGTGTTCAATCGGTCAAATATCGACTACTCCTTGCCTGAGTTAACATCACGAGCAGTCAGTAGTATAGTAAGTTAAGTTTCATGGTCTCTTGGCAGAAATATGTTTAGTAGGTCAAAAATGTACTTTTTTTTATGGGTGATGTAACATCAGAAGGAGTCTATAAGTTTGTTTATAAACCTTTGAGGACCCTTTGACCAGAAATAAGTTCAATAGGTCAAAAATGCACCTCTATATGGCTGATTTAACATCAGAAGGAGTCTATAAGTTTATAATATACACAAAATACCTTTTGAGGACTCTTTTGCCCAAAATATGTTCAATCAGTCAAATATGGACTACTGTCTGGCTTACTAAACATACAAGACTGACTTCTTGTGATGTTATATAAGACAAGAGGGACCTCTGTAGGACTGATATGACACATGACATATGTGCATTGGCATTGCACAATAACTAACTTATTCATTTATTCTTTTAAGGGAAATTATTGCATTTACCTCTTGCATTACAATGCATAGAATAAACTACTTCATACCTCATGTGCAATGAAAACATAACATGATTGTTGCATTGCACAAACGATCTAAGAATTAGCGTTGAATAATAATGTATTATTATTATATCTAACTATATCAGTTAGATATTTTATGCAGTGGAATGTAGATAGTTGAGACAGTTATTGTATGTTTGTGATGTACTCATAGCTTATATGTTATTCTTCAATGCACAAAGTTTGACCTTGTGTGAAATGCAATGCAATAGGACATATTGTATTTCCTCAAAGCAAAACGCAATGTAGTTTGGGAATGAGTTACTTCTGGTGTGTAATGCAATGCAAGAAGTGCATAGCCTAAATGTTATTCTTCAATGCACAACGTTAGATCGTTAGTGCAATGCAATGCAACAGCACACATGTTATCTAATTAATGAACATGGGAATGGTTAAGTTCTAGTGTGCAATACAATGCAAAAAGTGTATAACCTATATGTTATTCTTCAGAGCACAACGTTAGATCGTTTGTGCAATGCAATGCAATGCAACAACAAACATTATCTCTTTAATGAACATGGGAATGATTTAGTTCTGATGTGCAATGCAATGCAATGCGAAAAGTGCATAACCTACATGTTATTCTTCAGTGCACAACGTTAGATCGTTTGTGCAATAAAATGCAATGCAATGCAATTGCAACAACACACGTTATCTCTTTAATGAACATGGGAATGATTTAGTAGTCTGGTATGCAATGCAATGCAATGCGAAAAGTGCATAACCTACATGTTATTCTTCAGTGCACAACGTTAGATCGTTAGTGCAATGCAAAGCAGTGCAAAGCAATGCAATGCAATGCAATGCAATGCAAAGCAATGCAAAGCAATGCAAAGCAATGCAAAGCAATGCAAAGCAATGCAAAGCAATGCAAAGCAATGCAAAGCAATGCAAAGCAATGCAAAGCAAAGCAATGCAAAGCAATGCAAAGCAATGCAAAGCAATGCAAAGCAATGCAAAGCAATGCAAAGCAATGCAAAGCAATGCAAAGCAATGCAATACAATGCAATGCAACAACACACGTTATGTCTTTAACGAACATGGGAATGATTTAGTTCTGGAGTGCAATGCAATGCAATACGTGCATAACCTATATGTTATTCTTCAGTGCACAACGTTAGAGCGTTAGTGTAATGCAATGCAATGCAATGCAATGCAATGAAGTGCAAAGCAATGCAAATCAATATAGTGCAATACAATGCAATGAAAAACACTCGTTATGTCTTTAATCAACATGGGAATGAGGTAGTTCTGGTGTGCAATGCAATGCGAAAAGTGCAAAACATTAGATCTTTAGTGCAATGCAATGCAGTGCAAAGCAATGCAAATCAATGTAATGCAACGCAAAAAATTGCATTGCAATACATTGCATTGCAATACATTGCAATGCAATGCAATGCAACAACACACGTTATGTCTTTAATGAACATGGGAATGATTTAGTTCTGGTATGCAATTCAATGCAATGCGAAAAGTGCATAACCTATATGTTATTCTTCAGTGCACAACGTTAGATCGTTAGTGCAATGCAATGCAATGCAATGCAATACAATGCAATGCAATGCAATGCATTGCAATGCAATGCATTGCAAAGCAATGCAAATAAATCCAATGCAATGCAATGCAACAACACGTTATGTTTTTAATCAACATGGGAATGAGGTAGTTCTGGTGTGCAATGAAATGCAAAAAGTGCATAACATATGTTATTCTTCAGTGCACAACGTTAGATCGTTAGCAAAAAGTGCACCAACAAACGTTGTCTCTTTAATGAACACGGGAATGATTTAGGTCTGGTGTGCAATGCAATGAAATGCAAAAAGTGTAAACCTATATGTTATTCTTTAGTGCACAAAGTTAGATCGTTAGTGAAATGCAATGCAATGCAATGCAATACAATACATTGCAATGCAATGCAATGCAATGCAATGTTATTCTTCAGTGCACAACGTTAGATCGTTAGTGCAATGCAATGCAGTGCAAAGCAATGCAAATCAATGCAATGCAATACAATACAATGCAACAACACACGTTATGTCTTTAATGAACATGGGAATTAGGTAGTTCTGGTGTGCAATGCAATGCAAAAAGTTCATAACATATGTTATTCTTCAGTGCACAACGTTAGAGCGTTAGTGCAATGCAATGCAATGCAATGCAATGCAATGCAATGCAATGCAACAACACACATATCATCTCTATAATCAACTTGGGAATGATTTTGTTCTGGTGTGCAATGCAATGCGAAAAGAGCATAACCTATATGTTATTCTTCAGTGCACAACATTAGATCTTTAGTGCAATGCAATGCAGTGCAAAGCAATGCAAATGAATGTAATGCAACGCAAAACATTGCATTGCAATACATTGCAATGCAATGCAATGCAATACAATGCAATATATGCAACAACACACGTTAATGACCATTGGAATGATTTAGTTCTGGTATGCAATGCTGGTATCCAATGCAAAAAGTGCATGACCTATATGTTATTCTTCAGTGCACAACGTTAGATCGTTAGTGCAATGCAATGCAATTCAAATTCCCATGTTGATTAAAAACATAACGTGTGTTGTTGCATTGCATTGCATTGCATTGCATTGAATTTATTTGCATTGCATTACATTGCATTGTATTGCATTGCATTGCATTGCACTAAAGATCTAACGTTGTGCACTGAAGAATAACATATAGGTTATGCACTTTTCGCATTGCATTGCACACCAGAACTACCTCATTCCCATGTTGATTAAAGACATAACGAGTGTTTTTCATTGCATTGTATTGCACTATATTGATTTGCATTGCTTTGCACTGCATTGCATTGCATTGCATTGCACTAACGCTCTTAAACGTTGTGCACTGAAGAATAACATATAGGTTATGCACGTATTGCATTGCATTGCACACCAGAACTAAATCATTCCCATGTTCATTAAAGACATAACATGTGTTGTTGCTTTGCATTGCTTTGCATTGCTTTGCATTGCTTTGCATTGCTTTGCATTGCTTTGCATTGCTTTGCATTGCATTGCATTGCATTGCATTGCATTGCTTTGCATTGCTTTGCACTGCATTGCATTGCACTTACGATCTAACGTTGTGCACTGAAGAATAACATATAGGTTATGCTCTTTTCGCATTGCATTGCACACCAGAACAAAATCATTCCCAAGTTCATTATAGAGATGATATGTGTGTTGTTGCATTGCATTGCATTGCATTGATTTGCAATGCTTTGCACTGCATTTCATTGCAGTGCATTGCACTAGCGATGTAACGTTGTGCACTCAAGAATAACATATAGGTTATGCACTTTTTGGATTTCATTGCATTGCACACCAGAACTACCTCATTCCCATGTTGATTAAAGACATAACGTGTGTTGTTGCATTGCATTGATTTGCAATGCCTTGTACTGCATTGCATTGCATTGCATTGCATTGCACTAACGATCTAACTTTGTGCACTGAAGAATAGCATGTAGGTTATGCACTTTTCGCATTGCATTGCATTGCATTGCATACCAGACTACTAAATCATTCCCATGTTCATTAAAGAGATGGTATGTGTGTTGTTGCATTGCATTGCACTAACGATCTAACGTTGTGCACTGAAGAATAACATGTAGGTTATGCACTTTTCGCATTGCATTGCATTGCAGACTACTAAATCATTCCCATGTTCATTAAAGAGATAACGTGTGTTGTTGCAATTGCATTGCATTGCATTTTATTGCACAAACGATAACGTTGTGCACTGAAGAAAAACATTTAGGTTATGCACTTTTTGCATTGCATTGCATTGCACATCAGAACTAAATCATTCCCTTGTTCATTAAAGAGATAATGTTTGTTGTTGCATTGCATTGCACAAACGATCTAACGTTGTGCACTGAAGAATAACATATAGGTTATGCACGTTTCCCATTGCATTGCACACCAGAAATAAATCATTCCCATGTTCTTTAAAGAGATGATATGTGTGTTGTTGCATTGCACTAGCGATGTAACGTTGTGCACTGAAGAATAACATATAGGTTATGCACTTTTTGCATTGCATTGCATTGCACACTAGAACTTAATCATTCCCATGTTCTTTAAAGAGATGGTATGTGTGTTGTTGCATTGCATTGCACTAACGATCTAACGTTGTGCACTGAAGAATAACATATAGGTTATACACTTTTTGCATTGTATTGCACACTAGAACTTAACCATTCCCATGTTCATTAAAGAGATAACATGTGTGCTGTTGCATTGCATTGCACTAACGATCTAACGTTGTGCATTGAAGAATAACATTTAGGCTATGCACTTCTTGCATTGCATTACACACCAGAAGTAACTCATTCCCAAACTACATTGCGTTTTGCTTTGAGGAAATACAATATGTGCTATTGCATTTCACACAAGATCAAACTTTGTGCATTGAAGAATAACATATAAGCTATGAGTGCATCACAAACATACAATAACTATCTCAACTATCTACATTCCACTGCATAAAATATCTAACTGATATAGTTAGATATAATAATAATACATTATTATTCAACGCTAATTCTTAGATCGTTTGTGCAATGCAACACTCATGTTATGTTTTCATTGCACATGAGGTATGAAGTAGTTTATTCTATGCATTGTAATGCAAGAGGTAAATGCAATAATTTCCCTTAAAAGAATAAATGAATAAGTTAGTTATTGTGCAATGCCAATTCACATATGTCATGTGTCATATCAGTCCTACAGAGGTCCCTCTTGTCTTATATAACATCACAAGAAGTCAGTCTTGTATGTTTAGTAAGCCAGACAGTAGCCCATATTTGACTGATTGAACATATTTTTGGCAAAAGAGTCCTCAAAAGGTATTTTGTTTATATTATAAACTTATAGACTCCTTCTGATGTTTAATCAGCCATATAGAGGTGCATATTTGACCTGTTTGAACTTATTTCTGGTCAAAGGGTCCTCAAAGGTTTTTAAACAAACTTATAGACTCCTTCTGATGTTACATCACCCATAAAAAAGTACATTTTTGACCTACTAAACATATTTCTGCCAAGAGACCATGAAACTTAACTTACTATACGTACATACTGACTTCTCGTGATGTTAACTCAGGCAAGGAGTAGTGGATATTTGACCGATTGAACACATTTTTGGCCAAAGAGGCCTCGAAATGTTTTTTTTTTTTACTCTTATAAATTTATAGACTCCTTCTGATGTTAAATCAGCTATATTTCAACTACTGGGAAAAAGAGTACTCGATCTTGAACTTTCTGTACATACTCTAGACATCTTCTGATGCTTCATAAGCCATTTAGAAGTCCATATCTGACCTGTTAAACTTATTTCTGGTCAATGGGTCCTTAAAAGGTTTTAAATATATATAATCTTATATAATATATAATACTTAAGCTATATAATCTTATAGACTAATTCTGATGTTAAATCAGCCATACAGAAGTCCATATTTGACCTTCTGAACATATTTCTGGCCAGAGACCTTGAACATTTACCTTACTATTTATATTTCTCCTACCATAAAGACTTCTCGTGATATTATGTCAGCCAGACTGTAGCCATATTTGACTGATTTAACATGTTTTTGGCCAAAGAATCCTCAAAATGTTTTTTACTCTTAGAAACTCATAGACTCCTTCTGATGTTACGTCAGACATACAGAATTCCATATTTGACGCAAGGAACATATTTCTTGCCAAAGAGTCCTCGATCTTGGGCTTTCTATACATACTCATAGACTCCTTCTGATGCTTCATAAGCCATATAGATGTCCATATCTGACCTTTTGAACTTATTTCTGGTCATCAAAAGTTTTTAAACTATATAAAGTTATAGACTCCTTTTGATGATAAATCAGCTATACAGAGGTCCCCTTTTGACCTACTGAACATATTTCTTACCAAAGAGTCCTTGATCTTGGGGCTTTCTATACATACTCATAGACTCCTTCTGATGCTTCATAAGCCATATAGATGTCCATATCTGACCTTTTGAACTTATTTGTGGTCAAAGTGTCCTAACATTTTTTCAAACTATAGAAAGTTATAGACTCCTTTTGATGATAAATCAGCTATACAGAGGGCCCCTTTTGAACTACTGAACATATTTCTGGCCAAAGAGTCCTCGATCTTATGCTTTCTATACATACTCATAGACTCCTTCTGATGCCTCATAAGCCATATAGATGTCCATATCTGACCTTTTGAACTTATTTGTGGTCAAAGTTTCCTAAAAAAAATTTAAACTATATAAAGTTATAGACTCCTTTTGATGATAAATCAGCTATACAGAGGTCCCCTTTTGACCTACTGAACATATTTCTGGCCAAAGAGTCCTTGATCTTGGGGCTTTCTATACATACTCATAGACTCCTTTTGATGCTTCATAAGCCATATAGATGTCCATATCTGACCCTTTGAACTTATTTGTGGTCAAAGTGTCATAACAAAATTCAAACTATATAAAGTTATAGACTCCTTTTGATGATAAATCAGCTATTCAGAGGTCCCCTTTTGACCTCCTGAACATGTTTCTGGCCAAAGAGTCCTCGATATTGGGATTTCTATACATACTCATAGACTCCTTCTGGTGCTTCATAAGCCATATAGATGTCCATATCTGACCTTTTGAACTTATTTGTGGTATAAGTGTCCTAAAAAAATTCAAAGTATATAAAGTTATAGACTCCTTTTGATGATAAGTCAGCTATAGAGGTCCCCTTTTGACCTCCTGAACATGTTTCTGGCCAAAGAGTCCTCGATCTTATGCTTTCTATACATACTCATAGACTCCTTCTGATGCCTCATAAGCCATATTGATGTCCATATCTGACCTTTTGAACTTATTTGTGGTCAAAGTGTCCTAACATTTTTTCAAACTATAGAAAGTTATAGACTCCTTTTGATGATAAATCAGCTATACAGAGGGCCCCTTTTGACTTACTGAACATATTTCTGGCCAAAGAGTCCTCGATCTTATGCTTTCTATACATACTCATAGACTCCTTCTGATGCCTCATAAGCCATATAGATGTCCATATCTGACCTTTTGAACTTATTTGTGGTCAAAGTTTCCTAAAAAAAATTCAAACTATATAAAGTTATAGACTCCTTTTGATGATAAATCAGCTATACAGAGGTCCCCTTTTGACCTACTGAACATATTTCTGGCCAAAGAGTCCTTGATCTTGGGGCTTTCAATACATACTCATAGACTCCTTTTGATGCTTCATAAGCCATATAGATGTCCATATCTGTCTTCTTGAACTTATTTGTGGTCAAAGTGTCATAACAAAATTCAAACTATATAAAGTTATAGACTCCTTTTGATGATAAATCAGCTATTCAGAGGTCCCCTTTTGACCTCCTGAACATGTTTCTGGCCAAAGAGTCCTCGATATTGGGATTTCTATACATACTCATAGACTCCTTCTGGTGCTTCATAAGCCATATAGATGTCCATATCTGACATTTACTTATTTGTGGTCAAAGTGTCCTAAAAAAAATTCAAACTATATAAAGTTATAGACTCCTTTTGATGATAAATCAGCTAGGGCCCCTTTTGAACTACTGAAAATATTTCTGGCCAAAGATTCCTCGATCTTATGCTTTCTATACATACTCATAGACTCCTTCTGATGCCTCATAAGCCATATAGATGTCCATATCTGACCTTTTGAACTTATTTGTGGTATAAGTGTCCTAAAAAAAAATTCAAAGTATATAAAGTTATAGACTCCTTTTGATGATAAGTCAGCTATAGAGGTCCCCTTTTGACCTCCTGAACATGTTTCTGGCCAAAGAGTCCTCGATCTTATGCTTTCTATACATACTCATAGACTCCTTCTGATGCTTCATAAGCCATATAGATGTCCATATCTGACCTTTTGAACTTATTTGTGGTCAAAGTGTCCTAAAAAAAATTCAAACTATATAAAGTTATAGACTCCTTTTGATGATAAGTCAGCTATACAGAGGTCCCCTTTTGACCTCCTGAACATGTTTCTGGCCAAAGAGTCCTCGATCTTGGGATTTCTATACATACTCATAGACTCCTGCTGCTTCATAAGCCATATAGATGTCCATATCTGACATTTTGAACTTATTTGTGGTCAAAGTGTCCTAAAAAAAAATTCAAACAATATAAAGTTATAGACTCCTTTTGATTATAAATCAGCTATACAGAGGGCCCCTTTTGACCTCCTGTACATATTTCTGGCCAAAAGTCCTTGATCTTGGGCTTTCTATACATACTCATAGACTCCTTCTGATGCTTCATAAGCCATATAGATGTCCATATCTGACCTTTTGAACTTATTTCTGGTCATCAAATTTTTTAAACTATATAAAGTTATAGACTCTTTCAGATGATAAATCAGCTATTCAGAGGGCCCCTTTTGAACTACTGAACATATTTCTGGCCAAAGAGTCCTTGATCTTATGCTTTCTATACATACTCATAGACTCCTTCTGATGCCTCATAAGCCATATAGATGTCCATATCTGACCTTTTGAACTTATTTGTGGTCAAAGTGTCCTAAAAAAAATTCAAACTATATAAAGTTATAGACTCATTTTGATTATAAATCAGCTATACAGAGGTCCCCTTTTGACCTCCTGAACATGTTTCTGGCCAAAGAGTCCTTGATCTTATGCTTTCTATACATACTCATAGATTCCTTCTGATGCTTCATAAGCCATATAGATGTCCATATCTGACCTTTTGAACTTATTTCTGGTCATCAAATTTTTTAAACTATATAAAGTTATAGACTCTTTCTGATGATAAATCAGCTATTCAGAGGTCCCCTTTTGACCTACTTAACATATTTCTGGCCAAAGAGTCCTAAAAGATTAACACTATACATTCAGACTGATATCTTCGGATGTTATATCATCCTGACAAAAGTCCCTATTTGCCCTACCGAATTTTTTTCTGGCCAAGGAGTGAGTACTCGAAACTTGACCTTTCCATATTGTTGACTCATTCTGATGTTACGTCAGACATACAGAATTCCATATTTGACCCAAGGAACATATTTCTTGCCAAAGAGTCCTTGATCTTGGGCTTTCTATACATACTCATAGACTCCTTCTGATGCTTCATAAGCCATATAGATGTCTATATCTGACCTTTTGAACTTATTTCTGGTCAAAGTGTCCTCAAAATTTTTCAAACTATATAAAGTTATAGACTCCTTCTGATAATAAATCAGCTATACCAAGGTCACCTTTTGACCTTCTGAACATATTTCTGGCCAAAGAGTTCTTGAACATTATCTTGCTATACTACAGATCGACTTGTTGTGATGTTATATTAACCAGCCAGTAGTCTATTTTTGACCTACTGAACATATTTCTGGCCAGAGTCCGTGAACATCAACTCACTATACATATAGACTGACTTCTCGTAATGTAAAATCAGGCAGACAGTAGTCCATATTTGACTGATTGAAAAAAAAAATTGACCAAAGAGTTCTCTAAAGGATTTTGTCTATCATAAATGTATAGACTCCTTCTGATGTTAAATCAGCCATACAGAAGTCCATATTTGACCTTCTGAACATATTTCTGGCCAGAGACCTTGAACATTTACTTTACTATTTATATTTCTCCTACCATAAAGACTTCTCGTGATGTTATGTCAGCCAGACTGTAGCCATATTTGACTGATTTAACATGTTTTTTTTTTTTTTTTTTTTTCAAAGCATAAAGAAAATTTGTTGTAATTATTATTTTTTTTTTTTTATTTATTTTTTTTTTTTATTTAGTCAGTTCAAATACAAAAACATTTCAGTACAATGCAAAAAAAAAAAAATGGTTACAAAGCATTGATAATACAGCTCAAAATATTTAACCAGAAAAGAAAAAAGAAGAAAAAAAAAAAAAAGAAAAGAAAAAATAATTATAAAATAAACATAAACATAAGAACGAATACAAAAATATAAGTATAAAATATCAGGGCATTTATAAGTATTTGAAAAGCTTTAATATTTGTATTGTTTTTATAAGCTTTTTATTTTGTGATCTCATGTTTAAAAGAGTTTCAAAATATATTGTTAGATCGCTGTTATAGAAGGCAATATAGGAGGGTTTCTTTTGAGTTATTCTAGTCTTATGAATATAAAATTTCGCCAAAATGATAAAAAGATTAACTATATAATTTTGTTTTTCAGAAAAAAAGGGGTTTTGGAAACAAAGTAAAATGTCATAAGGGTCTAAATTAAGACATCTGTTCAATTTTTTCGTCATATCTATTTTAAAGTCAGTCCAAAAAGAAATAGAAAAAGGGCAATATAAAAACAAATGTTCAATGTCTTCAGGTGATGTGTTACAAAAAGTGCACTTATCACAAACAGTGTGAATATATCTACTAATGGTTGCATTTACAGGATAGCATCTATGAATAATTTTGTACACTACTTCTTTGATTTTATTAGAAATAATAAACTTATAGGGCATAGTCCAAATGTTGCGCCAAGATATACAATAAGGTTTAAGCCACTTTGATTTACATGGAGGACTGGATCCAACATTAAAGGAGTTTCTTATAAAGTTGTTATTAAAACCTTTATCAAATAAAGAAAGACCATTTACAAAGAGTTGAGGATTTTGTAAAGATGTATTATTGATATCTACATCTGAGAATTTGTTTAATATTAGTATGCCATTAGGAATAGCCTTAATTACTTTGTTAAATTCTTTTTCATTTACAAATAAACCATATTTTGAAATAAAATTAGGGTAAGTGTAAAATTGCCCATTTTTGTCAATTAGTTGGCTAACAATTAGAATGTTGTGTTGGACCCAATTCTCCATGTACAAAGATTTTTTATTATGAATGATATTACTATTGTTCCATATAAAACACCTACTGGGAGAAAAATTGTGAGATTTAACATGTTTTTGGCCAAAGAATCCTCAAAATGTTTTTTACTCTTAGAAACTCATAGACTCCTTCTGATGTTAAATCGGCCATACAGAAGTCCATATTTGACCCAAGGAATATTTTTATGGCCATAGAGTTCTCGATCTTGACCTTTCTATACATACTCATAGACTCCTTCTAATGTTACATAAGCCATATAGATATCCATATCTGACCTTTTGAACTTATTTCTGGTCATCAAAAGTTTTTAAACTATATAAAGTTATAGACTCTTTCTGATGATAAATCAGCTATACAAAGGTCACCTTTTGACCTTTTGAACATATTTCTGGCCAAAGAGTTCTTGAACATTATCTTGCTTGAACTTTTGACTTTTGACTACAGATTGACTTGTTGTGATGTTATATTAACCAGCCAGTAGTCTATTTTTGACCTACTGAAAATATTTCTGGCCAGAGTCCGTGAACATTAACTCACTATACAATATAGACTGACTTCTTGCAATGCCAAACCAGGCAGGCAGTAGTCCATATTTGACCGATTGAAAAAAAATTTGACCAAAGAGTTCTCAAAAGGATTTTGTCTGTCATAATCTATAGACTCCTTCTGATGTCCGAAAATATTACTGGCCAAAGAGTCCTTAAAGATTAACACTATACATTCAGATTGATATCTTCGGATGTTATATCATCATGACAAAAGTCCATATTTGACATACTGAAATTTTTTCTGGTCAAAGAGTCTCAACTTGACCATTCTATATATACTCATTGACTCTTTCTGATTCTTCATTAGCTATATAGATGTCCATATCTGGCGAATTGAAAATATTTTTTGGCAAAAAGGTCCTTACAAGTTAACTTACTAAATACTCATAGACTTCTTCTGATGATACATCACTTTAACAGGTATGTGACCCTCTGAATATATTTTTGGCCAAAGAATCATTGAACATTAACTCTCTATACATATTGACTCAAGAGTCAAAATTTGACCTCTTTTGGTCTGATTTATCATCAGATGGAGTCTATAATTTTACATAGTTTAAAAACTTTTGAGGAACCTTTGACCAGAAATAATAATAAGTCATAAATATGGACATAAATAAGGCTTATGAAGAATCAAAAGGAGTCAATGAGCATGTATAGAAAGTTCAAGTACATAGACTCGTTGGCCAAAAAAAAAAAAGAAAAAAAAAAAAGTCATTATGGACAGTTGTCTGGCCGATGTACTATCTGAAGGAGTCTATAAGTGTGAATAGAAAGTTCAAGATCAAGGACTCTTCAGTCAGAAATATGTTCAACATGTTAAATCTGAACTACTTTATGGCTAAAGAAACAAAATAAGGCGTCACTGAGAATGTATAGAAAGTTCAAAATCGAGGACTCTTTTACCAGAAATATTTTCAGTAGGTCCATTATTGACTACTGTCTGGCTGATGAAACACTAAAAGGAGTCAATTAGCATGTACAAAATTTTCAAGTCAGAAATATGTTCAACATGTCAACTCTGGACTTCTGTATGGCTAAAGAAACAAAATAAGGCATCACTGAGAATGTATAGAAAGTTCAAGATCGAGAACTCTTTTACTTCAATAGTCAATATCTACAATTGTCTGGCCGATGTACTATCTGAAAGAGTCTATAAGTATGAATAGAAAGTTCAAGATCGAGGACTCTTCGGTCAGAAATATGTTCATTATGTCAAATCAGAACTACTGCATGGCTGATGAAACACCAGAAAGAGTCTATGAGTATGTTTAAAAGGTTCAAGATCGAGGACTCTTTTGCCAGAAATATGTTTAGTGGGTCAAATATGGACTGCTGTCTGGCTGATGAATCAGAAGTCAATGAAGATTGAGGAAGAAGATTATGAATAGAAAGTTCAAGTTCAAAGACTCTTCAGGTAGAAATATGTTCAGTGGGTCAATTATCTATATGGAGTCACTGAGAATCTATAGAAAGTTCAAGACAGAGGACTCTTTTACTATAAATATGTTCAGAGGGTCAATTATGGACTATTGTCTGCTTGTGAAACATCAGAAGGAGTCAATGAGCCTATATAGAAAGTTCAAGTTCAAGACTCTTCGGGCAGCAATATGTTCAGTAGGTCAATTATGGACTAATGTCTGGCTGATGAAACACTAAAAGGAGTCAATTAGCATGTACAGAATGTTCAAGTTCATGGACTTGTTGGCCAGAAATATGTTTAATAATTGATATGGACAATTGTCTGTCCGATGTAACTTTCTGAAAGAGTCTATAATTATGAATAGAAAGTTCAAGATAAAAATCTCTTTGGTCAGAAATATGTTCAACATGTCAAATCTGGACTACTGTATGGCTGAAGAAACATCAGAAGTAAATGATTATGTATAGAAAGTTCAAGTTCATAGACTCTTCGGGCAGAAAAATGTTCAGTAGGTCAATTGTGGACAATTATATGGCTGATGAAACATCAGAAGGAGTATGTATAGAAAGAATAAGATCAAGGTCTCTTTGGCCAGAAATATGTTCAATTGATCAAATTTTGAAATACTATATTGCTGTTGTAAAATCAGGAGTCATTATGTATTGAAAAATGTTCATAGACTCATTGGTCAGAAATAGGTTTAATAGGTCATATTGATACAATACAATACAGTAATGTTTTGCTATTGTAACATCAGAAGGAGTCAATGTATAGAGAAATCAAGATTATAAACCCATCGCTCAGAAATGAGTTTAGTAGTCAATTATGGATCATTTTTTGGCTGAAGTACTATCTGAAAGCGTCTATGAGTACGTATAGAAAGATCAAGGACTCTTCCAGCCAGAAATATGTTCAATTGTCAAATATGGATAATAGCCTGGGTGATGAAAAATCAGAAGGAGATAGTAATTATGTATAGATAATTAAAGTTCTAGGTCTCTGTGGCCAGATATATGTTCAATGGGTCAAATTTGGACTAACAATATGGTTGATTTAACATCATAAGTAGTCGATGAGAATGCATATAAACATACCTTTTGACGACTCTTTTGGCCAGAAATATGTTCTCTTGGTCAAATATGGACTACTGTATGGTGGATGTAAAATCAAAAATAGTCTAGGAGAAGGAACAGTAAGTTAAACTTTGATGATTCTTTTGCCAGAAATATGTTCAGTAGGTCAATAACTGACTTCTGTCTCAATGATGAAACATCAGAACAAGCCTATGATTATGTATAGAACGATCAATATCGAGGACACTTTGGTTATAGAAATGTTCAATAGGTCAAATTTGAACTATACTGTATGGCTGATGAAACATCAGAAGGATTGTAAAAGCAATTAGTCTAGAAATATGTTCAAAATATAAAATTTGAACTACTGTTCAAATACATTGGATAGCAGATAATTAATTAACAAGTCTACAAGTATGTTTAGAAAGTTCAAGATCGAGGACTCTATGGTCAGAAATATATTCAATGGGTCAAGTATGGACATCTTTCAGGCTGATGAAACATCAGAAGCTGTCAATGAGCATGTACAGAAAGGTCAAGATCAGGGACTCTTTGACCAGAAATATATTAGTAGGTCAAATATGGACTTTTGTATGGCTAATGTATTATTAAGAGAAGTCAATAAGCAGAGAAAGTTAATGTTCAAAGACTCTTTGGCCAAAAATGTGTTCAGTAGTTCAAATAGGAACCTCTGTATGGCTGAATTAACATAATAAGAAACCCTTTGAGGACCATTTGACCAGAAATAAGTTCAGTAGGTCAAATATGGAATTCTATATGTGGCTTATGAACCATCAGAAGGAGTCTAGGAGTGAGAATGCAAAGTTCAAGATTGAGGACTCTTTTTTTATCAGAAGGAGTCTATAACTTTATATAGTTTGAAAAATTTTGAGGACACTTTGACCACAAATAAGTTCAAAAGGTCAGATATGGACATCTATATGGCTTATGAAGCATCAGAAGGAATCTATGAGTATGTATAGGAAGCCCAAGATCGAGGACTCTTTGGTCAGAAACATGTTCAGGAGGTCAAAAAGGGACCTCTGTATAGCTGATTTATCATCAAAAGGAGTCTATAACTTTCTATAGTTTGAAAAATTTTGAGGACACTTTGACCACAAATAAGTTCAAAAGGTCAGATATGGACATCTATATGGCTTATGAAGCATCAGAAGGAGTCTATGAGTATGTATCGAAAACGCAAGATCGAGGGCTCTTTGGCCAGAAATATATTCAGGAGGTCAAAGGGGGACCTCTGTATAGCTGATTTATCATCAAAAGGAGTCTATAACTTTATATAGTTTGAATTTTTTTAGGACACTTTGACCACAAATAAGTTCAAAATGTCAGATATGGAAATCTATATGGCTTATGAAGCACCAGAAGGAGTCTATGAGTATGTATAGAAATCCCAATATCGAGGACTCTTTGGCCAGAAACATGTTCAGGAGGTCAAAAGGGGACCTCTGAATAGCTGATTTATCATCAAAAGGAGTCTATAACTTTATATAGTTTGAATTTTTTTATGACACTTTGACCACAAATAAGTTCAAAAGGTCAGATATGGACATCTATATGGCTTATGAAGCATCAGAAGGTGTCTATGAGTATGTACAGAAAGCATAAGATCGAGGACTCTTTGGCCAGAAATATGTTCAGTAGGTCAAAAGGGGACCTCTGAATAGCTGATTTATCATCAGAAAGAGTCTGTAACTTTATATAGTTTAAAAAATTTGATGACCAGAAATAAGTTCAAAAGGTCAGATATGGACATCTATATGGCTTATGAAGCATCAGAAGGAGTCTATGAGTATGTATAGAAATCCCAATATCGAGGACTCTTTGGCCAGAAACATGTTCAGGAGGTCAAAAGGGGACCTCTGTATAGCTGATTTATCATCAAAAGGAGTCTATAACTTTATATAGTTTGAATTTTTTTTGGAAACTTTGACCACAAATAAATTCAAAAGGTCAGATATGGACATCTATATGGCTTATGAGGCATCAGAAGGAGTCTATGAGTATGTATAGAAAGCCCAAGATCGAGGACTCTTTGGCAAGAAATATGTTCAGTAGGTCAAAGGGGGACCTCTGAATAGCTGATTTATCATCAGAAAGAGTCTATAACTTTATATAGTTTAAAAAATGTGATGACCAGAAATAAGTTCAAAAGGTCAGATATGGACATCTATATGGCTTATGAAGCATCAGAAGGAGTCTATGAGTATGTATAGAAAGCCCAAGATCGAGGACTCTTTGGCCAGAAATATGTACAGGAGGTCAAAAGGGGACCTCTGTATAGCTGATTTATCATCAAAAGGAGTCTATAACTTTCTATTGTTTGAAATATTTTGAGGACACTTTGACCACAAATAAGTTCAAAAGGTCATATATGGACATCTATATGGCTTATGAAGCACCAGAAGGAGTCTATGAGTATGTATAGAAATCCCAATATCGAGGACTCTTTGGCCAGAAATATGTTCAGTAGGTCAAAAGGGGACCTCTGTATAGCTGATTTATCATCAAAAGGAGTCTATAACTTTATATAGTTTGAAAAATTTTGAGGACACTTTGACCACAAATAAGTTCAAAAGGTCAGATATGGACATCTATATGGCTTATGAAGCATCAGAAGGAGTCTATGAGTATGTATCGAAAACGCAAGATCGAGGGCTCTTTGGCCAGAAATATATTCAGGAGGTCAAAGGGGGACCTCTGTATAGCTGATTTATCATCAAAAGGAGTCTATAACTTTATATAGTTTGAATTTTTTTAGGACACTTTGACCACAAATAAGTTCAAAATGTCAGATATGGAAATCTATATGGCTTATGAAGCACCAGAAGGAGTCTATGAGTATGTATAGAAATCCCAATATCGAGGACTCTTTGGCCAGAAACATGTTCAGGAGGTCAAAAGGGGACCTCTGAATAGCTGATTTATCATCAAAAGGAGTCTATAACTTTATATAGTTTGAATTTTTTTATGACACTTTGACCACAAATAAGTTCAAAAGGTCAGATATGGACATCTATATGGCTTATGAAGCATCAGAAGGTGTCTATGAGTATGTACAGAAAGCATAAGATCGAGGACTCTTTGGCCAGAAATATGTTCAGTAGGTCAAAAGGGGACCTCTGAATAGCTGATTTATCATCAGAAAGAGTCTGTAACTTTATATAGTTTAAAAAATTTGATGACCAGAAATAAGTTCAAAAGGTCAGATATGGACATCTATATGGCTTATGAAGCATCAGAAGGAGTCTATGAGTATGTATAGAAATCCCAATATCGAGGACTCTTTGGCCAGAAACATGTTCAGGAGGTCAAAAGGGGACCTCTGTATAGCTGATTTATCATCAAAAGGAGTCTATAACTTTATATAGTTTGAATTTTTTTTGGAAACTTTGACCACAAATAAATTCAAAAGGTCAGATATGGACATCTATATGGCTTATGAGGCATCAGAAGGAGTCTATGAGTATGTATAGAAAGCCCAAGATCGAGGACTCTTTGGCAAGAAATATGTTCAGTAGGTCAAAGGGGGACCTCTGAATAGCTGATTTATCATCAGAAAGAGTCTATAACTTTATATAGTTTAAAAAATGTGATGACCAGAAATAAGTTCAAAAGGTCAGATATGGACATCTATATGGCTTATGAAGCATCAGAAGGAGTCTATGAGTATGTATAGAAAGCCCAAGATCGAGGACTCTTTGGCCAGAAATATGTACAGGAGGTCAAAAGGGGACCTCTGTATAGCTGATTTATCATCAAAAGGAGTCTATAACTTTCTATTGTTTGAAATATTTTGAGGACACTTTGACCACAAATAAGTTCAAAAGGTCATATATGGACATCTATATGGCTTATGAAGCACCAGAAGGAGTCTATGAGTATGTATAGAAATCCCAATATCGAGGACTCTTTGGCCAGAAATATGTTCAGTAGGTCAAAAGGGGACCTCTGTATAGCTGATTTATCATCAAAAGGAGTCTATAACTTTATATAGTTTGATTTTTTTTTGGAAACTTTGACCACAAATAAGTTCAAAAGGTCAGATATGGACATCTATATGGCTTATGAGGCATCAGAAGGAGTCTATGAGTATGTATAGAAAGCATAAGATCGAGGACTCTTTGGCCAGAAATATGTTCAGTAGTTCAAAAGGGGCCCTCTGCATAGCTGATTTATCATCAAAAGGAGTCTATAACTTTCTATAGTTTGAAAAAATGTTAGGACACTTTGACCACAAATAAGTTCAAAAGGTCAGATATGGACATCTATATGGCTTATGAAGCATCAGAAGGAGTCTATGAGTATGTATAGAAAGCCCCAAGATCAAGGACTCTTTGGTAAGAAATATGTTCAGTAGGTCAAAAGGGGACCTCTGTATAGCTGATTTATCATCAAAAGGAGTCTATAACTTTATATAGTTTAAAAACTTTTGATGACCAGAAATAAGTTCAAAAGGTCAGATATGGACATCTATATGGCTTATGAAGCATCAGAAGGAGTCTATGATTATGTATAGAAAGCCCAAGATCGAGGACTCTTTGGCAAGAAATTTGTTCCTTGGGTCAAATATGGAATTCTGTATGTCTGACGTAACATCAGAAGGAGTCTATGAGTTTCTAAGAGTAAAAAACATTTTGAGGATTCTTTGGCCAAAAACATGTTAAATCAGTCAAATATGGCTACAGTCTGGCTTACATAATATCACGAGAAGTCTTTATGGTAGGAGAAATATAAATAGTAAGGTAAATGTTCAAGGTCTCTGGCCAGAAATATGTTCAGAAGGTCAAATATGGACTTCTGTATGGCTGATTTAAAATCAGAATTAGTCTATAAGATTATATAGCTTAAGTATTATATATTATATAAGATATTTAAAACCTTTTAAGGACCCATTGACCAGAAATAAGTTTAACAGGTCAGAAATGGACTTCTAAATGGCTTATGAAGCATCAGAAGATGTCTAGAGTATGTACAGAAAGTTCAAGATCGAGTACTCTTTTTCCCAGTAGTTGAAATATGGCTGATTTAACATCAGAAGGAGTCTATAAATTTATAAGAGTAAAAAAAAAAAACATTTCGAGGCCTCTTTGGCCAAAAATGTGTTCAATCGGTCAAATATCGACTACTCCTTGCCTGAGTTAACATCACGAGCAGTCAGTAGTATAGTAAGTTAAGTTTCATGGTCTCTTGGCAGAAATATGTTTAGTAGGTCAAAAATGTACTTTTTTTTATGGGTGATGTAACATCAGAAGGAGTCTATAAGTTTGTTTATAAACCTTTGAGGACCCTTTGACCAGAAATAAG